>NC_134463.1:39015297-39615297 GCF_047948215.1 Lycorma delicatula
TTTTCACTCCCTATCGGACTTAGTTAAATTTTATATAGTGTTGGTTATTATTTTTATTTTTATGTTTTTATTTTTTTTTTACAAATTTATTGTATTTTTAAGAAGACTCCTACTGTGATATTAGTTGTAAGTCTTTAATGATATTAGTTTTAGGTTTTATTTCCTTCTTTTTTTTATTTTTATTATATAGATTATATTAGTTTTTAAATTTTATTTCATTTTTGTTATTTTAGTTTTTAACCTAGTTTTAAATTTTAAGTTAGAATTTTTATGTTTTTTAGTTTATTTTTAGTCTTTCTGTTATCCGAGAATGGGCCATCTATACCCATCTCGGACTTTTTAAAACTCTATGACTTTACTTTAATTTTAGATTTTATCTGTGATAGTAGTAAGCTTTATTTATTTTGTAGACTAGTCGTAGTTTCTTTTATTTTTTTTTTTTATTAAAAAAAAATTCCGGGCGATGATAACGCATAGGCGTTTTTAGCCCTTTAAAAAAAAATTGATTATCTTCAAGTGTTTTTTAGCAAGAGAATAAGTTGCGTTCTCAAAAATGTTACAAAAAAAAATCTATTAAAATAACTGCATCAAAATGATCATTAAATTTTAGAACTTATAACATTAATATGTTGCAAATTTTATCGTACTTCATTACTATTGTACTTCCCGTTTACAAAAATATTAAAATTGTTCTATACGTATAACGAAGGACCTCCTCTTACGTATATTAACACTAACATAGAAATACCTTAGATCTGAAGTCGTTTAAGTAATAAATACACCTATATAATCATAAGGATAAGTAAAGTAGAGGGGTCTGGTCTTTGGTCAGCTAGAAATCTTGTGAACCAGAACGGATGGAGTCCTACTTTTTACTTCCGGGTCACTGCTTCTATCCAGTTCTTCGTCCCTACTCTTTTTAGTCTCGCCTCTTCAACAAACGGCGCACTAGTTGAGTTGCCAAACCTCTTCCTCTTTCTGTTATAGTCCCATCCTACTCAAAGTCAGTTACACTCATACTTTCTATGTTATTCCACAATGAGTGTGAGTAAACACCAATGCCGCTACAATTGATTTGTCTCTTCCACGTCATATTTTCAACACTCTTTCTCTCTTTGTTTCTCTCGCTCTCACTCTTTCTCTCTCATTTTCAATCTATCTAACCGCATTAAACTTATAAAACATATATATTTTTAAAAGATAATGATTCAGTAGGAAAGGGAAATAATTTTGGAGTTGATTCTACATTTTGAAATAAGGAAAAATGTACATGCAAACACTTATATATCCGAAAACGCTTTATCGAATTATGTCTAGTGAAAAATCTTACCCGGATTTTAGTTCCCCTGGTAAAATGAGGTCAAACTTAACTTTTCAAGGGGTTACGAAAGGGGCAAACTTGATAGTTTCTTATGTGTTCTGACCTGAAAATTTTAATAAAACAGGTTCCAGAACCGTAACTTTCATAGTTTTCATGATACGCACGTAAAACAAAAAGATTTAGTGGCAAAAAATATGTTTTTAAGGTTTAAAGTACAATAACTTTATTAAACGACTAATAAATGCTAATTTTTATTATTAAAACTTCTAAAGAATTTGATTCTGAGAAAATTGATGTAATAAATTCTAAGAAAAACAAAACAACAGAAAAAATGTTGAGTTTGTAAAAATTAAAAAACTGTAAACCGTAAAGAATTTTGTATAATGTTTAATAATGATATTCGTAAGAATGGTACTTCCCAGCGTTCATGTCTTATCTGATCATCAATCAGTACGTGGTGATGAAAGGGAAAACATTCTTCATGTGGTACAGCTTAGTCCTACAACGAGCACGCGAAGAATTTTTACACGATTCAAAATTCCACAACGTACAATTTGAAGGACATTACATTCTCACGGACTGCATCCTTATCATATTCAGAAAGTTCAACATCTTTATCATGGTGACCGTACCAGACAACTGCAGTTTTGTCAATGAGTTAAAAATAAAAGCATCTGTTCATAGTATTTTCGAACAAAATTACTTTTACGCATAATTGCATAAACAAAATACGGAAATCACATCAGTGATCTGAAGAAAACCCACAAGTTGTAATAGAATCAAATCTCTAGCAATAATTTACGGGGAAAGTTTGCTGTGGCATGATCGACAACCAATTAACAGGCTCTTTCATATTAGAACAACGTGTAACGGAAAGAAATTATCTGAAATTTTTAAACAATGAATTTCTTACAGTGCTTGAAAATGTTGTATTATCAATTTGATTGAATACCAACACATTTCACGAATTAAGTAAGATAATTCTCAGGTAAACAATTTTACTGGTAAATGGATTGAACATACTCACCGGGTTGGTCTAGTGGTGAACGCGTCTTCCCAAATCAGCTGATTTGAAAGTCGAGAGTTCCAGCGTTCAAGTCCTAGAAAACTCAGTTATTTTTACACGGATTTGAATACCAGATCGTGTATACCGCCGAACTTCTTTGGTGGTTGGGTTTCAATTAACCACACATCTCAGGAACGAACTGAGACTGTACAACACACTTCATCTACACTCTTACATATCATCCTCATTCATCCTCTGAAGTATTATCTGAAAGGTAATTACCGAAGATTAAACAGGAAAAAGAAAAGAAATTGATTGAACCTAGAGGGCCGGTAAATTAGCCTAGATAACCTGATCTTACTCTTTTAGATTGCTGTTTATGAGCATAGATGAAATGCGAAGTATGCAAGTAAAAAGTAAATGACGTAATAAACTGATCGCTCGTTTTCTCAATGCTGCTGCCTTCATCAAGGAACGCGAAGATATTATTAGGTTGGTATCAGAAAATGTAAGGAAGTGAGTTGAAAAGTGCATCGGTGTCAATGATGGAATTTTCTAATATTTATTGTAAATTAATTCAGTATAAACCACAAAGAGTATTTTTTATTTTTTTTAAGTAAACATTTTTGAATTTTTCAAAGGTCTAAATTTGGTCTATTTATTGTTATATTTTGTTTTGGATAACAAGAGTTGATTTTTTTTTTTTTTACTTTATTACATAAATTTCTCAGAATTAAATTCTCTTCAAGTTTTGATAATAAATTTTAGTATCTATTAGTCATTTAACAAAGTTATTGTAATTCAAACGCGTTTTTTGTCACCGAATCTTTCGGTTTTACGTTGTGTATCATGAAACCTATGAGAGATACAGTTCTGGGAACTATTTTATTAGATTTTTCAGGTAAAAAAACATAAGAAACCATCAAGTTATCCCTTACCTACCGTCTTGAAAATTTCAATGAAACTAAAATCCAGGTGAACAAAAATCTGAGCAAAATTTTTCGCTAGTCGTAACTCGTTAACAAAGCATTTTTGGACTTATGACTTGTGTTTGTATGTACATGTTTCCTTATTTCAGGTCCTAGAATCTGTTCCCAAGTTATTTGCTTTGCCTTCTGTTTCACCTATGAATGTTTCTGTGTTTTAGAAAAGAACTTTGTAAATCCCTTTAGATTACTTTATCTTTTCATTTGGTCATTAAAAAAAAATTATTTTCAACCTAATTTTGGTTTTGTAGTTCAAAAAGTCAAAATCCTTTTACAAAATAATTTTTTTTGTACAGTGATTGTTTATTACGTACTAACAATAAAAATAAACAGCTTCTAAATTTGTTTCATATTTTTACCGACTTTTCGAAGAGAAATACGGTATTATTTTCGGTTACATGGTGGGAATGGGAAGTAAATTTTTTTTACGATTTGAGGAAGAGAAGAATGAAAATACCATTCACATAAATTGGGGTTTCCTTATACACATATATACCGTGTGTCCCACTATACGCTTTTGATTTATTATCAATCACCCATTTTCCAACTGATTCTATTGAAACTTTACAGACCTTTTAAGGAATGTTCTAAAAAGATTCTGTGGAAATTTCAACCTTCTACGATTTATAAACACAAAATGGCGGTTTTCATAAAAACATAAATTTCTGATAAACCACATTTTTTATTCATAACAAAATAGCTGGTATAGATTAAAATCAGACGATAATTAAAACTAGAATAATTAAAATAGTTTTTTTTTTTTTTGCTTTGTGATATCGTCAAATAAGCTTGAAGCTTTTGCGTGGGATATGGAAATGAAATTTTGTAGCGTATGAAAAATTCCACGCTTGACCGGCATAATTAGATAATTAGTCATGGTTATGACAAATTATTAACTTTTTTTATTCAGTTTGAACAGCTGTTTAACAATACAACATCTGTTTTTAACCATTTTTACCAGCTATTTTGTAATGAATAAAAAATGTAGTTTATCTGAAATTGATGTTTTTATAAATCCTAGAAGGTTGCAATTTTCATAGATCATTTTTCGAACCTTCATTAAAAGATTTGTAAATTTTCAACAGAATCGGTGGGCGAAAAGGTGAGTGATACTAAATCAGAAGCGTCCTCTTCGTGGGACACTCTATGGTCTATGTATTACAGTCTATGTACCATGTCTATGGTCTATGACACTCTTCTAGGTCTATGTATACATTTTTTGATTTGAAACTCTCTTAAACTACTCAATCAATTTCATTGAAATTTATATATGCTGTAGTAGTAGATACTATACTGAAGTTGTTCATGTGAAAATTTGATGAAGATTGGTTGAGTTACGCTCAATTTAATGTCGAAAAAAATTTGAGGTTATGTTGGCTTTTTTTTTTATTGTAATGCATTTTCGACATGTAATTATTTTGTATAGATTAAAGGTTTTTTTTTTGTAAAATTTTAGATTAGAATGAATTGATACTTTTTTAAAAAGAAACAAAATAAGATATCTACAAATCGGTCTTCTAGCGTAGAACTCCGCAAGAATTTTTTTCTACCAATGGTAGCAGTTTTATTGTAGATTTTCTTTTATATGTTATTTTTAATTTCTTCCTTTATATTGAAATAGAGCTAAAAATACTTATATTTTAGATATAAATAAAAGATTAAAAATATTTAATCGAATAATTTATTCAACTATGTAAAATCGTTTTAAAAAGTTGTACTAAAATTTATAAACTTATTCTTATCCAAGTCCTTTATAAAATTTCACTTTTAAATTCGGAGTTAAATTTGGGATTAGTGAGTTGAGGACAGTATTTATTTTTAATTTTGCTCAGTTTTAAAATTTAATTGCAGTTTTAATTTAATTACTTAGTTTTAGTATTTAAAGAAATATTATTTTTTCGTTAGCAAAATAATAATTAAAAAAATGCCTTAATTATACATAAATTCTACAATTATCTCTTTTTTTTAATAAAACATTCTTTATAAATAAACAAATAAATAACCATGATTTTTAAATAATATGGTAAAATAGCGAATTACAATTAAAATGTTAAACTAATCATTACCGTTAAACTAATCTACTTAAAACTTTCTTTTGGAATTATTTTAATGAAGAAAAAAATTAATATTTCAAACAACACATCTTTTTAAATAAACTTTTTTATTAGCGGACTACACCAGGAAGTTACATCAAAAATTAATTTAAACGTCAGGAAAAGATTTTTGAAAGTATATGTTTAGAGTGTCGCTTTATATGGAAATGAAACTTGGACGATCGGAATACCTGAGAAGAAAAGATTAGAAGCTTTTTTTAAATGTGGTCTATAGGAGAATGTTAAAAATCAGATGGGTGGATAAAGTGACAAATGAAGAGGTGTTGCGGCAAATTGATCAAAAAAGAAGCATTTGAAAAAATATAGTTAAAAGAAGAGACAGACTTATAGGCCACATATTAACGCATCTTGGAATAGTCGCTTTAATATTGGAGGGACAGGTAGAAGGAAAAAATTGTGCAGGCAGGCAACGTTTGGAATATGTAAAACAAATTGTTAGGGATGTAGTATGTAGTGGGTATACCGAAATGAAACGACTAGCATTAGACAGGGAATCTTGGAGAGCTGCATCAAACCAGTCAAATGACTGAAGATAAAAAAAAAAAACACAAAGAAGAATTTAATATTTTTCTAACATGGTGGTATGCATATCTGTGTCGCCGTAGTTGAAGTACAATTATACCTATTTTCACAAAATATCAAACTACTTACCCCTCATTGTATTCCTAACTATTAGATTATTAATATTTTTTTTTTTTTTATTAAGTTCCATAATCGTAACAATTATAAGTGATCAAATGTGAGTCACAAGTTACTCCCAAAAACGGTATATCCATTTTCAAGGTAACTAAATCCCATTCTATACTTAATAAGGAAAGTGGTTCCGTCAAGTTCTTCATTAACCTACATTATTATTGGTTAATACGACAAACTTACCAAAATGTAGACATATAAGAGCTATTATCATTCTGTTCGCAGAGACGGATTGTATAAGGAACATCAATTCTCTCAGAGAAAGCAAATCAAATTAGTTTCTCTTGCTGTGACATATGATTTACACGTATTTGTTATAACCGAAAGAAATATAAAGGGGGATAGTGTAAGGTAGTTAATTATTCCAGTCCCTTTGTACTATGAAACAATGGTTAGGCCTATGTATAATCGCTTTAATTAAGCAGGGAAAATGAAAAGCAAATCAGTTTATGTTCTAAACCAAAAAGTCAAAATTTTTCAAAACTCATAATTTGATGTATTAAATATATACTAGAAAAAGAATATCACAATTGTTGGATTATAAAACTATATTTTACATACAGAACAATTAATTAATTTTTTTTTTTTTTAATTTTCATTGCCATTATCTTTCTATTTCTGTTTAGCCTCCGGAATAACCGTAATGTATTATTACTTCAGCGGATGAATGAGGATGATATGGGCGAATGTAAATGAAGTATAGCCTTGCACAGTTTCAGGTTGACCATTCCTGAGATGTGTGGTTAATTAAAATCCAACCACCAAAGAACACCAGTATCCACGATCTAGCATTCAAATCCGTATAAAAATAACTAACTGCCTTTACCAGGATTTGAATCTTAGAACTCTCGATTTCGAAATCAGTTGATTTATGATGACGAGTTCACCACTAGACCAACCCGATCATGGTGGGTTCATTACCATTATCTGGGATTTACTTTTTTCACATCATTTAACGAGGAAAATGAGGTGGATAAAATGATAAGCGTAATAAAGATACTTAACCCTTACCGGGAATCGAACCCGAGAACAGCTGTCTAGAAGTCAGCATGGTTCGTATTACATATAATACACCGGTATTATATATATATATATATATATAAAACCAGAGTACGCAAATCCTAGTATCGGTTATTCTTTGACTGTGTTCCTCTTTCCTTTGTTCTGTTTAATTTGCTTTTTTCTTGCAATTTGCTGTTTTCTTCTTTGAAAAGAAGAAAACAGGAGCTCTTTTCTGCTTCTGTTTTCTTTCACTTCAAATTTCGTGTTCATAATTTTGTTTCTAAATTTTCTTCTTTCTCCTATCATTTCTCTATTGATCCGTGCTTGTCTTAGTCCTCTTCTATTTCGTTATGCCAATTGCTTTTCCTCATTAAGCCGTTCACTTCATCAAAGATGCTCTTCGTGAGTCTGTTCATTCGCTGTATGGGCCCGTAGAATGTAAGTCCGCGTTTTCAAAACATGTTTGTGAGTGTGTCCGTTAGTTCATATAATTCTTTGGTCGGTCTCTTCATCCATATGCCATCTCTATGTACTGTTCCAAAAGTTTAAGTTTGGCTTGTATCTCCAGAGATATTATGTACATAACGTGTCTGCCAAATTAATAAAATATGCCTGCAATGATACTAGCAGATGCCATTGCATGAACGATATTAGTCAACGAAGATAAAAACGTTTCGAATTGTTATTAAAGAGGTTATATTACAAAATTTGATTTGTTTTGTCTTCACAAGATTTTATAGTTTCAAATTTAAATTAATAAAAATAATAAGGCACATTACAGTTCACAATTTTCATTATGACAGCTAATAATTTATATCTTTCTCCCTCAAACAGACTAAAAAAAGGGTAAAATTATATTGAAATATTAAAAACAATTTTTAATAAGTATCGTCAAAACCTTTATAGAAATTACAATTTATTTTCTCGTAAATTTTTTAACTAAAATGATATTCAAGACAGAAAATTCGAAAAATAAATCCATTTCTAACCAAAATGGAACTTCCTCGATGGAATTTTTTAAAAATTCTAAATAACCTAAATTTGAATTAAAATTAAATCATATTCTACGTATCATTAAAATGGATAAACCTTTCAGCAGAAGAATAAATAACCAAATTATAATAATAATAGTAATTAATGATAATAGTTCATTATCATTACTACATATTGTATTATTATGATCATGATAATGTTCATAACTCATTTTGCAACAGATTATTATGCAGCACCGTTGTTATAAAGTTTACATAATTCGACTAATAAGTCTTGGATTTAAATTACCGGCTTTAATTTGATATTATTTAATCGAACTCCTGAACTTCCTCCTTTTAGTAGTTGTCCAAGCGAAGAACGGGTACTTCAAGTAATTAATTAATAAACTCAAATTACGACATAAATTCAGACTATTTCTATTTAATCGAAATTAAAAGACATCGTTTAAATTATACAAAAAAGATTATATTGAAAAAATGAGAAATTTAAATAAAGGATACAAAAAAGCAAGAAGTTGATGAATAAAAATGAAATAAAAGAAGAGGAAGAAATAGTAGACTGAGGGACTAACTTGAAAAACAAGATCGTGTTCACACTCACGATGGAATGTGGATTGAAACAGAAACAGATGACCCGTTAACTATTATGCATATGCATCAAATTTATGTACAAATTTTCTGAAGAAAAGTTCTTTAAATATGTGAAATAAATTAATAAATAATTAAATCAGTTTTTGTATTTTACTTTAATTTTTCTATTTTCCGATTATATTTAATCACGATAGATAGTAATTCCGAATTCAGTTCGATTGTTATTCTTATCCCTTTTTAGACCCTGAGACAGTGCCGTTAATTTAAAAACAGTAGCAAATAACACCGGTAACATGTAAATTAAAATATAATTAAAAGTAGTAAAATTGCAATTCGATTTGATTTGGATCGGCATCCTACAAAATTATTATACTACTACTATAATGTTTATTCGAAAATAAATTTAATTTTTAATGTAAATTACATTACAATTTCAATAAAAAATATATATAAATAAAACAGTTTTTAAATTGAATAGAATGATAAAGATTTGGGCGGGTCAGAACGTTTATTTATGAGAACTAATAAATAAACAATTTTTTCCATACTTCGAAATCAAATCAGTCTAGTTTAATTTCAGGAATATTATCTCAGTATTTAAAAAAAAAGCAAATTTATACATATTAATTTAAAATTAACCGATTTATTTAAATCATTCCAGTTCCATTTTCTAGTTGATTTCTCATAAAAATGATGTAATCGTAAAAATATTAATAAATTTCATACGAATAAACTAAAAAATGGGATTTTGGTGTTTATTTTGCGTAAGAATAAAATACAAGGAAAAAACAACGCAAGAAAGAAGTTTTTTTGTAAAAATAGGGACCCTAAATTTTTTTACGAGAGTTTTGCTTTTTAAATGTGACATTTAAAATGTAGTGGTTGGAATGTTATTTGTAACTACTTTTTGTTCAATCATATGTTTATTTCTTTGTTATAATAAAATATTTATTTTTATTTTTTTTTCTGTTTAGCCTGCGGAACTACCATAAGATATTACTTTGTTTAAAATATTCTCTAACCTTGTCCAAATGTCTATTCGCAATAATGAAACCTATAAATTGGATACATTACGCAACTTCAACATTTCTGTCATAGCTTTCTCATCGTGTGGTATATTTAATAACTTATTTGGGTTCAAATCAAAGACGATGCCCTATAAAGTTTTAACTCGACTAAGAGCGACATAAATCTGCCCCTTGGCAAAATTTTCTTTACCGAGGTCTATCACTGCCCTGTCAAGAGTTATACCTTGCAATTTGTGAACAGTTACAACCCAGCTCAATATTAGAGGTAGCACTCTGCGCTTGAAATCTCCGTATCGCTTTACCGCTTAGAATGCTGTACAAACTGGCGAAATGGTTACGCAACCATCAAAATCTTTCATTTTAAGAACAATAGTCTCGTCATCAAATTTTATGAGTACAGCTTCCGATAACTCTCATTCCTCGTATACCAAGCTGAGGCGGTGAGCACGTTGCTCTTTCGTTTCGTTTGACAAATGTTTGTGTACTAAACGGACACAATGAGCATGACTCTCTAGACTTTCATTCCATAAGAATCGACTGTTGTACGTTCTCATTTGTGAGAGTCTACTTTCTCGTTGTTGAGAAGTCTCTGCGGAAATATTCATGGCACTTCTTTCTATATTTTTCCTTAAAGGATCATTCCTTCCCTCTCTCTCTCTCTCTCTCTCTCAATTCAAAATCGGTAATAAAAGTTTTACTACAATAAATGAGATCTACAAAAATATAATACAACAAGATAATTCGAAATACAAAAATACGATATAAAAATATAGATGCTTTGGTACATATATTATCACCACGTATATATCTTAGCGAACTCAAGATAAGTATGATCGTGAGACGCTCTCTCTTGTATGCTCTTGAGATTCCATTTTACATATGGGAATCCTGTCTAGCCGCCTAGCGGTTGGTTGAGGTACTAACTTTACATAACTTTATGTTTAATTTGTGTTGGCTGGCACCGACTTGATTTCATTGAATGATTATATTTGTATAAAACTAAGTATAAATAATATTGTGTAAATGTAATTTAGTCAGAGGGTCTATTAAAAAAACCGCGCTTTCAACAACGGCCAGCTAGTTGACCCGTTAACGTGTACGCTTTAAAATTTGTTTTTTATTTCGTAAAAATTCTGTAACAAAGACGTCGAAGTTAAATCGGTATTAGTGACGACTGTAGTAATTGTGTTTACATTTTAAATAAAATATTATGCAACACAGCTAATTATAAATAACATTTTTTTATAATAATATTAGTAAAAATAGAATTTTTTTTTAGTTTTTTTTTTTTTTTTTTATTTAAAATTGTAATAATGGTAGTCTACATTTTAAATGGTATACGTCTATTACGCATTACAATTAATATAAGTAACAGTTGTATAAAAAATATTATTGTCAAAAAAATAACTGAAATTCGTACGAGAACTTATCGACTTAATTTTTTAATTGCTTTTCACCCGATTGAGATTTATTGTAGAATATTTTTTTTGGATGGTGATTATGGGTTTTTACAATTTAACCAGAACGTCATCGATCTGATGAATGCAACACTAAAGTTTTAAAATTAATTCACGCATTCTTGAGATAATCAAATTTTTATGTTAAGACGTCTTATATTAAGTCAGTTTTCTTTTGTTTAATTTTTTTTTTATGCAGTATGCTAACGCAATAATACGCATTTATCAACTACCATACACACATACTTCCGCCAAAGATAATAAAAGTACATATATAATAAACTTATTGAGGTGAAAACTTCTTTAGGCGTGTTTTGCGGAGATTTTTGAATACACTTTTTTCATGGGGAAAAAAGAGCTTACTCGTAATCAAAAATCAGAACGTGACGCTAGAGCTATATATTATAAATGTTAGTTCTCACAAAATACAACAGATGGCGCTGATGTGTGACCGCGTACTTTAAAATAGTTTAATATAGGTTTTTTTAATAAATTGTTGTTGGTTTTAGCTAATTTAGAGATGAAATAATTTTTAACAATTAAAAATTAGTTTGAATTGATTACTACTTTTTAGTAGTAATAATTTATTTTAATTAAATAAATACCTGCTTAATAATTTTTAACTGTATTCAAATAATGTCACGTCAATCAACGCCATCTCTTGCATTTTAAGAGAACTAACCAAGACCAGCACTATGTATATTGTACATTCTAAAATTCTAAATACACGCAATACAGTACATTAGTACATTCTAAAAAGAATAAATAGAACGCGGTAGATAAAGCATAATTTTTTTTATGACTCCAAAACCTTTCATCTGATTAAAGCAAACCTATCCAATACATCAAGTAAAATGAAATTTATAATGAAAATGTTTAAATCCTTCGAAGTAAAAACTTTATTGAGTTTGGATAACATACAGAGTAATTCAGGAGGATAGGGCAATACTTTGACAACTCATTCTAGAGGCTAAAAATAAGAAAAAAGTTCATATAAACATATGTCCGAAAACCCTTCGTTAGCGAGTTATACAGGTGAAAGAGTCGCCCGAATTTCAGTTCCTCCGGGTAAATTAAGGCTTCTGAAATTCTGAGAAGGTCAATTAAGGAGCAAATTCAATTGTTTCCTATGGTTTTTGAGCTGGGAAATCGAAAAAAAAATAGCTCCCAGAACTGTATCTCTCTTAGTTTCTAAGATATCTCATGTAAAACGCCAAAAATAGGGTCAAAAAACACATTTTTTACGTTTGACGTACAATAACGTTGTTAAGTTGGCAATAAATCATACATTTTTTAAAACATAAATTCTAGAGAATTTAATTATAAGAAGATTGATGTAAATAATGTCAACAGAAAACAAATAAAGTTTTAAACATGTCGACTTTTATTAACAACAAAAGCGATGAAAACTTAGAAGAAAATGTTACAAAAAAAAAAACAGATGTGTCTGTCTAGTAGGTACAATAATTTTAGACCTACAGAAAACAAGTTGGCACTGATATTTTTCATTACAATTTGTTTAAATACTACTCATTGTTGTCAGTTAATTGTGGTAATGTGTTAAAAATAACCTTTCCCTGATCAACCGTGCAGTATTACGTCGAATTCTTATCGTAAAAATTTCAGAAAACTATTAAGAAGTGTAATTTTGTATTCATTTTACAGTGCATAAAAATCAAGTCTGTTAAAAAAATTGAAATTCTGTTTAGTTTTGTTTTAACAAATCCCGCGTATCTTTACTTATGCCGACATGATTTTCATCTATGGATTTTGCAATGGAAGTGCTGCGGCAGCGGTTAGGGAATATCGACATAGGAATCCTGGTCGTGTTGTACCAAATCGTAAAGTATTTATTAGAATTTTTAATAATCTTCGTGAGAATGGTACACTTCCCAGCGCTCGTATTCCATCTGAATGACAAGCAAATCATGCTGATGAAGGTGAAAACATTCTGCAGATGGTTCAACGTAGTCCGGCAACGAGCACACGATTAATTGCAGCACGGCTCAATATTTCACAAAGTAGAATATGGAGGACATTAAGTAATAATGGATTGCATCCTTTTCATATTCAGAAAGTGCAACATCTCCAGCCTGGTGGCTACGCCAGCCGACTGCAGTTTTGTCAATGGGTTAATAGGAATCAACATTTAATTCCATTTATACTATTTTCGGATCAAGCTACTTTCACTCGTAACGGAATAAACAACACACGGAATGCGCTTCGGTGGTCTGAAGAAAACCCACATGCTACAGTGGAAAAAAATTTCCAGCAATGATTTTCAATGAATGTTTGGTGAGGTATCATAGATGACCAATTAATTAGTTCTTTCATACTACAACATCGTGTCACAGGGAGAAATTATCTGGAATTTTTCGTAATGAATTTATTATGTTGCTGGAAAATATCCCCTTAGCAAAACGAATTGAAATGTATTACCAACTTGATGGAGCTCCTACACATTTCACTAATGAAGTAAGACAATGTCTTGATGAAAAGTTTGCTGGTAAATGGATAGGACGTGGAGGGCCGCTTAATTGGCCACCAAGATTCCCAGACCTCACTCCGTTGGATTGTTGTTTGTGGGGATGGTTGAAAAATGATGTTTACAAGCAAAAAGTAGACACACGCGATGAACTGATTGCTCGCATTCTGAACGCTGCAGCTATAATCAAGGAACGCAAAGATACCGTTAGACTGGCAACACAAAATGTATTACAACGCGTTGAAAGGTGCATTGAACACAACGGTGGCATTTTTGAAAGTTATTAAACCACATGAAATACTACTTGTAAGCATTATTTTATCATCATAAAAAAACAGTAAGTATTCTTTCTTCTTCCAGTTATTTTCTGCTGTACGTAACGAAAAAGTTTTTTCAATCTGTTAAAAATTAATCTGTTTTGTTGTTAATAAAAGTCGACATATTTAAAATTTTATTTGTTTTCTGTTGACATTATTTACATCAATCTTCTTATAATTAAATTCTCTACAATTTATGTTTAAAAAAATGTATAATTTATTGCCAATTAAACAACGTTATTGTACGTCAAATATAAAAAAATGTGGTTTTTGACCCTATTTTTGGCGTTTTACATGGGATATCATAGAAACTAAGAGAAATACAGTTCTGGGACCTATTTTTTTCGATTTCCCAGCTCAAAAACCATAAGAAACAATTGAATTTGCTCCTTAATTGACCTTCCCAAAATTTCAGAAAGCCTTAATTTACCCGGAGGAACTGAAATTCGGGCGAATCTTTCATCCTGTATAACACGCTAACGAAGCGTTTTCGGACATATGTTTATATGAACTTTTTTCTTAGTCTTAGCCTCTAGAATGAGTTGTCAAAATATTGCCCTATCCTCCTGAATCACTCCGTATTGAAGATTTTCAATACCTAATTTATAAGCATTAAAAAATCATTAACCTTGAAAATATTGTCGTTAAAGATTGCTATTATTGTTAAAAAATTACTTTATTTGAAATATTTTGGGTCTGCAATTCTGTTAGGGCGAATTTCACTCGCACTAGTATCTCGAGAACGGTGGCCGCTATACGCATGGGACTTAGGACCTATCGTTCCGGGTGATCGGAAAGCACCCCTTTCGTATAAGCCTTTCAAAATCGCGTTACAAATGTCGTAAGATGCACCGTTTTAGAGATACGCCTTTTTATTACTTAACAAAAGATATGTCTGAGAAATCCCGTTTCTTATGTAAAATATAAATAAAATAACATCAGCTGTCAATAATTAGCTATCACAACTATAAAAAATTTTAAATCCACAAAACCCGCTTTCACTGAAAGTAATGATGACTGATTGATGCCGAACATCATTATAAATTTACAGCGTTAACCGAGTAGCTGTTATATTATAAAAACCAACAATAATTTTGAAGTTTGAATCGAAAATAATGATCATTGCATATATTAAATAATGATCAATGGTATACACACATCGCTGAAAGTAATGACCTACAATAAACCCGAAACCCGTGAAAAGAGATGTGGAGGTTCAATAGCTAATTTCTTTGTTGGTTCTTTGTTGTAATTTTGAGGGCATCTCAAACCCGTGTTTTACTATGTATTTTGCAGTATATCCATTCTTTCAGCGTGAAAATTTAACTAGAAACAGGGAATAATTGTGGAAAACACATGTTCAAATTGTGCGTCAAATTGGTTCTAGGGGTCAAAGGTTTAAGTGGCTATTGAATGTAAACATTATATGCTACTTTTAATATATATTAATTCAAAAATATTGCAATGCCATACAAGTTTTCATTTCGGCCGTGCGGTCTTAAGCACACATATATTTTTTTATTCAACACAATATTCTATTTCCTTTAATAATCATCACAGGTACACAAAATTTTATCCCAAAGCAAGTAGAAGTGGTCTCTATATGTATATTTCCCCTTGAATTCAGAAGTGTCAATAAAATTTTTCCATCACCCTTTTCAAGTTACACCCTGTTCAGTGTTATGTATGTTATGGAAATTATGCAATTATGTTATGGTATTATGCATTTATAATACATAAATGAATAAAAAAATTGTATTAATTAAGCATTTAAAAATGATTAGTTTGTTTGTTGACAGAGGGTCTCTGCAATGGCATAGAACAGTACAATAAATCATAACTGCTGGATGATGCAATTCTTCTGAAATTCATTATGGTAATTTGCTAGAATATGGTAATAATAAAGCTGTTCAAGAAAAGTAAAATATTTATCAATTTTTTCCTGCTGATTAGCAAAAAATATCATTGTTTCTCGGCAGTATATTAAGTTTTTACTTTACACAACCTGTCCCAGCCATTCTTTGTCTTTGTCACATGTAAAACATATGACACAAGTAGTATTTTAAAAACATCTTTCTCTTTGGGAACTAAACAACAGATTCGTTTGGTACAAAGAATGAAAGTGCCACTTATAGAGTTTAAAATCTTTTGAAAGTCGGTGGACTAAGAAAATTTTATATTTTGTGAGTAAAGAAGCAAAAAGAAACCACTAACTCCTCAGTTTTTTATTAAGCCTGACATGGGAATCTCTTGGTCTTTAGAATAGCTATATGTCAACAATTAATAATATAAACTGGAAAACAAGATTACGATGTAACCTAACTATAAAACAAGTATCTTAATAGTGGTTTCAAAGTAAGAGTAAAGAAAAATATATAATTAGTTGTTTCAGGTAATTCCAATATAAAGCATGAACCCACCGGGTTGGTCAAGTGGTAAACGCATCTTCCCAAATCAGCTGATTTGGAAGTCTAGAGTTCCAACATTCAAGTCCAGTAAAGTCAGTTATTTTCACACAGATCTGAATACTAGATCGTGGATAGATAGATCTGGATAAATCGTGGATCTATGCCTCTTATTTAGAGTGAATATATTTAAAAATGTATCTAGTTAAAAAGGTAAAAATAGTATTGAATCTTAACCAATCAAACTGTTATTCTCATTGATGAACACCATTTAATGTTATGACTGAAAACTTTCACAAAAAGATTTTGAATAAATTTAAAATTCAGGAAAGCTGTTACATATCGGTCCCTAATCGTTGTTCAACAACAAAGTTTCTTAGAATGTTTGATAAAGTAAATTTCCTTACTCTAATTCATGTTTTATTCACACATTTTTTTAAATATTCTTTCTAATAAACTAATTTTGTGATAGGTTTGCAGGTAATATTGGGCAACATCTGATTTTTCTGGTAAATGCTTATAATTAGCCAAATGCTTGTTTACTCCAGAATCAATTTTTCTTTTAGTTTGCCCTAAACATCCCAAGCTGCAATCAATTATAAATTGATATGGATCAATTTATAAATGACCATTCATTCGACAATTTTAGTTTTATGTTATCTGTTTCCAAGTACTGAAGCAAATTTTCTAGACAAAGCAAAAGTAATAATTCAATAGTAATATATTTTTATATCTTTATTACTATTACATTTGTTTTAACAAGAAAAATATGATATCTAAAATTTGAGATTACCTGATGTAAAAGGGTAAATATATTTTTTATTAAATTGACTTTCCAAACATCTAGAATTCAGTGCAAAACTTTAAAAAATATCTAGGAGAATAGTTTATGTTAATCTTATATAGTGTATAGTCATGACAAGTTGTTACAAAGCCATCATGGACCTTGTTCATCTAAGGCGGCATGCTTAGCCAAGAATATTCTTTATTGTATACAGTGATCTTGTTAAATCTGAACAAGATTGTCTTCTATTTAAATGATGCAGCAAATCATTTCATGTTTCAAAACAAGATTGTACAATGAAATAATGCACTCTAATTGAGTTTATGTATCTTTAATTTAAAACTTGTGCTTATAGAATAAAGTAAGGTCTGCATAAGAAAAACAATTTACTGAGTATTTTGCATACTCTGTTTCCTCAAAAAATTATTCACACAGGAGAATGTAAAAAAAGGAAAATCAAGTTTTTTTGAAAAAACTTTACAGCAGATTTTAACTTTTACACCTAAATTTTGATAAAATGCAGTACACCATTTAAATTTAAACCAGCAACACAAAACAAATAATTAACTTCATTTGAGCATGCACAGCATATAACTAAAATATTTCAGAAAATTTGTATTATGTTAAAAAAATCACAGCAGTCTTGACACATCAGCTGCTTGAATATTATAATAAATAGAATAGTAAATAGATGTAAAATAATAAAAATAGAGTAAATAGATGTATATATGTAATTAAATGCAGAACATTAATTACAATGTCTAACAATTGCAAGCATTAGTATTGCATTTATTAAACACTGCAACATCCACAGTAAAACAATTAAATATTTTTTATTCCATCACAGGGCACACTAAAGAACAAATTTCAGCCTACCAACAAATGATTGCTACCAACAATAATTAAAAATAATTTTGTTAAAACTTATTAGATCTTGTTGATTAGTTGAAGTTTGAATAAGTAGACGAATCCATATATATATATATATATTGAGTTTATGTAGTATTTATTCATTTGTAGAATACATTTTTGATTAGATATATTTGATAGTCTTGTTTGTTGTAATTGATTTCTGTTTAGTAATAACACATTGAATATTAATAATATATATAATATTTTGAGTATTTGAAGTATATTGAATAGAATTAATGTAAATGACTGATTGAATTGCTTAATGCATTGTATGTTACTACATATCATCTTGTGTACTGAGTCTAGAATCGAATCAGCTGAGCTTTAGCGTTGAGAAAAAGAATTACAACAATCAAGGCTGCCATTACAATATTTTAAATAAGAAGAAAACATGATATTAAGTCTCTGATTAATAATGTGAATTTCTAACCGTTTTAATTTTATTTTAATATACAAAACTTCATTATAATTTAACAGTTGCACAATATTAGAAAATAAAGTTAGTTCAGATGGACACAATTTCAATATAAACTTTTTAATATTGCTTCAGAAGATTAGACGAATGGCAATTTTGTAGCATGTGAAAATTTCATGCCTGACTGGGATTCAAACTCAGGACCTCTGGATGAATGGCCGAGACACTACCACTCGCATCACGGAAGCCGGCAAATTTAATCCACTTAATACCACTAATAACAAGAGTCAAAATTACATTATGCTTCCTTAATTTGTCTACCTTCTATTAGAACTGAGACAAATCTGAAATTATAAAAGAATAAATTAAAAAAAGTCTTAACCATTTTTATTAAAATTGTATCAAACATGTAAATATATTTCTTTGTGAAAATTTTAGATTATGTTTAATTAAATTTTGTCAGTTGCAAATTATTACCTTTTACCAAATCATAATAATAATAAAATATTAAAATTCTTTTAAAAATAATAAAAAATTTCAAAATGGCTCACTTTTAAAAATAAGTTTTACAAAAAAAGATCTTTTTGGAACTAATTTTATGGGAGATTCTTTGTTAGTGATGTTGTAGATGGCACTACATCTACATCTTCATTGCAACCATCTTAAAGCAGCATATCAAAATGCCGATACTGTAGCATTGTATTGTCATCGAAGTTACATCCGTGTACCAAATTTCATTGATTTTCATGCGATAGATCAAAAGATATAGCAGTTGCAAGATTTGATTATAACTAAAGCAAGTTAAATAAAAGCTTATAAAAAATGCTCTCATTTTATATATTAGTAAAAATTATTATTAATAATAATTAAAATAAAAATATCACTTACTGCTTATCTTTTTAAAAAACTCTGCATTAGCGTTTTTACATTTTGCACAGCTACATCAGATGTACAAGTATTTAAAAACTTTTAAAAATTTTGAAAATGAAGGATGCTCCGTTTTAATAAGAAGAAACATCCTTCTTTTTTAATTTTTTTAAAACGTTTTTAAATACATCTGAAGAAACGGAGCGCATCGGGAAAGTTAGAATTTTTTTCAAAAATAATCATTAAGTGAGATTTTTATTTTATTTATTATTGATAATAATCATTGTATACTGCTAGGATGCTAAACTACAAATTCATTAAATTCGTAAAAATATATTATACTTTACTCTTTGTAATGTAAAAAAAAAAAAAAAAAAAAAAACGGTAAAATAATACAATTGTGGACTTGCCTCTAATTTTTCTGAAATTTTTAATATACCTTACGTAGTAGCTAAGTTATTCGTTACAATTGAAATTACTCGTCGAAAACACCATTTACCCTTGTTATGTCCCTAAGTCACACAGTATCGTTACCAAAAATTTCGTAATTAAGCACTATATAAATGTAATATACATGATTTTCTGACTAAGTAGTTTGGTTTCAATAAAATTAAGTTAAGAATGATTCATTTGAGACTAAATTAACGTTAAATTAATCGATTTTGGTAAATGTGTAATACAGATCGTTTACGGAGTAAACAACTTGGTTTAAGTTAAATTTAAGTGAGTTTGTTAGGTTTAGGTCAAGGTTAAGGTTAGGTAACTAATAATTCCGAAATAGTTCATTACTGAACTTAACCTAACGTCGCTAACCTCGTCTAATTAACTTTAATATTAAACTGGGTGATTATTAGGCTGAGTCCATAATTGTATACAATTATCAAAATAATTAAAAATCAGATTAACAAATTAATGCAAATCTTGTACATCACCATTAACAAAGAAAATTTGTTTTAAATTATCATGTGAAATCATTAGGTCTTGAGCAGGGCAAAAGTAGTTTTTTTAATTCACCTGGCAATACAATTATACAGCAGCCTAGACAAGTACAATGTATTTATTTTTTTTTTTTGCCTAGCCTAGTACAAGTAATGTATTTCTTTTATGTTCAGTTTACAAGCTGTAATTATAAAAAATGGTATGTCCTCATTCCAATACCTTATTCTTTAAGAGGCGGCTAATTTAATTTATTAGTTCTACGAACTTATTACCTCTACAATAATAATGCATAAAAACTGTATACCATGTACACAATTTATCATGCAGTATTAATTATATAATTATACTTTTCATACATTTCATGTAAAGGTAAATGGATCTTCTCAGAATCCCAAGCCAAGCAAAACATAATACTCAGCCCTCTATTAGTAATACCTTCACACTCTGTTCATCAGAGTATATCTGTCATTATTCACAACTGTCAAGGTATAGCCATCATTACTGTGGGAGAAAGCAATTCTGCTTAGTATTTCTTAAACTCAGAAGATGTAAATGCATCATAGTCATAAGAAAGGATGAGACAAAGACAAAGTAACAAAACCCCGATATTATTTTTTATACACTCCGTATTACAAATCATAAAGTATGAAACAGCTCTTCAACAAATAAAATTAATCGTGATAAAAATATAACTATAGTTATTTATTGTTTAATGTATAAGAAAGGTTGTTACTTGTAACAACCTTTATAAAAAATAATAGTAAAAATAGTATAAAAAATAATATCGGGGTTTTGTTACTTTGTCTTTGTCTCATCCTTTCTTATGACTATGATGCATTTACATCTTCTGAGTTTAAGAAATACTAAGCAGAATTGCTTTCTCCCACAGTAATGATGGCTATACCTTGACAGTTGTGAATAATGACAGATATACTCTGATGAACAGAGTGTGAAGGTATTACTAATAGAGGGCTATCACGTTTTGCTTGGCTTGGGATTCTGAGAAGATCCCTTTACCTTTACATGAAATGTATGAAAAGTATAATTATCTAATTAATTCTACATGATAAATTGTTTACATGGTATACAGTTTTTATGCATTATTATTGTAGAGGTAATAAGTTCGTAGAACTAATAAATAAAATTAGCCGCCTCTTAAAGAATAAGGTATTGAAATGAGGACATACCATTTTTTTTATAATTACAGCTTGTAAACTGAACATAAAAGAAATATATTACTTGTACTAGTCTAGGCAAAAAAAAAAATACATTGTACTTGTCTAGGCTGCTGTATAATTGTATTGTTTCATACTTTATGATTTGTAATACGGAGTGTATAAAAAATAATATCGGGGTTTTGTTATCTTAAGATTGATTCCGTATCTTTCCAATTGACAGCGACACTAACAAAGATGACGTTCCTTAAACAGAAAACCTTAAATATATTGCAGTTTGCTAAATGTAAATTTTTCGTTACAGTTCAAGTTCCATCCGTAGAAAGTTTAAAATTATGATCCTCCAACTGATAATAATATTCGTCGATGGCATATTCGGTTTGAAAAGACTGGAGATCAGGATAAAGGTAAGGCTTCGATACGACCGAGGATGTCTGAAAAAATGTTGAACGTGTCAGGGAGTCTTTCTGGACTAAAAAATCTGTTTAATTGGCCGGCCGCGAATAGTAATGCCGGTGATGATAGTGGAATATTTTAAGGAAACGTTTATATAGAATCTATCATGAAGTTCTCCCGGACTTTAATAACCTATTCTACTCGTGAAAATAATGGAAAAAGTCTACATAAATATATGTCCTAAAATGCTTCGTTTGCGAGTTATGGCTAGTGAAAATTCGTTCGGATTTCAGAAATTAACTAAGAAAAAGAATTAGTTAGTGATTTGTTATGGTTTTTCACCTGAAAAATTTAATAAAGTACGTCCCAGAACCACATCTGCTGTAGTTTTTGAGAAACCTACGGTGAATCCAATAAATTGGGCTAAAAACCCCTGTTTTCTTTATTTGACGTACAATAACTTTTGTAAATGGGTAATAAACACATAAAACTTTTAAACAAAACTTCTAGAGAATTTTATTCTGAACAAAATGGTGTAAGATAAGTTAAATAAAAAAAAACTACGAAAATTCGAATTTTATTTAATTTTAATGTTTTTCGAAATTCTTTTTTGGTGATGTGAAAAATTTTTAAAAACAAAATCTGTTGTTAAAAAATTAAAAAAACGGGAAATTGCTCAACAATTGTAAAATAAAAATAAATAAATGAAAATTATTTAAGTGATAATTTTTTTTATTAATGACAGAAATGTAATAAATTATAAATTATTATTTCAAAATTGACAATAAAGTAACGGCTGATCAACAACTCTCAATATTGTATTAGTGTTAAAAATTAGTATTAAATTATTCTGTAAGGTTTATTAAGTATATCGGGTACTGTAAATTGTATTGTTAGCGAAGATTTTCTGTGAATTTTAGTTTGATGTGATCGGTTTTCCACTGAAGTAATGCCGTACTTACTTACAACAGAGGAATACGCTGATATGGTATTCACTTTGGGTGTTTGCAATGGTAATACTACACCTGCAGTAGTAGAATATGAAGTACGTTTTCTGAATCGCAGGATTCCAGATTCCAAAACAATTAGCACGACTTTTCGCAGTCTTCGGGAAACAGGTTCAATACCTAATACTCGTACCACCTACGAACAATCTGTCTAAGGCGATGTTTATTGATTAAATTATTATCTTTGTAGTTTGAGCGCAGTCAAAAAAAAAATTATTTTTTGTTTACATTCAATAAATACTTTTCTGACAAATGTAGTAATGTACTGTTTCTAAATAAAATTCTAATTTTTCTTTTATTTATTCAACTTATCTTACACCATTTTGTTCAGGATTAAATTTTCTACAAGTTTTGTTTAAAAGTTTTATGGGCTTATTACCAATTTAATAAAGTTATTGTACGTCAAATAGAGAAAACAGGGGTTTTCCCCCCAATTTATTGGATTTCACCAGAAATTTCTAAAAAACGATACGGTTCTAGAACCTACTTTATTCAATTTTTCGGGTGAAAAACCATAAGAAATCATTAATTCGTTTAGTTAACGTCCTAAAAATTTCAGTGCGATCTCATTTCATCGGAGTAGCTGAAATCCGAGCGAAATATTTTTTACTAGCCGTAACTCCCAAACAAAGCATTTTATAACATATGTTTATATGAACTATTTCCATTATTTTAACAAGTTGAATAGGTTATGAAAGTTCCGGGAGGACTTCGTGATACTTTCTGTATATGCATCCATACCTTCTACAGTTGTTACAGACTCTGAAGTCTATCGATTATGTTGTACTTGCCGACTTCGTAATAGAAATGTTGCAGTATGAAGATGACTTTTTTGATCGTATTGTGTTTAGTGATGAATCAACTTTCACGTTAATAAAAAATTTAACACACATACTGTTCGCATAAGGCCATAAAATCTTTCAATGCAAAATTAAATGTTTTCTGTGCAATATCTCGACGATTTAAAGGAAAGAAAATCGTAGTTGCTTATTTGAATATGCTGCGTACATGGATGTTTCCTCAACTACAATATAGACCACAGAATGTTATTTGGCAACAAGACTCTGCGCCTCCTCACTATTATAACTCTGTACGGAATCGCTGTTTTCCTTTACCGCTGGAGCGGTCAGCATGAACCCGATGATGAATGTTGTTTGCGAAGGCCTCCAAGGTCACTTGATCTGATCTCATGTGATTTTTTCCTTTGGGGTTTTATAAGAATTTTGAATATATGCCTCCTCTACCTATCGATCCAACCGATTTGAGACGCAGGATTAAAGCAGCTGTCGCTTCCATTATTCCAGACATGCTGGTTGAAGTACGAGACAAACTCTCTTCTGCGGTTGGATGTGCACTGCATGACGAAAGGTGCTTACATTGAACACTTTTAGGGAAAAACTGTAAGTTATTCTTTCATTTTATTTTTAATACATTACGGTAAATCAAAGTTAAGTATTAAAACAGCTTCAAAACACGATATTCTTTTTTGTATACCAAGTGTTTCTATAAAAATGTATATTATGAAATATATTATTTGTAATAATAAAACAATAAATACTTTTTCCTTACAATTTGTTATAAACCGAGGGTAATAAACAATAATTTAATTGTGGCAAACAAGCGCTAAGAAAAACGTTAATTTCAATGTCAAGGATAGTTTGTATTTATATTAAAACACCGTAACTTTAAACGCATTGGTGCGTAAAGGTGTTCTATTAGTTATTTACGAGTAACAGACAACAATCCGACACCGACCTTGGCATCGACCTCTCGTATAAAGCTATGTCCAACCTATCTTACTTCATTACTGTTAAGAAAATTATCTAAGGAAGGGAATTGAAGGAATGAAATAGAATGAGAAGGTGATAAAGAGTAGGGGAAATGTTAGTAGTAGTAGTAGGATTGATGATGAAGCGATAAAAGAGGGAGGAGAAGTAAATAGTATGACGTAACACAGGGTATAAACTCTCTCTAGAAATATTTCGGTCGTTAACTCCTTCATTTCTTTACCATCGTTCGGTGATACTGAGTGTGTCACCTTCCGCCTTGTGACCCCTTGACCCACAATAGAACTCCTGCTTCTTGCTAGAGCTGGTTGGAAACAGAGCTGATGTGCTACTTTGCAAATAATAATAATAATAATGGTAATCCATTTAGTTTAGAACTAGCTTATAAACCATTCGTTTGATTTCGTCAGCTGTAATCATGAGCTACATTTAATAAACACTACCTTTTTCCCCTAAAATTATTTTTTCCTTCAAGCAAAACTTCCTAGTAATAATAAAAACAATAAAATAACGATTTGAAGGATTTCCGCAGTACGTTTAACAGGTCTGTTTGTGTTCTGAATAAAATAATGTTAATAAAAAAAAAAATTACACCTGTATATATTATAAATTTTGAATATATATTTAAAAAACTCACTCACATTTAATCAATTTATAAAGAAAGTATTTTTATAAATTCTATATAACAGTAGATCTCGCACAGATAAAATGCTTAAGGAACCAGAATAAGATGTTGAAAGATGTTATGTTAAAGAAGAAAAAATTTACGTTTTTTTTATGAACTTGAAATTCTGGATCATTATTAAAATAAAAATTAAGTATTTAAAAAAAAATTATTTTTATTAATTCAAAATTATACAAGTTTTCTCTTTTTCTAGTTACACATTAAATTTTACAATAAAAAAGTAAAATAATTAATAGTTTGCCTTAAATTTATGCTATTATATAACGAGGTAGAGTTTTTTGTTTTTTTCGGGATAAACAAAAAAACTATTAATCGCAACCAAACTTTACCCATGTTTCTTGGTTTAACTGAGAAGATTTTTAGATATATTTCATCTCGAATATATTTTAATATTATTATTATTATATATATTACCTTTATATTATATAAAGGTATATATATATAGTGAAAATTTACCGGTTAAAGGCATTTGGGTTAAAGCTAATTTACACCGATAAATTAGTGAAAATTTACCGGTTAAAGGTATATTATATATATATATTGAAAATTTACCGGTTAAAGCGCAAACTTTAATGAACTGTGAAGTGTGAGTCTATCACTATGTGAGTTGGGTTTGAACTGAATGGTTCGAATCAATCAAATGAATAATATTACGTTAAATAAAATAATAATAAATATATTTTTTTAACAATAATGGGTTTCCCGTGGGGATTGCGTGTGAGGTATGCGAGCACCTTGTTGGAGGCCAATTGTTACCATAAATTGGTAACAAACGAGGTGCCCCTGGGATGCTGTTTTAGGAGGTGCAATTGTAATATCTCTGCAATCATCCGATTTTCAAAATTCAAACGGAGTATTTGTTAGAAGGTTGAAGGTTATTTTTCGCATGCATCGGGTATACTCTCTAAATAGATCACGGTTATTCGGGAATGTTATCTAAAAATGAAAAATTATTTATTAAAACGTGTAAATAATAAATGTTACGGTGCTGCACTTCTCACTCGGGCCGCTAAATTCTCATGCTCCTTTCTTACAGCGAGCCACTCCCAAGACATTTCTCAATAAAAATATTTTCAATAGCGGTCGTGAATGATTCATGCTCAACGCCAAGCAAAAAACTACTGAAGATAAATTGATGAAAATTTGTTGTATACTTGTTCTTCTTACGGTGTAACTGTTCACTAAGAAAGGATTTTTTGAAATTCTGTGTTTAAAGGAGTAAGATGGAATAACAATGAAATTTAAGATTTTTTTTTTAATTTCTCGTAACAAATGAAGATATCAGCTTGATTTCGTTTGTGTGTGTAATGTGAATCTCTAAAATCGAATTTCTAATTTACAGTAATAATTAGAAAAAATAATTATAAATGTTTTATTAAAAATATAAACTGTTTATTAAGATAGAATTTCGAGTAATTAGTAACGCATAATTCTTTTGGTTTAGTTAAAAAAAAATAGCACACATAAAAATATAAATTTTGCCCCAAAACTTGTGTTCCAAGAATTTAAATATAACATCACTTTACCGATATAGTAAAAGTTACCGCACACTACTCGTAAATCATAAATAAATATTTTACTGACCCACTTTTGTAAGAATATATTTTATAAAATAGTTTTGATATTGGTTTCAGATCGAATAAATATTATTACAAAAATGTTGACTGGGATATAAAAGGGCTTAAAAATAGTTTTTTTTTCGTACTACTTAAGATAATTAAATTTATCTCTCTACTATCAGTTATATACATATAAATCTAATGGTTTCTGCAAGTCTGTTACTCTTTCACGCAAAATTTATGCAACCGATTGAGCTAAAATTTTGCCAGAACATGGACTACAGCTATTAAAAAATGTTTCACCGTTTTAAGATGGTGGCCGTTTTAATAGATTTTGGTAACAATCAGAATATTCCTTACTGATATTCAGTTTTACTATGATCAAATCATTGCTCAAATCGAATTTGGAGTACTTAAATTAAATTTTCTATAAAAATAAATCTTGCTTTTTTCGATATCTCTTTCGTTTATTGAGAAAAGTAGCTTTAAAGGTGCGACTGTGTGTGCGCCGTTCATTAGATTTAGACTTAAACTTCACTTTCAGTTTCAACTGTCTCCAATTTCCACTTAAAGTGGCTTTTTTGATGATGATAATAAATAAATTACAAGGGCAAACACATCAAGCGGCTATTCTCACTTGGAGGGTCAATGCTTCTCACATGGGTAACTACTATATGTGGGTTGCTCCATAGTTTCCTGTGGTAATAATCTGTATTATACAATCCAGAAAGAAAGACTGTTAATCCTCACAAGCATGATGATAATGAATACTGTGGAGGGAGTCCAGGGGGCGGAGTCTCCAGGCTAGACAGAAAGGGAGAGCAAAGCAGACCTTAAGCGACTAATATTAAAATTAAAAAAAAAAAGTTAAAAATGTTAAATTAGTTTGTTTTTTATTTTTTAATAAATACCATACTTTATAGGTTTCATTGGTAAGTAATTTTCATTTGTAGCAGTATTCAGGATTATTTACTTGTTATTGTCTAGGTCTAGATTGTTATGAAAATTTTCCTTTCAGTACCACAAATTTCTCTTTCCACTTATTACAGAAGTCAAAATTAGAATCTATTTGAAAATTTATACTGTTTAACAATGTGACTGATCCTTCCTCCAAGTCAAATCTCATATCTCAATCTTATTACGGTTGATATCTCATTTTAAAATTTAACATACACAATTTATCAAGATTTACTTTCAATCCTTGTTGAAATATATAGTTGGCAACAATTATGAAAATTGTAAATAATTAAATTTAAAATTGATTTGGTCCTGAATAGTTAATCGTTAGAAAAATATTTAGGGATCTGATCATTTTATTAAATAATCAGATAATTAAGAGTCTGTCAGATTGTGGGTTTAGTCATGTCATTCCATCATTTTAGATTGTTCTTACTTTCCATTCCTCTTGTTCTATGCTAATCTTTTAATTTTAACATATTTATATCTTCAATTATCTTTGTTATATTGCAAATCTTTGTCATCCTCTACATTTTTCAACCTAAATGTATGTCTCTATTACCAAATTAAAAAAAAAACCAGATGTTTTATACACAGCCAACTAACACAGTTAATTTCTTAAAGTTTTCTCTCCTTTCTTTTATTTTTTTATTCTTTATTTTGAATTTTATCAATTCATTTAATTTTTAATTATCTAGTATAGCATCACATTATAAAATTCTCTGTTCCTTCCCTTTTTTTACAGTGCTATAATTAGACACAAATACTTTTTTATAATTTAAAAATGTCTTATCCATTCTTTAATCTACATTTGATAGAAACTTTTCAATATAAAAGTAGGAAAGGTTTTTTACAAAAGGAAGGAGTTGCTTATGTCACTTAATTTTGATTTCTGCTTCTATCTAAATAACAGAAATTCTGAATCTTCTAACATGTAGTGCTCTTTTATCTTAATATTTAACTCCTCATTACCTCCTTTTTTGGTTTAGTCATATTTTCACACTGAATTTCCTTCCAATAAATTAATCATTTAATATTTGGTAAACTTAAAAGTTACTTCTTATTTCTACCAGAAGAATAATAGAATAGTGTCAAAAATAAGACTATCTTCTCTTCTTGGATTGTTATGCCACATTTTAATTGTTCTTTTAGTTCCTCTATTGCTTCTTTATTATACAGATTAATAAAAAAGAGTTGACTCAACCTGTTCTGTACTGCACTGAAGAAAAGAAAGTAAATATTTTTCTAACAAAATTACATGTTATTAACTCATAAGAATCTAACATTTAAAACACAAAGAAAAATGTATTCAAATCATTTTATAAAGACAATGTGATTTTTGTTTAAAAAAAACTTTCACTTAAATAATGCATAAATAAATATAAAAAAATGTAAGGTTATTTATAATGAGACCACCACAAGAACATAACTTTGCAAAATGCTAAGGCATTCACAAATAAGTAAATACAAAAAGTAGATATGCACAAAAGACATATTGTTTGAATTGAGAACTTCATTTTTTAAATCAGTTTAAAAATACATAATAGGAATTAAATTCAAAATCTCTTCCTATTTTAAAGTCTGTTTAAAACACTATTTATTTTATTGAAAGCTCAATTATTTTTACAATGGCAATGAAACCAAGACATAAAAATTTTACACAAAGAATCAGCTGATTCAGTTAACTATAAACTACAAATTGGTCAGGAATGTAAATATTTACAGTAGTTAATATTTGCATAATTATTGTTTATCTGTGATCCAAATATAAAGGTCATAAATTTCTTTATATTTATCTTATGAATCAGGAAACGACTTAAAAACTAACAACCCAGACTTAATTGTATTTTATAAAATTAACATAAAAATTATGAGTTTTTTATTTATTTAGTATATGTAAAAACAATTTAAGTGCAAAATTATGAAGAATGTTGTAAGTTTTTCGTGAGTATGATTGAATATATTTGTATTAAAAATTAAAATAATAAATTTTAATTCTCTGGATCCAAATTGTTAACTTATGTTTTTTTGTTTACTCAAGCTTAATTAAACATGTAATTTTAAATGTACTTAACATGTACTTCTATTTCTCTCATTACACCAATCTACCATTTTTAGAGAGATGTATTAACTTAAAAATTTGTAGGTTTTTATTAAAAACTAGTACATTTTATTGAGTTATTATATTAACTCCTTTGATTCGTTGTTTATGTATGTTACAAAGACCACTGTTGTAATAATATTCAGTATAAATAATAAATATATTTTTCTAATATATCATTTATGAACAGAATTGCATGTAACTCAAGAGAACTGTTTTAATTGCATACAAAAAAAAATCCAGAACTTCAATATAACTAGATTAGCTTATTACTAAAATACAAAAAAATTCAGTGACTGAAAATGTTATTAAAAACCATGTATTTTTTAGTGAAAATTTAACACAGTTTGTTTTTGTAAATGAACTTCCTTAAATAAATGGCAAAAAATTATATGGTGGGGACCCTCCTCTTTCAATTAGGTTAGCTTCATCTAATTTAAAAATAACTCTTTACACATTAATATAGTGTATTATCAAATGTTTTTCTTCATTTTTCTTTTGGTTTGGTTTTATTTAACAAGAACTTTTTTTGGTCAATTTGTTTTCTTGAATTGTAGTTTCATATACAAAAATCTTCTTTGAATCTTATATTTTTAAAAATGTTTTGAAACTTCAAGTAACAAAACATTTGTTATTCTAACAAAATTTTCTTTGGATTTTATCTAAATGGATTCTAGATTTCATAATCTAGATTTAAACCTTTTGTCTTTGGTTTCTCTGTTGTTACTTTGTTTTAAAACAGTATTTTGTCGATTGTTGTTTTTTTTAAGCTCTTTTATAACTTTCTTTATATTTCATGTTCATGCAATATTTAATTTTTTATATCCAGTTTATTGTCTTTCTCACAGATTTATTAAGTTTTTATCTTTTGTCCCTTTTAATACATTCTCAACTGCTTCATTTATTCAAGTTGTTTTCTTTTTTTAATAAAAAAATTTTTCCAACTTTTTTCTTAGTTTTAGATCTTATATGTTATTTGTCATTTTTTTATGAATTTCCCCCTAAAAAGCTTTTTATTATAAGGTCTTACCTTTTTTTAAACTTAATAAATTTATAATAATTTATTTTTATTTGACATGTTTTATGTCTCCTGAATGTATTAAATGACTAAATCTTTTGAGCTGATCTTTGTTCCTTTAGTTTTCTTCCATTTTAAATTATCAGAGTAAATTGCTATTAGACAAAATGAATTTTTTTTTTTCTTTTGTATTTTCTAATCTATGGTTTTTCCATTTGAACAGGAAAGTCTTTTTCTTCATTTTAATGTTATCTGATTAGTCAGGCTTCTTCCTTACTTAAATCATCTATTAATAGGAGTAAAGTGGTTGATTACTAATTCACCTGGTGGCTGATATTTCTATAAGGCTTGTTTAATTGCACCAAGTTTTAGTATGCAGCAAAATTTTTAAAATAACTCATATTGGAAATAATTTTAAAATTTTGTGGTTATTTCTAAGCTACTAATTACACATTGCTAAAGCAATTTTTAATTAGTTTTTTCTTGTAATTTAATTAACCAAGCAAGTTGTCCATGTTAAGAGACTAAAATCTACCATAATCTTACAATGCTATATACTATTCATTGTAAATCATTTTCATTTTAAATCCCAGTAGTTTGTTAATACATTTCACTTTTACCAAAGAGAATAACTGATATATGTTGATTTTTTTCATTATTTATTCTACATAAGTTTTAGTATAACATATTAAAAAAATTTATTATTTTTTATTTAATTATTATTAATCTATTATTTGACTTGTTTAACATTACTCTTTGTTTCTTTATACACGATGCCAATCTTATGATAACATCACATTATACAGCACCAATGAGTGTTCATATGCAGCATTTACTGACCTTTTAAATTTTGACACACCTTCAATTTTCCCAATCTAAAGTTATTCATATGCTCTGTGTTGACCCCATAAATTTTAATTATGATCTCATCATATATAATAAAGAATCAAGAACTCCTATTGTCTTTCAGCAAATCTTTCACCAATTTCTCTTTAAGACAAACCCAGACATAGTAGTATGCACAAATGAGTGAAACAGAATGATATTGTTGGATACACATTTGTTGTTAACTACCAAACTTATAACCACGGTTCTGGATCCCACAACCCAGATCCCTAGCCATGTTTCAATTCTGGATAATGAACATATGGATTCCGCTGTTAAAAACACATGTAGTCAACTGTCTTTCACCACTCATGTTACTACTGCTGATTTTGTTAATTCTGTTAAACACATTCTTCGAGGAAAGTAGCAAGGTGATTGGATTGCTACAGTAGATAATAAACTCTTACACAACAAGGATACTGTGCTGCAATGGAGCTCTTCATGCAGGAATAATCATCAAGAGAAGGTTATTATTTGCCGTTTGTGAATAGGACACACTAAATTTACTCATGGGCTCCTAATGAATCAGGCTGATGCATCCACTTGTATTTGCTGTGACTAACAACTAAATAAATATACACCCTTATGGACTGTATGTGTTTTGTGGCAATGCATTGGAAATTTAAATTAGAAGCCAACATCTGATTTTCTAGAAAGCAATATAATGATGTTATTGAATTTCTTCTTTTTTTCACCTCCGGGTCCACAGTTAAGTATTGCTTCAGAGAATGAGATGAATGATTTGTAGTGTGTGTGAAAATATCATGCCTGACCAGGATTTGAACCCAGGACCTCCAGATGAAAGACATCTCAGCCTTTCATCTGGAGGTCCCGAGTTCAAATCCCAGTCAGGCATGGCATTTTCACTCATGCTATAAATCGTTCATCTCATCCTCTTAAGCAATACTTAACTGCAGACCCAGAGCTTAAAAAAAGAAATTCAATAACATATTGAATTTCTTGTTATTTCTTAAGGCCATGCATCTGTATGGCCTTAAAATTATTATTATTATTATTATTATGGCCTTAATTATTATTTGACAACTATTGTAATATGTTTTTTAGTATTTTATACTGTTTTATATTTTTCATAGTTTTCCTGTGTTATAGTGTGTTTTGTTTGTTAATTTTATTTTCCATTCTTCTGTTATTTTGTTTATATATCTATTTCATACTTAGCATATATTATTATAAAATTAGTTTATTTATTGGAGAAGCATTGTTTCTGGACACTAACAAACCTTTAAGGCCAAAACAAACAAAAAAATCACATTTATTATAAACTATTTCCCCAGTTTTACCAATTAAACTTTGTTTTTTCTACAAGCCTTGGTTTTTTCTACAATTTTTACCATTTGTGAAGCTTGTTTATAAATAAACCAGACTTTATTTAAAGAAATTATTTATATGGTAATTTTCATATTCTCCTACATTGTGAATGAACTGCCTCCAAAAGTTCCTAGATTTCTGTTTATAAGTAATATGTGTAAATCTTGTAGAACATTTTTTAATCTCTTTAATAGCTTTAAACATGAAAGTAGCTTAACAATTTTAATTTTTAAACAAAAAAATTTCTATACCAATTAATTCAAGATAGTAGAACAACGTCATCATGTATTAACAGAAACTGTTAATAGGAAACAGTATGTGAATAGTTATTTAATGTGGTACAGCACATATTGCTACCTCTTGTCTCTTGCTGCTTCATTCTCACTATCTTTCTGAAACTTTTCATTAAAGTTAAATAAAATTCTTTGCTAACTGTTGACCTTGCAGAATGAACTCCTAATGAATACCTATAAAATTTTTAAAAAAAGAAATGATTTTGACATTTGAAAATCACCATTTGTGGTTGAAGCAATGATTTTCTCCTTCACTTTTGTTTGTAATTTTGACTGTAATTGATGTTGTGTTTTGGTGCCATACGCTAAATAAATAAATAACCATAATGGATATGATAGATTCTACTTTTGACAACATGATAGACGTTGATAGGCACTTGATCAAGATGCCTATTATAGGCATATATAATTCAAGTAATTTTCCACTGCTGTTTTCATTGAGCCAGGTATATTATTACACCTTGTCATGATAAGCCCTATAAATACAATTAAATTATAAGTAACATTTTCAATCTTTTCACTGTGATGTCTGCTGTTACTCTTGGAGAAAACAACTCTGTCTGGTGTCTTTGTACTTGGAGTGCTTTACATGCATCATAGCCAAAAGGCTAGGGCAATTAATTTGTGAAAACAACTTATTGTACCCTGTTCATTACTGGTACAACTCAAACATAAACAAACAGCCAATTGTGAAACAAAATATTCTGTCTTGGCAAAGTAGACAAGCTAATTAAAAATTGGATAATTTTGATAATTAAGGAATTAATTTTTTTTATCAAAGAATTAAAGATAATTAACCTTAAAATTTTTCATAAAATATTTTTACTTTGTCAATAATTTTGGAGAATGCTGGTGGAATTCAATAGAATGATTTATGTATATCTTTGCTTTTGTGATATGTCAGCTGTTCTGTGATGTAGAATGTTGGTTAAAATATATTTTAAATGTTAAGAATAAAGTTAAGAATAAAGGCGGATTTCATTCGCCTCATTACTGAGAGCAATTGGGTAATAAATAATAGGGGTTAAATTAATGATACAGTTAAAGAACGGTGGTTTGAGACCAGACTAGATTACAGCTACTAAACTTTAATTGGTTTTATGATCTACAGTGGAACATAATTAAATATTTTTTAAAAAATTAATAACAGATAAGAAAACTAACAGGGAATATTCTAATAATAATAATAATAATAATAATAATAATAATAATAATGACAACGATGACAACGACAGGACAACAACAACAACCACCACCACCACCACCACCACCACCACCACCAACAACCACAAACAACAACAACAATAAATAATAATAATAATAATAATAATATTTAATAATAATAATAATGCCATAGTAATATTTATGTATTAAATGCCATAACCATTATGGTTATGAATGATTCTACTTCTGACAACATGCTAGGCATTGATAGGCACTTGAACATTATAGGCATATATAATTCATGTAGTGGATGTGATGGTCTCTGTTCATTCTATATGCAACAGCTCCTTGGGCCTCTGATAGAGTCAGAAGTATCAAGCCACATAGAGCGACTACTTCTGCACGACTTGAAGAAAACTACACTGAACATCGTCAAGCCGAGCCCACTGCTAGTGCTTCACAGACAATACCTGTGACCATTGCTGCGGGAAAATCGAGACATCGCTTAAGATGGACAGAAGTGAATGAGCACATTATGTGTTGCTACTATACAGTAAGTAGATTGGAAAACGACATGACAGGATACAGGATGCCATTATATCAGCAGTTCATAAATAAATTTCTACAATTCTCAAACCCAACAGAATAATGAATTGCAGACCAAAAGCAGGTCATTGAGAAAAGCAACCAGATTCTAACACATATACTAGAGAAAATAAAGACTGAAGTCAGAGAAACATCTAACCAAAGAAATGAGTAAGATTACCAGTACCACAAGAACCAGAAAGACTAACACTAAATATTGTCGGCAACAATACCAGCGGTAATGAGAACACAATAAGTGATCGCAACACAAACGCAAGTCAGGAGTCTCCACAAAATATACTTAGAAATATAAATCGAAACAACTCAGTGGAAGAAGTAAGAGAAGAGCCCTAATGGAATTTGGTGACCTGGCATCAGATAGGATAAAATACATAACTTTGGGCAAAAAAATTTTGATGTAGCACACCCAATATTAGCAGAGGCAAATAATGATATAATTGAAGATCCAGAAAAAACACCAAAATTGTTAACAGAGGGGATAAATTCCTTTTACCTAAAAGTAATAATATGAAAGACCCAGCTCAATATAGACCCTTAACATGCCTTCAGACAACATATAAATTATTGACAGCAATTATTGCCAACAAAATATACAAGCACCTAGAAACCAACAAAGTCCTCCATATGGAACAGAAGAGATGTGCAAACATCACAAGAGGGAGCAAAGAGCAAATAACCATAGATTCGGTAACCACGCAACAGGCTCAATACACCAAAAGGAAACTATGGATGACCTATATAGACTATAAAAAGGCAATCGATAGCGTGCCACATTCATGGCTGACGAAGATCTTAGAAACCTATCAAGTTGATTAGATTCTTGAGGCATGCATTGAGTGCTTGGAACAAATACTAATTGCAAACAGTGTGACATATGACAAGAAAAATACAAACAAAATCCATAAACGTAAATAGAGGAATATTTCAAGGGGACCCCTAAGTCTGCTCTGGTTCTGTATGGCTGTTAACCTGCTCTCAACCATACTAAAGAAGTACAAGTACAGTTACAATATAAGATTGCAAGTGGAAGATTACAAACTGGCACACCTATTCTATATGGACGACTTAAAGATTTATGGAGGGACTGAATATCAGCTGCAGCAACTACTCCAACTAGTCGAAATGTTCAGCAAAAACATGAAAATGGAGCTAGAAATAAGTAAATGCAAGCTATACACCATTGTAAAGGGAAAGTTCCACCAGACACAAAATTACAACTTGTAGACCCAAGGTAGCATAGAGGCAATGAAAGAAGAGGAATTGTACAAGTACTTAGGATGCAATCAGACAATAAAACTGGAGCACAAATCCATTAAAGAATTACTTAAGAAACCATATGAAAAGAGGTTAAAATTAACTTTAAAGTCAGAACTTAATGGGAGAAATAAAGTAAGGGCAGTGAACACATATGCAGTATCAGTACTCACGCATATGCATTAGGTGTAATAAAGTACAGCAAAGCAAAGTTAGATGAGTTAAACACACTCACTAGAAAAGTATTCTACCAAGAAAAGTCCCACCACATCCACTTACCAAAAGAACGATTCAAGCTACCCAGAAAGGAAGGTGTAAGAGGAGTACTCTATATATATATATATATATATATATATATATATATATATTAAAAATCTATGCTGTGAACAGAACAAAAACTTAAGGAATTACTTCAACAACAAGCAGCACCCCTTTTATCAGGTCATCATAATGACAGACCAAAACTACATGCCATTAGACCTAGCCAACAGGACCAAAAACATAGAACACTAGAAAGAGAGCAGAGAGCAACGCATGAAATTCTAGATTGGGGAAGGAGAGAGATGCATGGCAGACATAGGCACCACCTAGACCAGGAAGAAGTCGATAAAACAGCTTCAAATACTTGGTTTGTGCAAGATAGTTACATTCCAAGACAGGGGTTTATATGTAGCAAACAGGATCAAGTAGTAGCAACAAGAAGTTTTAAGAAATTTATTCTTAAAAAAAATATTAACAACAAATGTAGGCTATGTATGCTATAAAATTAAACAATAGATGATATAATCACTGGCTGTCCAATTCTTGCTCTGACAGAGTAAACCAGGAGGCACAACAATGTGGTGAAAATTGTACTCATAGAACATTGCAACAGATACAAGAGTTTCAAAATAAGCCATACAATACTTACAAACCAGCCTCCTTTTTGGAAAACAATTATGCAAATTCTCTGGAACCAAGCAATTATAACACCAAAACCCATCAACTGTAATAAGCCAGATGTAGTAGTAGTTGATAAAATTGAAAAAGTAACTTACCTAATAGATAGATGTAGCCATCCCATCAAGTAACAATCTCAACATTAAACACATTGAGAAGCTGCAGAAATATACAGATCTTGCTTTTGAAACTAAGGAAATGTGTAATCAAAAAGAGGTTTATATAATCCTAGTAATTATATCTGTGGAGGAAATATTACCATTTATTTTGCACAACAGTCTTGAAAAACTGAAGAGCTAGTGTGGAAGACCCACGCGCTAATGCAAAACAACGTGATAACTGACACCTGCCATCTTGCTCAGAACACACTTAGTCAACAATAGCAAGCCTAATCTTGTTGGTACAAATTACTCCGAGTTTAGAGAATGTCACCAGTAAAAGATTGTGAAAATGTGAAATAATAATAATAATAATTTATTTAATATAACAGAAGAGCTACTTAGGCCTGTGTACACTGTACATTCAACAAAAAACATTTATGTACAGATGACTATAATTTGAAAAAAGAAAACAAAGACAACCACTATTAAACACATTCCACCAGAAAAAGCAGAACACAAACAATATTATTATAATAAAAGTCCATTATTATGTTAACTATCTCAGCCTTGGCCTATTGCATAATCAATATAGGGAACCAAACAGTATAGAACTAATTACCTGTGAGAATATTACCTCCTTAATTTTACTTTTGAATTTGTTTTCATTGAACTGAAAGAAGTCAATCTCCTTATTGTAAGCATTGTAAGCATACCTCTCCACATCACTGATTAGTTGACACATCATTTGATCTAACAAAAACAATTTTCGATTCCTTAATGAGGAACAAGGTATACAAATCTGTAAATGATTCCTGGACAAATTTACCATGCAACAGATGACAAAAATGCAGGGCATCTCAGATATCTACTATCAGCAAGAAGGGGAAAGTTGAATGCTTATCAGATACATTCTTTTGTCACAGATGGCGGGAAATGAAACTTCCTTTTAAGCCACAAGAGAAACCTTCCCTAAACACTCTCAATCATAATAGAGGTGTATTCTCGGTCACAATTCCAAATTACTATACTATATTCAAGATGAGACCTCACAATTGACTTGTATAAAAGAACACAGGTGTTCACACACCTAAAGTTAATGTTCCATACATTGTAAGAGAACAAGATATCTCCTATTTTTTTCTAACTATCCTCTCCACGTGTTTTACTAAGAGAAGTTTATTGTCTAGTAAGATTCCTAGATCTTTCACTCATGTGCTCAATTTATAGGTACATCTCCAATGCTGCAACTGTAATATGAGGTGAAAGTCTTTCTTTAGAATGATATAACCAGAGTTTTTTCACGTCAAGAGGCATAGAATTGGTTTGTGCCCTATCACAGATTTTATTAGCATTATTTTGTAAAATATGATGATCGTCTTGTGCAAATATTAATTATACTATTTAATTTCAAATCGTCTGCACACAGTTGAAATTTGCAATCAGTTACATCAATAATGTCATTAATGAATAAAAGGAACTGAAGGGGCCAAAATTTGATCCTTGGGAAACCCAGAAGACATACAAAGAGAATGAGAAATATTGCCAGCATAACACACCGAGAAAGTTCCACCCTAAAGATAAGACTTTATCCATTTGTCATACTGCAAACTAAATCCAGAGTTGAGCAGCTTTTGAAGCAGCAAGTGAACATACACTTAATCAAATGCGTTTTGTAAATCAAAGTATACCACATCTACTTGTTTTTGCTGTTGAAATGCAGGGCCTGTTATTGCCAAGATTGCTGCCAGATTGGACAATGTTGATCAGCCCTTTCTGAAACCGTGCTGCAGTAGGAAGAATGTGCTGGATGTAAGAATAGATATTTTGAAAGACAATTCTCTAAGATTTTAGATATAATGGGAAGGACTGGCAAAGGACGTTGATTCTGCATTAAAGGTATCTCAGCTATAGCATGTTGCAGATAGAAGTGTCCAAGGCTTTTTTCCAGGTGGAGGGGAAAAAATCACTTGTGAGACCCAGGAAAATACAGATGCAAAAACTAGAGCGATAGGTTAGCAATGCCCTTAATTATGAATTCCAGAAGCCCAAGAATACCTACAGAAGACTTTTCATTGATCACTTTTATTGCATTCATCATGTCACTTGCCAAGATGGAAGGAGATGTAATTTTCGTAATGTTTAAAGCTGAAAATGCCAGAAAAGGTTATTCGTCATTGAGGTAAAACTTCTGGTAGACTGACTCAAAGTGTTCTCCAAACGCCTTGAATGCTGCCCAAGAATCCGTCAAGAGTTCACCTTCGGTAATTGGAGCAACAGCACAGTTGGTATCAGCCTTATTTTTCACAACAAACTTCCAAAAATTAGAAGGCTTGCTGTGAAGTTCACTCTTGCACCGTTGAGCATTAAATCAACTTATCCTGCCAGAGAGTAGCCTTGACTAATCTCCTCAAAAGCGAAAATTGTTCATAAGGGCAGTGAGGCCAGAAATTTTAAAGGGAGAATATCAGTCAAATTTTTCAATCTCTTCTTCATTTTAATCAGGTTAATAAGTTTTTTAAAGAACCAAATCAGAAAATTGTTGGCATGGAATTCAACAACAGGAACATTATTGTTAATGGATTTAAGAATTATATCTTGTAACTCTACTGTTGCTGTGTCAACATTGATATTAAGCAAAACATTACTCCAAGCCGTTTGAGAAATTTCAGCATAGAGACTCAGGTAATCGCCATGACTGTAATTTCTTGTGGCTCTAGGTTCATTGAAATTGATAAACTTAAATGCCTTAATTGAAATTGTAAACGGCAGATGAAGCTGATCCATCTTAACCAGGGGATCCACGTCAAAATTTAAAGCAATAGCAATATTAGATAGAACTAGGTCGAAAACAGATTGATTCATGATAAAATCTTCATCCTTATAGGATACTATTTCAAGACCAGCGAGATCACCAAATTCGAAAATATATCTCGGTATGCATTTAGAATTATATTAGAATTAATATTATGATGACAAGTTCTAGATGTTCACAAAATTCCAGGAAAGTTTAAATCATCTAAAACAATTACATCATAACGCAGTACATCCAACACATCCAAAAGAATTTAAAATAATTTTCCAAAATCGTAGGAGATAAAAACCAGGAAAGATAAAAGTTAGAAATTGAAAGGTTTTTTGCCCAGACAGGGAACTTTGATCCATACCGCCTATCTCATCAACCAACTTGAGATCTTTCTCCGAAAACACTTAATGCTTTTATCTACGGCCAGTAAAACACCGCCGCCTCGGCGGGTGACCCCACTATAATGTCTATCAGCCCTGAAAACAACGAACAGTTTAGGAAAGTAGTCAAATTCATGTGTTGCTCACCTAAGCAAGTCTCTGATAGAGTAACAGAAGCCACTCCACAGAGGAAAAACCTTCACTGCTCTAAGTGTGAAGTTCTCTAACATTCTAGTAGTAGGTATGTGTTATCTGGGATTGCCCTACCTCCAAAGGCATACTGAAACCATCTTCTTGATATTTGGAGTTCTCTTTGAGTCTTCCGTAGAATGATGCTAAGAAAACACTCTGAGGTCAAATAGCAGGATTATTAATCTTGTCAAATTCGAACTCATAAACATCTACTCAAGTTATAGGAGTCAAATTTTGTCTTTAATCGAATGCATTTAGAATAATTAAGTTCCAGGGGTTTTAACAAATTATTTACCATAGCAACAGAGACCAAAGGTTTAAATCTCGACACAAACAAGGTCGCCTTCCTCAGGCAAAAAAGATTAACAAAGGAGACATTCGACCCAACCTTAACTGGTTTCATTGTTGACATCCTCTGTCAAAAGGACTTAACTTCATTACGAAATAGTTTGGATTTTTTCTTTCTTAAAACCACATCAGTTGAGCTATCCATTCTATTTTGATGTGGTCCAAACCTTAATCTATCAAGGATGAATTGTTGCGCGTGTTTGTTTTTATTTATTTCTGGGCAGCAATATTTGCACCATCGTCAATTACATTTTTGTTTAACTTACCAGCAAAATGAACAAAAACATTGTCATCCAGACTCGAATTACCATTTGAACTAGAATTAGTTGCCTTATCTTTATTATTATTTTGAGGTCATTTCTTCGCAATCTGTGAATAGTCCAGCGTCATACATTAACTTTTAATACAAGCACCAAGTTCAAGCATGGTCTGCTTGAGGACAGGAGTTTTTTTTGCACAGAACACAGATTCCCTGTCTTACTGAAGACAACTCACTACAAAAATAGGAAAGCACATTGTGAAAACTATCTACAATAAGCGTATGCAGCACCAAATTAGATGAATTTAATGACAAGGATCAAACATTACTCTTTGCTGCCAACAGTCTCTCTTCAGAAGCGTAGATTCAGCATCAGATATGCGTGAAACAATGGAATAAGATTTAAATGTCTTAACATTTGTATCACCATCATCCTATGTTTTCTCAGTATGCATGAGTCACAATTATATCCATTTTCGTTAAACATGGTGATTTCAACTGAACTCAGATTAAGGCAGATGTAAAACCCTCATCCTGAGAGCCTCTTCTTCACAGGCGAAGAAGCAGAAAAAACCAAGAGGATTGGACTATTCGATATTGAGGATGTTCCATACGGTACGCTTAATACTTCCAAAGTTGTTGTCGTGTGCAGGGACTTGCTAAACTGCATTGAAACACAAATCATTGAGGAGTTTCATGCACAAGGTGTTGTTGCATGTTGACGATTAAACAGATGACGCAACGAAGAGGTTTTACCCTCTGTGTCGCATGTTCTATTGTTCAATAAACTTAAGTGCCTGGAAAAAATAAGGCTGAATTTCATAGATTTGGTAATTGTCCTTTCATCACTACTTTGCTGCGGTGTTTTGATGCCAGGGGTTTAGACAAACAGCAGTGTGATGCATGAGGAAACAAGTCTGTTTTCAGAGACACATTACACCCAGATGACTTGTATAGGGATCCACCAGTTTGTGTCAACTTAATGGTCATCACTCAACGAGATCAAGAAATTATCCAAAATACAAAGAAGAAGTGGCAAAACCAGGACGTAAAGACCATTCAAAAGCTCAGTTACTTCAAGACAAGAAAAATCATCCTCAGCTAATCACCCAAGGTCACATCCTATGCAAAGGTTGCTGCCACCTCTGGGACCACCTTTAAACCAAAGGATGTGATAACTGGCCTGCCTTAGCCAATTTAGTGGAACAGATCATTAATCAGAAGTTCAAGAGTCGACCAAATAGAGAAAGCAGCCCAAAGTTATCAAAGATGAAAACAGACATTATTGAACAAAAGAGTTCATCTCCATCAAGGAATGAGCCTTCAACCAGTTCCTAAGTGAAAGACAGTGAACAGAAAATGGACAAAAAGCCTGTAGCTAAAGTATAAATTGCAAAAATCCCTGTACAGGGAACAGAGAAAATAGAAATAAAAGTATTCGAAAAAGAAGATCTAGGAAAAACAAAAATGGAGCCCCCGACAGCACGGAGGCGTATAGGGAAGAGGGTCAGGATTTCAGCCACCACATATACTTTAATGGGGAGTGCATTGAGTCTCAACTCTGATGTACTCTTTACCGCGCCATCATAGCCAATATCATCTGACGCTGACAGCAGGAGATCCTCCATGATTTACTGCAGAGGATCGGAAAAATCCATCTCTGTGGCCTCATACACCAGGGAGTTTGACTCTGAGGCCTTCAGAAAGATGGAAAAAAGAAAGAAAAAAGGATGGCCTAAAGGTAAACCTAGACAACAGAACTTAAGAGGAAGTAAGTTCTAATGTGTTTCTGATAAAATGATTGATAACATTTCAATAGAAATGGTTTGTCTATTTTACTGTTTTATAATGAGTTTTGATATGTTATTAATGTGTTTGTTTTAAGTTTTTTAAGTGGCCCTTGTCATCTTGTGTTTCTTTTGGGATTTTAACATCCCATGACAAGTTTTTATTAGATCACATATATTGACAAGACCAGTCTTCTGACTACTTCACAAATGATTTTACTGGGATAGGAAAGAAATTTTTTTATGTGGAAAGGGACAATTGACCAAAGTAGTCGATGCCCCTAAAATCTCAAGAAAAATAAAAAAAATTTAAATGATTTTTTCTTTTTCCTATGGCCTTCTCTCTCCTCTTATAGCTATCCCAACCTCCATGAAAAAAACCTACTGTAAGCATGAAAGTAGGATGCTCTAACAACGAACAGAAGATGTGTGATAGAACAGTCATGAAAAACCTTAATGGGTCACACTTACCTGACGGTACTTGTGTCAGGGGGAATATAAATAAAGAAATCCCACAAGATCTAAATATTCAAAACCTAACATCTAGTGCCTAACAATTAAAGTTGAACATGCAAAACCTAACATTTATACACGTAATTAAAAACAAAAATTAACTCACCAATACAACACAGTTAAAAATATATGTTCAAACATGTAAATTTAAAAACAAGCAGGTAATTTCAAATAAAAATATAATAATAACAGTTGTAAGTATAAATATTTCTTGCATATACTTTACAAATAATATCGTCATAACTAGACAGACCATGAAGTATCATACTACATGCTATTAACATAATTAATTTAAAACCGCACAAGGGAGTCCACCGCCCTTATATTGACCACCTACTCAGTTCAATGGCCAACCAGAATGGCAGCTACTCACTGTACACAGTAGTAAACCCTAATGCACTATATTCATTTAAAAATGAATAGACAGAATTCCTGAAAGCATGTAACTTCCTGCTAAAAACGTCAACGTCAGATCTCTAATTAATTAAATTAAAGTCATCTAAGCACCTTGATATTGGTGACAGCGAAGACCGCAACATACATTTCAATAGATTGATAGACAGCATACAGTGCCTCGAACATTAACACATATGCTAAATTAATAATAAAAATATATTATAATTATTATAACTATAGTTATAACAATAGGGGCCCACTCTGCAGAACATGATGTGGATATAGGAAAAAAATACCTTCCTTCACTGCTCCTACCTGAAAATTACAAAGATGGGAACTGGTATGAGACCATACAGTATCTAGTTTTATAGGACTATGGTTATTTGTTTATAGTCTTACTGCTTGGACACCTTTAGATTGGTAAAGAGATATATAACATCTGATGCTGGCGACTCACCAACAGATGATAAGGGTTGGGAAACAAAAATCCCAATTGTAATGTAGCAGCTATTTTTTTAACACAAGTAGTTATTGTTTCATATTTTCATAATACACTACCAACATAGATAAAGTACAATCATTTTAACCCTTTCCACAATGGCCGGCTGAAGCACTGAAAACTGTGATAATAGTATTGCCAATAGCCAATATATTTTTTTCTTATATTACTTTATTTATTATGGAATTATGTTTACATTTCAAATATTGTTTTAATTATGTTTATATTTCATCAAATCAAATGCTTTTCTTAGGTCATTTTTCCTGAAGCTCATTATATTTGTTGATGAAATTTACATTTGTTATGAAATTTCAATTAGACCAAATCCTCAAATTGAAAATGAAAATGTAGTCATGAATTTAAAAAAAAAAGGTTTAGCTCTAACAAGTTGTAAATCATCATACAACATACCATTAATTACACAAAATATAAATAATATTTCTAACAGCAGTTATAAAAATTTAAGAAATATAAAACATGCAACTGACACAAGAATAAATCATATTTTTTCAAAACAAGCTGTTTTGAATGACAATAATAATACAAATAAAAATGGAAAAAAGAGACTGGAAAGAAATACAGATTACTATGATCCCTGGTATGATAATATTTCAAAAATGGAGCCAAGAAGAATTCTTTCACAAGATACAGCCAAGGATAATTATGATTTTTATGATATTTATGAGTTATCTTATCATGGATCACATACAGTACCAAAAACAATTGATATAAACAAAGATGCCGCCAAATTTGAGACTGTAAGCTCTTCACCCGTAATTAAGTACAAAAGTGGAAAAGCAGTGATGATTTCTCTTCCAGTTATTGAAATTAAAGCTAAAAATCAATCTCTTGATTCAGACAATTCTAAAATGGTAAAAAAAAGTATAGAGGACAGAAGATTTCACTCAAACAATAGATTGAATAAAAATCAAACTGCTACACCTATAATTAAGTACTATTACAGTCTATTACCCCACAATCAAGAAAATTTTACTTATCCCTATTCAGCAAAACATTCTTTATACTATACAGTAAATCCTGAAAGAAAACCTTTGCCAAAAGATGAAATGTATTATATAACAAAAAAAACATTTTTGCAACAATTGACCATACCGAATAAAAATGAAAATAATAAGAATAAAATTTCACAGTTTAATAACTCAGGGCTAGAAAATATAATGAAAATTTTTGAAAATAATCCTAATAAAATGGGCAAAAATTTTAATCAAACAAATGAAAAATTAAATAATAAAAAGTTCCCTGAACAAACTGATATTCAAGTTTATAGAATTTCTGATAAAATGAAACAACAATTAAACAAAACAAATAAAAAATCTAATAAAAAAATTCAGCCAGATTTAAATAAAACAGAATCTGCAAATCAAATTCTTATTTATAAAAATACTCTTCCTGATAAAATGGAAACACAGTTAAATAATCTAAAACAAAAATTAAATGAAACAATACATCGAAAATTAAATGAATCTGAAAATTTTAATTTTAAAAATAACATAGATTATAAATCAAATAAAACAATTTTAAATACAAAATCTAATGATTATGGAAAATTTGAACAAAAATCTAATAAAAACTTAAACAATAGTTATAAAACTTCAAATAACATGGATGACCATTTTAAAATTAAGAGTGAATTGACTGTGAATGAAATTCCTCCTTATGGAATAATTTTTGTTGTAAAACCATTTAAAGATCAAAATGGAAAAAATCTGAGTAGAAGTTTTGCTTATTCTAAAATAGCCGCTATTGATATATTTAGATATACAAATAATACAAAGAAGAATGACACATCTTACGGAACAATTTTTATTTATGAAGGCTATAAAAATCAAAACAAGGAATTACAGGAAAAAAGATTTAATAATTCATCAGTGACCAAATATATCACTAATAATTTTAAAGATAGTACTAAAACACTGAATCGATCAAATGTCAGATTAAGAGTTTTGACTCCTGCTCCTGTTCATGCTAAAAATCAAACCCAAAAACAAGAGGATTTGCATTCAAATTATCTTACATCTATCAGTTATGTTTTAAACAATGGTGATACTAATAAACAAGATATAAAAATACTGAAATCAGACACTAAATTACCTTTGTCTAGAACATTCACTTTTGACAAAAAGGAAGATACACCCAAAATTACATATTACAAATACAACCATTATTCATATCCAACAAGTTTAATGCCGATTCAATCTGGTGCTGATAAAGATAATAGTAACAAAAAATACAAATTACCAAATAACAAACCACCTTTTTCAAGAACATCTAATTCTTTAGTTAACTTTAAAAGATATAATGATAAATATAAGAATGGACCTAATTATAATATTTTTAGTGATTTGCTTACTACTGTAAAGGAAAATAGAGAATCAGATCAAATTTCACCTGAAGAATATGTTTATATTCTTTTAAAGAATGAAAAGAAAAATTTTATATCAGAAGACAAATATATAGGTAAAACAAATAGTAATAAAAAGAGTTTAGTTACTAGTAATATAATTAAAAAAAGATTGAATTCATTATGCAAAAAAACATCAATGAATGAACCATTTTATATAATTTTAAATAATGGAAATAAAAGCATTTCTGAATGGTGTAATACTACTGAAAAAAATGAAAACAATATTATTTTTGATTACAAATCTATCGGTAATAATACAAAAAACAGAGATCAGTTTAAACATTTTTTTAAATCAAATTTTTGTTTTTCAAAACCATCAAGAAATAACTCTGAAAAAATAATAAAAGTTTTCATTAGTGGTTGTTACAACTTTCCTCCAGATCACAATAAAAAGTAAAAATCAAACGCTGAAAAACTAGTAAAAAATTGTGATAATAAAAATATTAATCATGATATAAATTATAAGAATAATGTATAATATATATGTATATGTATAAAACATAATTCTTTACTTATTACACCAGAATCACATGTTGAATCTGTTCCAACAGATTGTTTTAATTCTACACCATCATATTGTATAATAATGACATTAAAATTATAATTCAAAAATTAATTGTATTGTGGTAATTTAGATATTAATCAAAAATAATATTTTACTTCACTCAACGTATTGCAATTTAATTATTTTTTAATAGAGAAATGTTAATACCCTAGTCAATTTTGATAATTTAATGTTTTTGACAATAAACTATGTCTGATAAATTGTTATTATCAACAGAGTAATAACTAAAGTGCAAAAATAAAGGAATAATATTTACTAATGTGAAAAACATAATCTTACCTTGTGAAAGAAAAAATCTTATTAAATTCCATAAAACCTACAAATATATTTTTCTGATGTAGATGTGTATACTTTTGTATTCATGCTTGAGTATTTGTTTACAAATGATTCTGTTATTTACTCAATTTAATATTTTTAAAGAATGGTTAACAACATTTTCTTTACCATGAAATTTATGATGTACAAATCAACCAGTACAGTTCTAGTAAATAAGACTCAAAAATACTGAAATGAATCATTAGACTGTCTAAACCTGAAGGTTTGGTTTTGATAAGAAGGAAAATACTGACTTAAAAAATAGTAATACTACTTAAAAGTAGATTGGTAATAAAAAAAGATTGAGTCATAGGAAGATTGTATTCTGTATTTCATGTTTAGCTGAAGTTCAACCACTAGTTATTTTTAGTACACTTAAGACAGTGTTCAACTGTGATATTTCTCACAGGAATAGAAGGAAAAATAATCATAGCTCCAAGTTGAGGATATTATTCACCTGTGTGCTTGGTCATATCAATCTTCAAGGTAATAATAGTATCATTAAGAACTATACACCACAGCATCTGATGGTGGTCCTTCAGTCAAATATCCTGTTCTATTAGTTGAACTAGGATCTACATCAAGTAATGTTACTTCATCTGAACCTTTTACTGCTTCAGCAACTGAATCAATTGTCTCCCTATATTTCTTCCTTCCGAGAAATGTGGAACATTCCACAATCAGAGAGCAATTCTTAAAGTGATTAGAATGATATTAATAAAGGGAATAAAAAAATTATCAGTCATTGTCTTAGTTCTTGATTTTAAATTAACTCATTATGCAATAGTTTTATCAGCCAGATCTGTTTGTATATTCAAATAACAAAGACTATCTATAATTTTGAACGAACAAAATTTACAAACTAAAAAATTTTGGCTACAATTTTTTTATAAAGATTTTTGTTTTTAGTTTCACTGGTAATAATATTGTAAATATTTTTCATTGACTTGTTAATGGTAGTGAATCTTGTAATTGTTTACATAAATTGTGAAATGGATTGCACCATATTCATCATACTCAACTTTACATGCTGTAGTAGCTTCTGAGAAATTTTATGTTTTTATTTTATATTATATCCCTATTAAATGAATTAAAATTGTATAAAGGAGAAATACATATATCTTTGTAATCAGTTTTTAATTTATTAATTATAAACCTTATTTGCTAAACTCCATTTAGTTTCTGAATATTTGAATATCATTATTGTACAAGAATTAGAAATGTAATGAACATTACATTTAGAATATCATGTAATTTAGAAGTTATGGCTTTGAAAATTGACCACTGACAAAATTCTTACAGTGTTGCTAGGTTAAAATGCACATATTATATACAGTTTATATTTTTGGGTGTTATCTAATTTGGCACTTTGTGAAGTGCCTCTTCAATATGGCCAACTAATTTGTTATTTTATACTTACCTTCTACTAGCATATATTAAATAAATTATCTCCATTTTTTTTTATAAAAAATTGACAATATAGGAAATTAAAAATTATTTTCACAGTAGAAATAATTGTGCTACAAGATAACACAAAGAAAACTCATCAATAGTTTAATGTAAGATTATTAAAACTCTCAGGATAAATTAAACATTAATACATTTTTCTTTGATTATGATTATTTTTTTTAAATGCCACACTAAATATCACTAATTATTTAATATAAATTATTTACTAAACTACTAGAATAACATTAAATTAAATTAATGGGTAATAATACTTCATACATTATGTTACACATTTAAAGGTAAAAAAAAACTAAAAGAATTTACAACCTAATCATACTTTCATCCACAAATCATTTAAGTAGTTACACATATAATTACTGAATCTCATGAAGAAATGACTGCAAAATTGTGATATTACAACTACATTTGTTTGTTAAAGTGTAGTCTTTAGAACTTATAAATAATGGAAATTACAAAAGGAAAAATCTATCAAAGAGTTCATTATAAATGAACTGTAGGACAAATCTGGAGTTATTATTGTCAGTGTTGCATGTAAATATTCAACAGTAGTAAACTGGCTGGGCAGGAAGTTCTGCCTTTAGAGCTTATACGAATTGAAATGTATATATTACTAAGTTGTAGTATTAGATTACATTACCTCAAAGAATTGACTTGTAAATAACAGAGGTTTTTTTCATTTTCACCTGCAATGGCATTTTAATTCAATGATCTGTTGTACAACTCACAAGAATATTATTACAACACTAAATAAGCAACTTAATTACGAAATAAAACAATATAGAATATTATTAGAAAATAGTACAACAAACTAGAAAAATATATAGATAAAAACATTACTTTACAGTATTTAACAGAAAAGTTTCTTTTTTCTACTATTGTAATAGATTGCAAGGATATGGCATAAGTGTATGTAAGGATAGTTGTAATCAATTATAACATACTTAAATTCAAAAAGGCCTCAGGGTGTTCTATGATATTAAAAGACAACATCTCAATTAAAAAAAAATGCAACAAACCTTGAGTACTGAAGAGCAGGTTTTGAAGTGATTCACTAAAGTTAAGGAGATAGAACGCATTTATGATCATCCATGAAGTAGCTGACTTATAACAGATGTTGAAGTAGTGAAGATCAACTTACAATTTTTCATACCTTCACCTATATAACACATATTCCACACTACTTTACAATTCACGGAGTTGTACATAAACAATTACTAAACACAAATTTTACAATTAACTACAATAAACAGCCTTTAGTAATGTTAACTGGCAGCAGAGATTCTATTCTGAATTGATGGAAGTAGTTACTTGAAACAATGCTTGTTCAATTCATGAACAGGCAATATTTCACTGATGGTAATAATACTGAATAGATGTACTTTATTTTTAAGGTTTATAAAATCCAAGATTGTAGATTGTAGGGGTTAACCTGATGCTAAATGTTTGGAAAATCTATATTTAATTCAGCCAATCTTTTGTTACTGAATTTACTATCAGCAATGAGTACCCAAATGCAGAAGGGATGGAGCTATATCATTTTGAGTTTAGGTGTATCTTGGATCTAGCTTGATGCAATCTTTTCAAGTCAGTGGACTGGAATGGAAAGAACCACAATTTGGCTCAGCACCTGACTTAAACAACTAGATTTTTTCTTCAGGAATTATGTTAGAAATAAAGTTACATAACTTCACTGATAAATTCTAAGAGATAATAATTGTAGGTTAGTGCTTCTATTGAAACCATTACTACTGTGGTGTTAGTCCATACATAGGCAGAAATTTGTATTGCCTGGATGTACTCCAAGAATGGAAAGGTATCCATGAGTTGAGAGTTTAGCTGTAAGATATCATAAACTGGATCTCTTTTCTATCAACACATATAAAGAATAATAATAGTAATAATAATATTATAATATATTATGATAATATAATAATAACATTTAATGATTATGTAATACAAACATTATATATATAATGTTTAATAATGCTAAATTATTATTATTTTTTTTTTTTTTAATTTTAGAGACATCAACTGCTATGATTATTAGTCCTTTTCCACACCAAATAAAGAAAGAAAAAGAAAAAATTTCTATTCCTCCCTGATAAAATCACTAGCTACGTAGTCTAAAGACTAGTCTTGTCATCACAGATCATCCAGTAATAGATTTGTTGAAGGATATTAAAACCCCAAATAGACATAAGATGATAAGGATGTAAAGGGCCACTTAAAAATACTTAAGTAACTATAAAAATATTTAAGTGTTGACTAACACACTAAACACACTTCGAATTATGTTAAAACATTTAAAAACACTTCATTCTAAAGAAATGCTGTCAGAGACAATCAAAATCAAGCACACTTAGTTCTATAAGCACATATAAACTAATTTCTTCTTAAACTTTATTACCTAAATTTACCTTTGGACCACCCTTTCTTCTTTTTTCCATCTTCCTGAAGGCCTCAATCTTGAAGTGCAGGCTGTCTGAGGCCACAGAGATGTATTATTTTGATACTCCACAGTAAATCACGGAGGATTTGTTGCTGCTAGCATCAGATGACACCAGCTTCGATGGTGTGGTCAGTAGTGCATCAGAGTTGAAACTCAGTGCACTCCCTGCATGAGCATATGGGGCAGCTAAAGTGATTCCCCTCTCATTTAATTTTAATTTAGGCTTCCATGTATTTGGAGGCTTCATTATAGGTTTTTCAAAATCTGTTTCATCTAACATCTTTACTTCCATCTTCTCAGATCCCTCAGTGAGGATTTTCTCAACCTATACTTTAGTTTGTGATTTAGTTTGCTCAGGCTTTCACTAAGCTTTTACTTCATTTGACTTCACTTTAGAACTGTTTGAAGGCCCAATCCTTGCTGGAGAAGAAGTCTTGTTTTGGTAGCATCTGCTCTGCTACCTTCTGCAACGGTTTATGACTCGTTACTCTAACTGGTCTAGTTTTCACATTCTAGTGAATGATAAGTTTGACCATTTCCGCTAATGCTGATACCAGATCAGATTACAACTCCTGTTTTAAAAGGGGCTGCAGGAGCTGCTGGGGAAGCAACAACCTCAGCATAGGACACAGTCTTCAGTGATCTACTAGTGACAATTTTCTTCGCATCATAGTAGATAACTTTCTGTAGATTCCTTTTTTGCATATTAATCTTAGATTGGCCACTGATCATTTGTAATGGACAACCAGTATGGTTTCCAACCAGGCAAGTGCACTGAGGATGACATACTAAAGGTGATGGATACAGCTTCCTCTAGTTCATGTAAATATGTATTAGGGATTTTTCTAGACATATCTGGGACATTAAACAACTTATGGTGGTCCTCTGCCCTGTTTCAGATGCAGAAGCGTAAGTGTACATGAAATGAATTAGAAGTGCTCTCAAGTTATTTCAGCATTCAGACCATTTACCTGCATGATGGCAGCTCAGAGGTTTGTAAGACCTTAACTAAAAGATGCCCTCAGGACAGTGTTCTGAGTCCCCTTCTTTGGATCATCGAATTCGATTCCATGTTGCGTTTAAGGTTGCCATGTGGTTGTCGTGTCGTCGCTTATGCTGACAACAAGCAGCTATTGATTGAAGGGGATTCGTGTAACAAGGTAGAGTTCCAAGCTGGTCATGGTTGTGAGACACTCTGACTCTGGAGTCTCCAACATAAGATGATTTTCAGCCCAGAGAAGACCACAATGATGTTGCTTAAGGGCCGACTGGCTGCTTCCTGACGAATCCGTATTCGGATGGCTGTTCTCCCCATTCGGTACTTCACGGCTCAAAAATAACTAGGTGTTATCCTTGATGAGAATTTTCGGTTCAAGGAACATGTACAGTATGTAGCAAAAAAGGCCGCTGATGCTTTTTATGGAATCCATAGAATCATTCATCCCAATTGGGGGTTGAATTACCGTACCATGCATATCCTTTACAAAGGTGTCAACGAAGCTATTATGCTGTATACTGCGCCTGTATACAGGCGCAGTATGTAATACAGTATACAGGCACACTATGCTGACGCAAGGTCAGCTCACGTGACCTTGCGTTTTGGCAGGTCAGGTGAGACGAATTCCATACAGGAATTGCGCTACACGCATGGTACATTTACCACACGCATGGTACAGTTTCTCTCCGGGCATGGTGCCTTTCGGGCGAGTTTGGCTAAGTTTCGTTTGGTGAATTCGTGTCAATGCCCGGATTGTGGGACTGATGATGGAGTGGACCACGTCGTCTACGTCTTTCCCCGATACGAGGTCGAACGTTCACAACCTGTTAGGGAACTTGAAAGAATACATTCCTTTCTGGATCTCCGTACCAACTGGATGATCAGCGAGGAGGAGTGGTCTATAGTGGCTGGTTTTCTTCGCGTCCTTGCGGTGTGTAGGTCTGCAGAGGGTGTTTAATCGAGGTACTTGATCGTGGTAGGATCCCGGGTAGCTAGGGTTCCGGTTTAGGCATTGGATTTGTTGGAGGTAGGCGCATTGGCATCGTGTCACGGTTATATTGGTATTGTTTGTGATTCGAATTTGGGCTCCCGCTGGTGGAGGTGGCCGTGCCGCCGGGGTATGGTAACCCGTGCGACCGGGGGCGTGGCTTCCCTCCGCCGGTTGCGGTCCTGATCGTGACTTGGTAATGCCACGCGAGACATCATTAAGGGACTGGGTGTGGGTGCAGGGTTTGTCCCCAGCTCCTGCGCGGACCGGAATGAAGTTTCGTTCCCCTTGCTAGGTGACCTAAATTGGTCGACTTATTTGGGTGTACGTTTGAATTTCTATGTTACGTAAAACATAATTTTGACTGGTATGAATGTAGCACTGATTTAACTTTAAACTCATTCGTTTTCTGAGGCATTTACAGTCACGAACGGTGCTGTCCAATCTGGTCTAGGCGCGGGGTTCGCGCTTCCGCGTTTTCGGTTAGTTATTTTTCCCCGACATTGCTTTGAGGGAATCATGTTAGGTTGGATATGAAGATGTCCGTTTGAGGCCTACGTGAAGGCGAAATTTGATATGTATTTTACTGATGCAAATGTCTGCGGAGGTATTTACATCGGTGACATCCCGACCGAGGCCTGACTGATGACTGTGAAATGTAATCAGTTAGAGAATCTAAAAACGACCTCCGGTAAAGCCCCTCAGGGTTCGGAACGGAGGGGATGGTGTAGCAACGGTAACGTTGCAACAATTGCACAAGGCGGGTGTCTTTCCCCTACGGGGTTGGGATTTACATTCTTCATTTCCTGGATTGCTACTTCTTGTTTATAAACTGGACAGTTATGCAATCATGCTGAGTGATGTCCATGGTAATTGATGCATATAGGTAGATCCCTGCACGGTCATCAGGGTGGAACGGCCCCCACACACACAGATTTGCTTTCTTGTACATCGTGCAGATGTGCACCCAAATTTCTGGTACCCAAAACACCGCAACGGAGTTGGGATAAATGGACGAACGTCTAATTTATGAAAACTAGCTTTTATCTTCTCCGGACACTTGGGACGGTTGAACGTCGGACATGCAACGGGGAGGGTACTACTTCTGCATTGCGTCGTGTGTTCAATCTGTTACATGCAACGACTCTTTCAGGATGAAACTCTTTAATGATTTCATCCTCTGTGCAGTTTAGCAGGTCCCTGCACACAACAGCACCCTTGGAAGTATTTAAACTATTATGTGAGTCAACTTCAATGTCGATGAGTCCCATCTTCTTTGCCTTGAGTTGCCGTGATTACTGTAGGTCATTGACGGTCTCAAAAATAATACTGTCGCAGTCTTTCTTGTTTCTTTAACACGTCCATTAGCTCCTTCCGTGATGCCTTGAGCTATCATGAAAGGGCTAATCTTCGAAAGATCGCCTTTCAAGATATTTAGGAAAGGTCCACCACTCTTTAGTCGAAACTTGGTTCGATCCTTCTTTTCCAGAACTCTGCACTCTTTATCATCGCTTATCTTTATCGACACTTTTCCTACTCTTCGATTCCGAAGAAAGAGGTTATTCAAAACGAGGGTTTTTACGTGGAACCTGTGCTATGTAAGTTGTGGAAGTAGAGGATTCCATAATCATATGTTTCATCAATTAATATTAATAAGGTGCGGCCGGAGAGACAGTTAGGCCTGCCCCGGATCATTGATCCTCCTAGGTTCCCCCTGTCAGCCGCCTCCTACAAATTTAACCCAGGTCGGGGAGTCAGTTACTGCCTAACCCACGATACCGACATCCCAGGGCGCGCACGTAGCAGTAAGGACTCCAATACCCTTACCCATGGGACATTCTCTGCCAAGGGCCGAAGTGACTGACTCACACTGGGTGGCGCAAGACTTCAGCAGAGCAAGCTCACAGGAGCAGACGCTCAATCCGATTCCACAATCGGGAAGAGGTATGAGCACTCCCTGTTCGCACTCCGCCCAGCATCGGCAAAACAGACGTAGTCATGCCCTCCGCTCCCGTGAAATCGAGAAGCACAACCGCCACCAGCTCGAACAGCTTGGGACGGCCAATCCAGTACTCCACAAGAATAACTCCTGAGAATACCACTCCTGAGAATAACCATTGCCCCGTTGGCCGATATAAGTGAGTGTACCGAAGTACTGTTCGTTGCCCGCTGCGGACGTGTGTGTAGATATTATTGCAGGGACGTGAGGTTGAAGTTTATAATAATAATAATAATATAATAACAATTTAATATTATTATTGTTATTATTATTTATTATTATCATCTTTTTTGTGGGTATCGACTTCTAAGGTTAACCCTCGTCACTTTCTTTAAAATATTGTTTCAATCACCATCAGGTTCATCAGCCCACGATACCGCCTTTACGCCCTTTACGACCTTTACACTGTAAGGGCGTAAAGGACCCTTACAGGGGCCCTGATGTTTTATTTAAAAACACAAAATAACAAACCACTAAACATTTAAGCACAATTATAACAGACAATGATAACACTTATAGGGTGTAAAGGGCCCTGAAACTTAATAAAATACAAAAATAAGCCCATTAAAAATAGATGAATAAACAAATAAACAAAAAATCGCACGTGTTGACAATACCAAGGTGATTAAATGACATTTATGTTCGTAGAAAAACTACTTCTTATAGAGAATTATTAACAACTACTTGTACTGACTTCAGACTTGTTAACAGTCCGCTGGCGTGCAGATAAGCAACTATCTTTTCTTCTTTACCATTTTCCAAATCAGCAACAATATTATTTATTAGATCCTACCTCTTTCTGAGGTCCTCATATGTGGTATATTCTTCCAATAGATGATTGACTGTAAGCTGTTTATTACATACACCGCCCATTGGTCTTCCTTCGCCAGTTAACAAATATGAATTTGTTATTCGTGTGTGACCGATTCTGAGTTAAAATTTTTATTATATACATGGGTAGGAAAGGCCCGTATATTGGCCGCATATCTTAATAAGAGGATCTCTTCTATAATGTAGCGGCATTATGACATTAAACTAGTGACTTCTGACATTAAACTAGTCACCGGGCTTGTGCGGAAAGCGCCTGTGGCATATCTGATTTCGCTGTCACCCGAAATCGAGCTTCGATCGAACCAATGTTTTATACAGCCGCAGTAATATTTCCTTATCTGTGCCCCAGTTAACGTTTGATAAGCATTTAGTAATGTTTAGGGCTTTGTTGCATCTAACACTCAAGTCCTGCATATACAGTCCCCATGTAAGGGATTTATTTAACAGTAGTCCTAAAAATAGTATATTATTCTTGTATTGTATTGAGTGATCATCGATGATCAAAACAGGATTTCGGTTAGGAATTCTCTTCTTAGAGAAATGGACACAGCACGTTTTCTCTGGTAAAAATTTGAAACCATTATTCCCTGCAACTTCGTTGAGGACGTTTATCGCTCATTGCAATTTATACTTTACCATAACTGTAGAGTTGATTTCTACTGGAGTGGCTAATATCAATTTATTGATGGCAATCATGAACAAGGTACCGCCACCGGCGAGCCTTGTTGTATATTTTTTTTAAAACTTTTTTCTAGTGAGTATTCATTTTTAACACGCAACTGAAAAGTACGGTCGTTCATATAGTTTAAGTAATACTAGAAAATTGCCGCGAATGCTCCATTCGTGTAATTTAACATTATTCCATGACACCAAGTCATATCGAAAGCCTTATGCAGGTCAAAGAAGACTCCGTCACAATGTTTCCTTGTGATGTAGCTATTACATATAATATTCTCTAAATTGATCTTTTTATCAGTAGTTGAGTGGTATTGTCGGAAACCTATTTGATGTGATGATAAAATATTTTATTTTTCTAAAATCCAAACGAGTCGATTATTTATCAATTTTTCAAAACTTTTTTCCATAGCAAACATCGAGGAAATATGATGGTAACTATTAGGATCTGTCAGATTTTTATCTTTTTTTGGAACTGGAACAATATGTGCTTTTTCCATTGCCGCGGAAATAATCCATCCTGCCATATATATATGATTATATAGTTCTAACAATCTAAATTTTGCAGTGGTGCTTAGCTGTCTGATCATGGCGTAATGAATTTCGCCCGGACCAGAAGCTGTGTGCCGATTTTCTTTAACGTTTTCACAAGCTCTTCTATTTTAAATGATACATTACAAGATTAATTCATTTTAGTTTTGAAATTTATCAAAACCTCGAGTTTTGTTTTTTGCTTTCTAAAAAATTCAACATAGATGTTTTACTGGCTTCTTCGAAATGATTGGCTAGTAACTCTGCAATTTCGTTTGGAGTATCCTTAACTTCATCTTCATAATGAAGGCAAGTTGTGGGAATAAAGTAAGTCTAAAATATAATTTTATTTTTATTTTTGACTTAAAAATAAATTATTAATTTATTTTTAAGTAATTTTAATATGATTGGTAGCTGGATTAAGTTTCATATTTACCTCTACGGGCGCAAGTGATTTTTCATCAGAATTATCCAACGAATCCTATCGGAATAAAAGTTGACTATGTTAAGGAAAATATTGAATAGTGAAAGATTTTATCAGTTAACGAATAACTTAAATTTTATTTTAAATGTGACACATCAAAAGATTGTTGTACTTTTTTCTTACAATGAGATATTGATTTTTTTTTTATTTTGGGATTCTACTTTATTCTCAAAAAAATATGTAATTTCTCGGCAGGTTTAATGACTGGAAATTACAGTAATTTATTTTAATGTTTCATACTTTATTTGTGGTAAGACTGAAGTAATTTTTTCACAATTATATAGATGCATGAAAAGAAATTGATCCCACCATAAGATACTTTACAAAATTTTCTAGAGTTGTGAAAAACAAAAACTGTTTTTGTATGTTTTGAGCTTTATTCGATACTAAAATTCATTGCTAAAAATTTTTTCTTATCTCTATGTACCTTCAACATAACCACCGTGAAAACCTCTATGTACAATAAAAGTTTAGTTACTTTCGGTGAGTAGCTAAGCGTGATGATTGTTGAGTTGTGTTTACAATTTTGTACTATGTAATTTCCGAATTTATTAATTTATTGTTGTAGTCTATTTTATTAACTTATTAAAAATGAGTTCAAAAGATAAAGATAGCAAAACTATGGAAAAGTTAAAACAATTTTTTCGTTTAAATAAAGGTGGTGGAGGTTAGTAAAACAATTTCTCTGTATCAAAAATGTGATTTGAATTAACAAGTATGAATTATTTTTATTTATTTCTTAATGAACTTTTTAATTAGTCATTTGAGTATTCAGTATTAGTACTGTATTCAGTATGAACGTATAGATTAAATGTCTTATTCGGTACCTCAATTTTAAATGCCTACTTAATACATGGTTTTGTTTATTCAGGGACTATAAAAATTGTTAAATTATTTTAATCAACTTTAAGGACGTTAAAATCAACATACTCTAATTGTTTCGTAATTATTAAACACTTAATGACTTTTCTTTTAATTTTAGAAGAAAGGTCGCTTAAAATATTGACGTTTTCAAGTATAATCCTGCTTCGTCCATAAATCTATTTATTATAATTTCCCAATTTCTGTGTTATATTCTTTATTTTGTTACTAATTTCTTTTAAAAATATTTTGAGTTGCTGAGCTTTTTTGAAGAAACGTAGAGCCGGAATTGAAAGTTTACGTTTTTATTGAGTAAACGAATTTTAAGAAAAATATTAATAGTTAGGCTAATTGTTTTATTTCGATTCTTTTGTGATATAAAAGACATTTTTTGGATGAACATACTATATATGAAAATGTGTGTAGCACTGTTTCTAAAGTATTAAATTGTGATAATTTTTTTTAGCTGCTAGTGTTACTTTTTTGTTTCATTATGAATTAAATCATGCTCATTATTTAAATATCCTAACTTTATAGCATTTATTTTAAAGTATACATCTAATGTCAAAATTCATGCACAGGTTTTATTGCCTGCCAATGTACTATTTCTACCTACTTTGCTTTATTACTTTAATATATATTCTTCAAAGGTATTCAATGATGAAAATATAAATTGTTAATGAAATTATCAATTTATTAAAAATTTTCAGTTTTTTTAACTAAATAACTATGCTTTCACACTCTTGTGTAGCTATGTTTAGAGAGGTACAAGATAAGTTTTCATCGTCACTGAAGGTGAAGTTACAGGTCCAACTGAAAACAATATGTCATGATTTAATCATAAGTTTATTGGTTCTGTGTTTTTTATTTTTATTTAATTGACAAGTACATTTCTTTAAAAAAACAACTTTAGTATTCATTAGCATTATTTAAAATTATATCAAATGATAGATTTTATTATGTGACGTGTCTAAATATTTGGAAGCTATTAAGCAGTTTTCTCCATCTCTCATAGTTGGCACTTGTCTCAAAATGGTTAGAAGGTCTGCAAAGTTTGTTCGGAGTAAATTATTGACGCGTGGTATTTGTTGAATATGGATATGTTTTTTTTGTCAAATTTAGTGTGCTTATTTTAATATTATTCAATTGTGCTGAGTCAGCAACAATTATGTTTATGGGCCCTGTGCAAGGTTTTCATATTTGTTTAAGATCTTTGTATTGAGATATAGAAATATGTGAACAGTAAAGATATGCAAATTTTACACTTAGCATTAAAAAGAGCTGAAATGAATAATACTCACTGTAAATTTACTATAGTATATCAAAGATCTAAAGGTAGATTCTTTCTACAAACTGCCTCTGCTTGCCTCCTCTACCCTCTCTCATTTCTACCCCTCTCCTTTAACGGCAGAATATGTACTACTGGTTTCCACAAAAGTAAGTGGTCCAAATATTTCAGACAGTTGTGTATAATTACAGTAAATGATTCATTACAATGAATCACTTACCGGTACATACGTGCTATTTAAAAATAATTTTTGTAAATAATTGTCACATCAAAGAAAATCATAACATTATAATTTATAATAAACAACTCATTTCATATACTTTTGTATTACATCATTGTTACTCTTTATTCATGGCAAAACCTTAGTTTAACATACTTTGAAAAATATATAAACATTCAAGAAATAAATAAATAAATTACTTCATATACATCTTGAACAAAATATTCTGCATAAATAAATTTATTTGTAATAACAAATTACCAGAACATATTTTGTTACTATAATAGTGACATCATAATTAGGTACGGTGCAAGTTATTGTAAATTAATTGTTGTGACTTTTGGCCGCTGATGTGTGTAGAAGTCGCTGAGTGATGTTAAGTGCAGTGGAAGGGATGCCATAGCATACTACTGACCCACCTTCAGGTATTAATAAATTTGATAAAAACAACACTTAGGAACAAACATAGTACATACAAATTTTACTGGCTTAAATGGGTTTCTTAACCTCTTAATATGAGCACCAGTAATATCAGTTCTCCTGCATTACCATTATGAAAGGTAAATATAATAATGATTATAAAGAACATCATATTACTTCTATCTCCAAAACCATTTTAAAATGTTTAGATAGTAAACTGTATTACAATTTATAAAATGTATTCCCATTGTATTAGGTTATATTAGCTTTTAAAATTTACTGAAATTTAATTTAGTTTAGGTGTGATTTTTAGTAAATTGTGAAAATTCACAGTTTGTGTATAATATGGACTATTGGTGGTAGAAGTTAACAATTATTTAGGCCTTCAATTCCTAAACAATTAATGATGTTATATTTAAAGCAAATTTTGTGAGACAGAAAATGGACAGAATAAAAAGTAGATCAGAACTTTTTGGTGGATGTACAAGCATTTAAGTCAACTGCCCAGAAAGTATAAAAAGTTTTCCTTATGGAACCAGACCATTGAAAAAAATGCATATTACTTTTCTTGTGGATAAAAATGGGATTAAGATGCTGTATTACATTTACCTTTGTTGATTTTACTTTGGATTTCTATTGAAGAGTCAAAATAGTAAAACAAAAATTGATATTTGATGTTTATTCTCCTGCCACCATAAACCACATACCACCATGATCTTTTGACAAAATTATATACTGAAGTTTATCATGACATAATCCATCCTCCTTTTTCTACTAATGCTAGCCTTATTAGAAAAATTCTTTGGTAATTTCTTGATCTCAGAAAATATGTAGATGTTGAGACTCCCAATTTTACACCAATCAAATTTTTTACTATTGGGGATATTTAAAAAATATGATTTTTTAATATAATCCTGCATCCTCATTTTTTGATGAATTAAAGACTAATTTTTAAGAATTCAGTGAACTATTATAAAACTGGCTGCAAATGTCATGAAACAGGTAAGAACTGCATCTAGATTTAAGGAAATCTCATTCAACATCTGTTGTGAATTTATAGGTTTATTTTTGTAATTTGAGATTATTGTTGAAAAATATTTCAAATCAATGTTAAAATTAAGCTAGTGTCCTTTTTGAAATATTATATTAAAAAATTCTTATCTTTTTTCAGTAGAGATGATACATGATGAAACAGAATAATTGTACATTGTCATGAGCCAGTAATTTATCATTAATGTTGATAATTTATTAGAGGTATTTCATTAAATGAGGGTCATTCAATAATTAAAGAGACAAATGGCAACTATTTAATAGAAGAAATTAAAAAATTCAAGCTTTTATAGGCAGTTTATAATTGTTAGAAAGTCAATTGCATTCGTTTTAATAAAATTAAATCCGCCAGCAAGTACAAATAGCATATGCTATTACTTGCTGTTGTACAAATCTTTTACATACCGTCTATAGATATTAAAAGGTTACGTAAGAAACAAGAAACTTTGCAATATAAAATTAACTGTCTCCATTCCATTGCTAAAAAAAGAGAACAAGCCTGCTTTTTTGAAAAGAACACTTTTTTCTCTTACCAGCAGTCTGTTTAGTAGGATTATTTCAGCTACAAATCTAAAAAGTGTATATTAAAAACCTTTTAAAAAAAAAAATTGCACTGAAGAGGAAAAAATAAATTTTTCACTATGATCTCAACACAGCTTGAGACTTATTTTAGAAGTCTGTGCCAAATTCAAACAAATCTTTTGATCTGTATCGTGTAATCTTGTAATCAATATCTTGTATACTCATAATTTATTTTAGAATTTGGCACCAACTTCAAAAATATAAGTTCAAAAGATTGTGTTTAGGGCATAGTGGAAAAATTGTTTTTTCTTAGAGCAATTTTTTTTGGAGTCTGTTGTTAAAAAAGTTTTTTATCCAGCATATGGTACAGAGATGACCTTTCTAAATGAGATTGTCTGCTCAAGTTATTCTGTTTTTGGTGAGATAATGTGCTTTCACTGTTATAGGCTGTGTTCCGATTCAGATATGACATGTGAATGTCATTATTATTTTGCCCTGATTTAACTCAAAACTCATCTCCTTTACTATCATTTGTCAAACTTAAAGGCACTTTGATGATATTTGTTATTTTAACATTCTGGTGCTTGAAATTTTTCAGTAATTCATATGATACATGACAGTTTCTTGTCGTGTAGGTTGTAAAACAATATGAAATGTTAGCTCATAGAATCTTCTTTGTTGATATTACTTCAAAGTCATCATTCAGCAAAGTATTCATCAACTATGAGTTTTTTAACCCTACATATTCTCAACTTTCATTAAGTATCCAGATTCATTTTTAATTACTCTATGCTATAAAATTCTTCGCATTTTTACTTACACTTGGTAGGCTGTTTGATTTAAATGTATTTAATGACAAGTAACATCTGTACACTTCAGTAGAGTGGTGTTGGTGGCCTGGCAATTTAAAGGAAGATATTGCTCATGCTCACAACAGAAATAAAGTATAGAACACATGGGGTCAAATGGAACTTACTTGCTAACTTTCATATAAATAATAATAAAATATGTTGTCCTTATTGTTTATTGTGTTATTTCAATTTGTATAAAACTTTAATTTCACTTTTATTTTTATGTCTGTAATTTCAATTTGTTTAAAACTTTAATTTCACTTATATTTTTATGCCGGTAAACTTGATTTATGAAATATTTTTTTTTTTAGGGAATTACAAAAGTAGAGAAGACTTTATTTTGACATCAGAATTAGAAAAAGAGATATCGCCGGAATCATCAATGAACCATCGTTTGAAAGCATTAAGGGAATTAAGCGATCATGTGGTGAATCATAAACTGGAAGATGTTAGTATGTTTCTGTTTTTTACTCCTTTTTTTAAGCTTTGTTACAAATTAAAAATGTTTAATGATTTCAACCATATTGAATTTAATTTCTTTGATATATTAGCACTTAGAATATTGAGCATAAGTGTAACTCGGCCAGGAACTTCCATTCGTGTAACTATTTTATTTTATCAAACTTGTTAATTAGATGATTGAATAAATGTTAAATTAAATATTCGTTTTAATATCTCACCATTGTATGTCTGTTTCTACAGCTCCATTACTTAACAGTTCATTTTGTTCTATGATCCTTTTTTGTCCTAATATCAGTAATATCTTATTGCATTATTACTATTAACATATGCATTGTCAAACAGAATGGCTGCCATTTTTTATTTATAATGTCGGGTAATTGTTTTCTTCATGTTGCATTTGTGTTTTTTCATGATGTATTATAATTATTTTTTAAAATACGTGTATAAATGATAGTTGCATTTATAAAATCTTACAGAAGAGTTAATTTTTGATTCTGATTTAAAAAGCAAGTAGATGATAATGATGCAAAAATGTTACTTTTGCATCAGAATTATTTTCTTACATATAATTTATTATTATTAAGATTTTAATTTAGTTTTTGTTCATTATAGTGTAACTTTGTTTCATATTTTAGTATGTCAAAGAGATACTGTCTCAGAGCTTAAAAAAAATTAAATAATCATTGTAAAAGAAGTTGTCAGGAAGACATTTACAGAAATCTTGAATTGCTCAAGTTCATTTTCTACTGTCTTAAAAGAAATTGTAATTTAATTTTAAAATAATGTAGTGTAGTAATGACATAAAGGGGAAAAATTAAAGTGTATGCTAATGATGTCAACACTTTGTAAAAATATTAATGAAACAATATTGAAGTGGATAGCTGTTATGAGAGAAAGATTTTAAAAGCTTGCTTATTGAAGAAGTGGCATTGCAGTATGCAGAATATACTACTGAACTTTCACCTCTGGCACTCTTACTTCTTGACTTTCAGGGATAAAAAAATTCAAAAAGACAAAGTATTGTTCAGAAAGTAGTTTCATAGGAAAGCACAAGTATTAAGATTAGTAATTGTGAACACTAAAAGCAGATTGCATTAAAAAAAACATTGTAAAGAATATAACCATATTTTTAGTTATCTGTATTTGACTACTATAATCCAGAGATATTAAATAGCTTTAAAACCCCGATATTCATTTTTGTACATCCATTATTTAGGGTCTGAATTAATAGGTACTTTAATACCAGTGAAACTGAATCTTTTCAAAGCATAGCTTTTGCTTGTTTTATTAACATTGTATTTTCTGTCGGGAGCAGTACTACATGTATTTTGCATATAGGTATAATTATGAAACTTTCTGTACAAGTTGTTAAAGAAGCAATACCCAGAACTATTATCTCTTTTGATATATTGTTAAAAAAATAGTTACATTGACTCATTATTTCACATTTCATTTATTATGATTGTTTTTATGCTTTACAGAGTGCGATTGAAAAATTATGGCTGTCAATTCAAGATTTATTGCAAGAAAATGTTGCCCAAGAGCATCGCCATGTAGCATTTTCTTTCTTACGTTTTCTTGTATCTAGTCAATATGAACGATTAAATATGATGCGTGTTCATTTCTTTAACTTGGTTAAAAATAATACTGAAGATGTTATTCCACGGTAAGAGGAAAAATTTACTAGTATAGATTTTATTTTACTTCTGAATTATACTTTCTCTATAATTAATGTTCTGAAGATTGTAGGTTTCAAGACTGTAAAAACTTTGCATGAAAATTGGCAAAAAATTGTCAAACTGGCATAATAATATTTTTAATCCACTCTTAACAGTTCCATACATATCACAGCTTTTTATCAACAGATTTTAACAAAAATGAGATACCATTTTGTTCACAATAAACAGCTTAACATTTTATTTAGTAAAACTTAATTTGATGGATTAGTAAAACATAATTTTGAAAACAAATATTTATGAAGTTACTAATGATTTTTTTTTTGTCTTCAGACAAAAAAAATCATGGTAAAATCATGGATGGTATGATGCAGCTCTCCAAGAATTCCCTATCTAGTGGTAGTCGTTTCATTTCAGTATATACCCCCTACATCCTACAAAACTATATCAATTTTTTTTACATATTCCAAATGTTGCCAGCCTGCACAATGTTTTCTTCTACCTGTCCCTCCAATATTAGTGATTCTTCCAGGATGCCTTAATATGTAGCCTATAAGTCTGTCTCTTCTTTTAACTATATTTTTCCAAATGCTTCTTTCTTCATCAGTTTGCTACAATACCTCTTCATTTATCACTTTATCCACCCATCTGATTTTTAACATTCTCCTGTAGCACCACATTTCAAAAGCTTCTAATCTTTTCTTCTCAGGTACTCTGATCATCCAAGTTTCACTTCCGTATAAAGCTACACTCCAAACATATACTTTCAAAAATCTTTTCCTGGTGTTTAAATTAATTTTTGATGTAAACAAATTATATTTCTGACTGAAGGCTCGATTTCACCTGTGCTATTTGGCATTTTATATCTCTTCTGTTTCATCCATCTTTAGTAATTCTACTTCCCAAATAACAAAATTTTTCTACCTCCATAATCTTTTCTCTTCCTACTTTTGTATTCAGTGGTCCATCTTCATTATTTCTACTACATTTCATTACTTTTGTTTTGTTCTTGTTTATTTTCATGCGGTAGTTCTTGCATAGACTTTTTTACTCTTAGCTAGAATTACTATATCATCAGCAAATCGTAGAATCTTTATATCTTCACCTTGTACTATTACTTCAGATCTAAAAGGGTTCTTTAACATCATTAACTGCTGGTTCTTTGTAAAGATTAAAAAGAGAATGGGGATAGGGAACATCCTTGTCAGACTCACTTTCATATTACAGCTTCTTTCTTATGTTCTTCCATTATTACTGTTGCTGTTTGGTTCCAGTAAATGTTAGCAATTGTTCTATCTCTGTATTTGAACCCTAATTTTTTTACAATGCTGAACATTTTATTCCAGTCTACGTTATCGAATGTCTTTTCTAGTTATATAAATGCCAAGTATGTTGGATTGTTTTTCTTTAATCTACTATTAATCTGATTGCTAAAATTGCTTCCCTTGTCCCTATACTTTTCCTGAAACCAAATTGGTCTTCTCCTAACACTTCTTCCATTCTCCTCTCAATTCTTCAGTACAGAGTTCTAGTTAAGATTTTTGATGCATGGCTGGTTAAGCTAATTGTTCTGTATTCTTCACATTTATATGCTCCTGCTTTCTTTGGTATCATGACCATAACACTCTTTTTGAAGTCAGACAGAACTTCCCCTTTTTCATAAATATTACACCCCAATTTGTGTAATTTATCAATCACTTCCTCACTTGCACTGCACAGTAATTCTACAGGTATTCCGTTTATTCCAGGAGCCTTTCTGCCATTCAAATTTTTTAATGCTCTCTTAAATTCAGATCTCAGTATTGTTTCTTCCCTTCCATCCTCTTTGTCTTCCTCTTCCTCTGTAACACCATTTTCTAATTCATTTCCTCCATATAACTCTTCAACATATTCCACCCACCTATCGACTTTGCCTTTCATATTATAAATTGATAATATGAAAGGCTTTGTGTTAAGCAAAGAAGGTGTTAAACCTTCTTTGTTTATTATTAGATTTCAATTTATGCACCCCAAAATTTTCCTTAACTTTCCTTGTTTATGTACACTCTTGATTTCAGGTAATTCCACAAAAAGAAGTCACAAATCAATAGGTCGGGAGAGCTTGGGACCAAGAAACATCACCGATTCATAAAATGACATGTCCAGGAAACATTTGTCAAACCAGTTCATACAATGCTCTCACCATGTGAGCTGTGGCACAATCCTGTTGAAACCACATTTCTCTCATGTTCACCTGATGCCTTTCTAGTTCTGGTCACAAGAAGCTATTTAACAAGTCAATATAGCGCACTGATGTCGCTGTAACTGCGACTCCCCCTCTTCATAAAAGTAAAGACCAACAATCTTTATCTTTGAGACATTGCACCACACTGTTACTTTTGAGCTGTGGAGAGGTTTTTGATGAATTCACATGGTTTCCCTAACGCCCAATACTGACAGTTCTGTATATTAACATAGCCATCCAAATGGAAATGGGCTTTGTTACTCACCATTATTAGGTCTTTTGCATCATCCACATGAATGGGGTTCATTATGCCACAAAACTCTTTGCATTGCATAAAGTCCCTTTCAGTTAGCTGTTGGACAATCATTGTTTTGTATGGGTCAAATTTGAAATCACTATGTAAGATGTGATGAAGTGAATGTGACAAACCCAGCACTACAGCCTGTCGCTTAGCAGATAATTTTAGACTAGCAAGAACTGCTCTTCTCACTGTATGTTTTCTGGAGTTTGGACAGAATGGGGAAGGCCAGGTGGTGTTTTCTTCATCACAGATCCAGTACTTCTAATGGCCTCAATCAATCAGAGTATGGTGTTTCGATTTGGAACTGCACAACGACATATGACAGTATAATTTCAACAGGAAAAACATTTATTTAACTGTAACCATAGAGTCATTGCTTCTAAAAAACTGATTGATAGCAAACACACAATGTTCTAAACTTCAACGCTCTAGACTGTCTGAAACTGTGTAGTCTGAGCTGTCCACCAGAGGTCGCTGAAGGTCAATACCCCCACTTGCCACTGAGTACTAGAAGTTTAAAAAAATGCATTTCCTCTGCTCCACTCTGTATATTGAATTCAATAATGAATTATGATACTTGTGTATTAACACCACCGCAGCAAAAGTTACGCTAATGCGCCAATAAATTGTTTTTGCCAATAAAGTGTTTTTGCCAATAAATATAATCTAATCAAATTTAACCTATACTCGCTTTGCTCGCTAACCTTGACTAATCAACAATAATGTTTTGATTATTTAAGTAATAAATAATTAATTAGGTTAGGTTCAGCTCTTGATGATTGCGATTGTGTTTTTCTTGTTCCGAGTATTCGTGGTTATTATTGCAGTTTCGTTAATAGTTCTGTTTCTTTTTTGTTTTGTTGTTTGTTTTTAGTAGTTTTTCGATTGACCACTTTTAAATAAAGCTGTAGCTGCGGTGGTGTTAATACGTAAGTACCTGAATTATTTGTTCATAAAAAAATATTCATCACCAGGATGCATATACCAAAGTTTGTTGTGGCAGATGTGTTAATAATGTTATGAATAGTTCTGTTTTACATTAATTAACATTTTTATGTTAATTATATTTTAGCTGAGTATGCAGAGCATTCTTATTTTTTTAATAATCTTTTAGTGTTTTTTTTTTTTTTTAATTTTGCTATTAAGATTTTTTTAAATATTATTCTAAGTCAATTTTAATCAGTGTCCTACTTCTAACATGCAAATAATGTGAACTTTTTCATTTTGCACTAATCTTTTTTCAAAATCATGAATTTCTGAATAAATCCTTGGAAGTACAAACAGAAATAATGTTTTCAATACACACTGAAAATTTAAACTGAGGCATTATTAGTTTTGGAATCCACTTGCTGCTTGAGTGATTTTATTTATTCATAAGATAGAAAGAGTATTGATTATATGGGGCATATTCATAAAGTAAGGGCCATTTGGTCATTAAAAAAAATTAAACTTGTGAGGAGAAGTTTTTACTTACTGTTTTAACTTACTACATATCTACTTCACTTTTCCACATAATCGCCATTCAGTTCTAAGCACTTTTCATAATGCTGCACCAGTTTCTTTAACCCCTTTGCATAGAAGTTTGCCATCTGGAAATTGAAGCAGTTGACAGTGGCAGTTGAGTTCCTCATAATTTTCAAACCATTGTCCACCAAGCCACTTTTTCAAATGCAAGAAGAGTTAGTCACTAGGTACAAGGTTGGGACTATATGGAGGATGGTCAAAAAGTTCCCAACAAAAATCTTGATTCTTCTTGGTTACAGCAGCTGTGTGAGGACACGCATTGTTGTGAAGGATTAACCATATGTCAGTTTCCCACATCGTCGATTTTGGATCACACATCTCAGTTTGGTGAATGTTTCGTAATACACATCAGCTGTAATTGTTGATCCACGTTCCATGAAATCAACCAAAATGATGCCCTTTTCGTCCCAAAAAACGGTAGCCAACATTTTTCGACTTGAGTATGGAGATTGCTTAAACTATTTTAGTTTTGGGAAACTTGAATGGCACCACTGCATTGACTGTTGTTTTGATTCTGTGTTTGTGTAGGATATCCACACCTCGTTGCCTGTAACAATGTGGGTAAAAAATCATCTCCATCTTGTCAGTAGCAGCCCAAAAACGCTTGTCCACTGCTCTGTGTGTTGGTCGGTGAGTATTTTCGGTACCCATCTTGTACACAATTTGTGATATCCAAGCTTTTCCGTGACAATCATGCAGATAGAGGTGCATCCAATATGCGGAAATTCATCAACCAGAGCATTAATTGTCAATCGCCTATCATATCACAGTTTTTGGTTCACTTGTTCAATGATTTCATCGCTCTGAATACTGGACCTGTCACTCCACTCTTTGTCATGCACATTTATACAGCCATTTTTAAAGTCTCAACACCATTGTCTAACCTTTCCTTCACTCATTACTAAAGGTCTGTACACGAGGCACAACTCCCAATGAATTTCAGCAGCTGCAGATTCTTTTGCACACAAAAATTGAATCATAGCACGCATTCACAACTGGTAGGAGAAACGATTGTCGTGGACACTGTGATGACTACTGCATCAAAACAATAACTGTGATGGCTTTGAAAATAGCCGATTGATGGGCCTGCATGTGTGGAACTATGTTCAGACCTGCTAATAATATTTAAATGTAAGCCGATGGCCCTTATTTTATAAATATGTCTTGTATTTTAGTGCGTGTCATGTATAATATTGTTATTTTGAAAATGTACTTATAAAAATTTTTGTGTATTCAAGAGTTAACGTAAGTATAATATAGATTTATAAACATACCTTCATTATTTTGATCAGGAACATATATACATTACATATTAAAGTAATGTTTTTTTTTTATGATTTCTATTACAATTTGAATTTTTTCTTAAAAAAAAAAAAAAATTATACTTTTTTAAAAAAAAAAAAGTATAGATGTTGCTTTATAAATAATATAAAGCAAATTAAAGTGATTAAGGATGCTGTAAAAGATTCATCATTACAACCAAAATAATTAACAGTTTTCATGGTATTACTTTTTGTGTCAGTCATATTTTATAATTGTAATAATAATAATAATAATAATGCAGCAGTTAGTTCCTTCTCATACCCTTGAATCTCTATTTCTCATTTTTCTTAACCATCTTTGTTTTGTCTCCTTTGTATTACCTTCTTTTTTCCTGTAATTCTTTTATTTGGAAATTGTCCTAAAAGGCCTCTGCCTGATCTCTGCAGTCTTAACTTTAAATTTAGAATTGTTATACTTATTACTTATTTTGTTGCCGAAATTATGAATATCTCATATTTTTATGTTCCTTTAGTTTAGAATTATTGGTGAGCTTAACTGATCATGGAAGAGATATATTGTATATAGAAGAAGACATTGGCCCGTTTTTATTGAATTGGATGGCAGCTGTTGTTGAAGCAGGACGATCTACTGATCTTCTTGCTGTAATGGTCAATGTTATTAAATATAATGCAGCATATATTGATGAAGAAATAATTCATGGTTTAGTGCAGTAAGTATTTTCTTTTCTATTTTTTTTTAGTTTGCTTTTTTATTAGAGCTATTTTGACAAAGCTAATTTTGGCAGCAAAGTACTGTGCTGTTTAGTACTGTACTGTACTAAACAGCACAGTACAGTGCTGTATTTAGTGGCTAGCCATAAAGATGTTTAAAAAATTTTAATTGATTGACTGCACATATTTTATATATGTAATAACTTGGTATTTTAATATGCAATTTTGAAATTTTAATCAACTGATGATGCAGCCGATTGATGTTGCCAAATATAGATAAAGGCACTACCCGAAAGTGCTATTAATACATAAGTGAGAATAATAAAAATGAAAAAAAATAAAAACCACTTAATTTTTTGAGATAGACCTTTTTTATTTCTCAATATAGTGTTATTTTTATAGCCTGTACATTTCATCTAATGCTGTTCCAGTTGTTGACCCCTTCCAAATAATAAGATTGTTCCAACTCTGCAAATTCGACATTTGTTCCTGCCATCACCTTCTCGTTTAAATAAAATATCCTTCCTTCCAGCCATTTTTTCATGTTGGGTACAAATAGTAGTCCAAAGAAGCCAGATCTGAAGAATAGGAGGCAAGTGGAATGAACCCAAACCCTAACTCTATCAATTTTGTAGCCACAACTGTAGAGGAGGAAGCATTATTCTATTGGAAAAGGAAATTTTGTGGGCCAATTGTGTTGATTTTTATTGCAGCTTGATTTTCAAAGGTCCAATAACAATGTATACTATTTGCCTATTGAACGTTTTTTTGATGAGGATTATCCCTTGCAAATCCCAAAAGGAATGGTCTTAATCTTCTTTGGTGTAGACTCTCCGTTAGTAATCCATTGGTTGGATTGTTCCTTAGTCTCAGGTGTATAGTTGTGTGTCCATGTTTCATCTGCAGTGACAAAATAATGCTTAAATCCTGTGGATTTTGCTGAAAGAGCTCCAAATCACTTGTGGAACACCTCACGCGATTTCATTTTGGTCAACTATGAGCAATTACAGCTTCCATCTTGCAGATGTTTTTTTTACATTCAAGTGTTGATGCAAAATATTATATGCGTGATCTCTTGAGATGCCTACACCATTATCAATTTCACACATGTTCACTGTTCTATTATCCAACACCATATCATGAATTTTATCAATCATTTATGGAGTAATAATATCAACATGGTATGACCAAACACAACATTTATCACTTGTGCTCATATGATCGCTTTAAAAATATTGAAATCAGTTATAAACAGTTCAAAGATGCAGATTCACCGTAATATTTATAAAGTTTTTCTGTAGTCTCCTTAGGTGATTTTCCTTTTATAAAATAAATCTTTAATCAACCTGAAATTTTTTCATCCATTTTTTTAGAAATCACTCCACTTTCTCAATTCAAATGGATGCCAAACACAGATAAATTAATTAGTCAGGTCAAAAATTGGTATGCATTCTTCCAAAAGGTGCTAACTGAAAATCCCCTTAAAACATACTGGTGGTGGTTCCTACTGTCAGACTTTTCAAACCACCCCCCAAATATACTTCAGAAATTCATCCTAAACGTTTTTATAATGTTACTTTCAAATTAAAAAGGTTCTTTTTCTAATTATGAATAAAATAAAAATAAGTTTACATTTTTTATTATAATAATTTGTGCTTATTTTAATAATATTCACAAAATGTTTTGTTTTTAAAGTAAGCCTTTATCTTGCTTTAAAAAACTATTCCACCTATTTGCCTTAAAATATTTGGTATTTTGTATCAAATATTGATACAATGGATGTGAAAATTTCTGTTATTACTTCATGGTATTTATATTATAAGCTAGTTTTACTCATTATTTCCTCTAACATATATCTTAGCAATTGTTAATTAAAAGAACCCCACAAGATTTTAATTTCAATTAATTAAAATCAGTATAGTTAATTAAATAAGAAAATTTCTTTAATGTGCTTTTAAGTACGGAGTAATTGCAATTTAAGCTTTACAAAAAAATCTTTGTTTTTCAGTTGAATGAACTTAGGTTTTTGCTATTAATTTTTTTTCTTTTGCAAATTATTTCTTTAAAAACGGCCACGCAATGTCATTTCATGTAATTTGTTTTCTTCCAAATGTTTTTCATTTTTTCAAACTGTACTTCACTTACATTTTGCAACATTGATTGATATTTAAAAAAAAAAATTGAAATCAATACTCCATTTGTTAAGTCAATATCAACAACTGTATTATTATGTTTTTATTTTATTTTGTTTTTTGTTGTTTCCAAAAACAGATATTGAGTGAACATAATGTAGTTTTAATAATATTTTTTTTTTAATTGATATGCTGTATTGCACAGAATGTTTTTGTTGTGTGCTATTACAGTTACATGTTCAAGAAAGCAGGACATTATTGAGATTAAAAACGTTCCTTGACCATATATTTTCAAGTAATGCATTGCTTGACTTATTTTAAAACTTGACTTGTGACAAATTTTTATGAAATGTTAAAGTTCAGTATCTCAGGATAAGTATAATTTAAACGTGTCATGATTATTGCGTATATTTGAAAATATAATTTTACTTGCCATCTGATTAATTATTAAAAAAAACTTTTCCTGTAGTTTGTTTTAGTATAGCCATTATTTTTTTAAGTTATGAATGTAAATTTTCATTAAGATTGCTGTGCAGAGTGAAAAAATAATATATTGATGACTTTTTAATTGTGCTAGTTTCTTAGTGCATTTTTTTACTTTTTATATAGCACATTTTATCTCTACTTGAATCTTTATCTGAAGTTTTATGTCTGCATTATAATAACAAGAACTGTTCCAGTATTATTCATCTTGTAAACTGAATGACCTGTATTTTTTTAATCTAAGATATTAAGCAGTTTTTTGTTATGTTTGCTTTTGAAGTTAAATATTTAGTCTTTAATCTCTTAAAAAAAATTAACTTTTTTACAGGAATGCCTGTTTTTTGTGTTGTCATAGTCCATCCGAACAAGTTGTTTTAGGTTGTTTAAATCTATTGGATACTGTTATATGCTATAGCAATTTACCACCTGAATCGTTACTTACATTTATTACAGCTTTATGTCATACAGTTAATGTAGAAGCTTATTGTGTTCCGAGTTGGAAGGTAAGATGTTCTGTGAAATTTTTATTAGATTTAATTTATTTTATATGATAATTTGATTAACCTTAAATGTGGTGTTGTGAATGACGGTAAAGTTTGTTTATTTTGAATAATATGTCAGAGTATTCTGTAACATTAAGTCAAGTACAGACATCATTGCCACCGTATAGGAGAAATGCCGAAGTAAGCACAATGGGCAGGTATGCAACCCACAACTACCTATTTTCAACTACGTTTCAACATCCTCTATCCCGTAGATAGACGGACATTATCGAACACAGCCGATTGTTTTTACGTGTTATGGTGGGTAGTGATTAAGAAAAAAAACTAACATTTTCGTAAAAAAAATATTTATTGATATTTTTATACACAGAATACAAGTCTCTCTTTATTTTTGTTCGGAGTAATTTTTATAATATCCAACTTAATTTTTAGCTTATATTTTAAATCTTTATTTAAATCATTTATTTCTTTTTCCAGCCAGTATTTTGATAAATACAAAGAGTCCAAGTTCTCGAATTGTAATACGTATCTAAGTTTTTTTCTATAAACCACTTGTTTTATCCCCTTAATTAGTTCCGTTCCTTCTCACAGTTCTTCTAGCCGAGATGCTAATCACTAATCTTGAACAGTGGGTTACTAATGCATACACGTAACAAATAATTGCTTCAGAGGAAATTGTAATTAGTTTTCTGGATGCTACGAGGGCTATTCAGAAAGTAAGAAACATTTCCACTTGACTCCGCCAGGCTCACACTAATTGTGTATATATTGGTGTACTCGTGCTCTGCACCTCAAGTCAGCATCCAGCCGTGACAACGGGAACATCTCCACACTGCCCATTTTTTTATATACAAATTTGAAATGTGTGCTGCAATCGAAAATCCCTCCAGTTGTGAGGTGAGATTCGTTTTTTGTTGGCAAAAAACTTTAGAAATTCATCGGGAACTGTGTGAAGTGTACGGGAACAACGTAATGAATGAAAGTTCTGTCAGGAAGTGGTGCAATCAATTTAAAAATGGCCGAACAAACGTTCACGATAAAGAGAAGAGTGGACGTCCAAGCATTGTGACTGACGGTGTAGTCTTCAAAGTTGACGAAAAGATTCTTGACACCGCCGTTTCACAATAACTGAGCTTCTCTATGTTTCCCACAAGTTTCACAAACTTTATTGTTTTAAATTGTTTCACAGAAGCTAGGCTACCACAAATTTTGTGTGCAAGATGGAGCTCCAAGTACGCGTCACTGAGTGTTTGAGATCACAGGCGGCAAAATTCTATGACAGGAATTTCTAAGCTTGTCTACCGCTATAAGTGCCTGAATTTGTATGGTGATTATGTTGAAAAGTAGTATTTTAGTCCCGCTTTCAGATGTATATAATAAAAAGTTTTTCTTGTACTTGGTTTTTTAAAATTCCAAAACGTTCCTTACTTTCTGAATAGCCCTTGTATTTAAGAAATTTTTAGATAATTTTCTTTAGTATAAAACTATTAGCCAACTATCATAATTTATTAATCGGTTTATTAAGGAATTCTGTTGAGATGTTCCATTGAAGGTGTGTAGTAATAATTCTTCATTGTAGACTAGGCTAATCCTGTTATTGGCTCATTTCTTATATTAAAAATTTGACAAATGATTTAAAATTTTGCTATTGACTCATTATTTTATTACCATTGAACAACTCTTATTATCCTTAGAAAGGTTGTAAAAGTTGTTAGCAGTTTGGATGCATCATTTCAGAGCTAAACTACTAGAAAACTTATAATATTATATCATGTAACAGTATAAAATCAGTATTATCAATAATACCAATTCATCAGTATAAATAAAATATTATTACAATTTATTTAATACAAGTTTGAAATGTGTTGATGATAGTTATAATGATTTAAATAAAATATACAGAAAAAAAAATAATAGTTATGTATAAATTATATAAAAGAAATAATAAATAATTAAATTAAAAACAAATTTGGAAATTAACATAAATTAGATGTAGAGAAATAAATATGGCATTTTTATTTAAAACAACAAATAGAACTTGATGATTATTATTTATTAAAAAATATAATACTGTTCATTATAATGGAAGAAAAATATCTGGGGTATGAGGTATATATCTGAAACTTAGCAGCATTTGTTCCCTTTAATTATTACATATTCAAGAAAAGCATTTTTTATAATCCTAAAAAGGTACTTATGCTATGCCAATTATGGTCCTTTACCACAAATGTGACAGAGGAGTAGTTAGTAAGATAGTAGAAGTACAGGCAGTGCTATAAATTTTATTTTTCTTTGATGCTTGGATGCTTGGACATCCACAATTCCAATCATTCTACTACCATTTTAGCATAACATTTACTTCATTACCTAACAGCAAATGGGCCTTCGTAAGATATATTTGGTGTATATATTCAGTCGCATATAATTCAGTTCTGTTGCCTTGCTATCACAATACATCTTCCAATTTTTGTCAGAATGAAATTTTTGAGTCTGTCTCACCACACACTTGTCAAAGTCATCAATCCATTGCATGCATTTCACGGGGTTTGAATTTTATTGGAATAGAGAAAGTAGTCTCCCCCGGACTTTTGGTCAATTTTTCTAGCCACAGATTTTTCTCTTTTCTCACTCTTTGGACTTGGGATCACGACACCCCACATGCAGCTGCTGTTTTTTCTTCACATTTTTTAATGTGAGCCACATGTTTATCTTCTTTTTCCAATTTCAGAAATCAATAACCTTGTTTCGACACACACTTTATTATTTTCCAGGCCTGCCATTTTAGTGTTTTTTGTTTTTTACAGTAGACTTAAGTTCACTAAAAATTATAAAACACTAACAATACACAACCAATTATAAAATGTGATTACATTTCTCAGTCAAAATTTGAATAAAAAGAAACCGAATTTGCACAAATTCTTTTAATAGGTCAAAAAATATAGGCCACTAGTTTATACTCAAGCATTCAATAATGTAGGCTTATGGGTAATTATTTATTTTTACATTGGCCTGGCTGTATTTGAAAAGTATGAGCCTGTAGTTTGGATAACAGGCAGCATAAAATGTAGGGATGAACCTAATGGAAAACGAGTCAAATTTGAAGGATTCATCAATCAGTAAAGGATATACTTAAAATGTTAAACTAAATATAAATACATTAATTATAATACTCTTCAAACATTAATATTACTTAACAATGTGATATAATTTACTAATTATATTACATTTAAATAAGTGAAAATGTATCTAAATGTTATAAATTAAATATAAGTAAAATATATATTGATCAGACTAACAAGGACTTTATTTAAAAATATTAATGATCCAGAATAATGAAAGATGTACTTAGGCACAGTTATTCGAACCATTTTTTTTTGGCATCCTCTACAGAGACAACAACCTACTCAGTAGAAGATGCAGTCAACTACACCAAAGAAAACATGGGTCAAGCAAATTGAGGACAACCTAAAACGCTAGAGACTAAATGTAGGTGATGCAAAACTTGCAGCTATCATCTGGAAACAAAGAAAAAATATTGTACAAATGCTCATTTTCCAGCTGCACCCACAACAACATACTGGCCTTGAGCTCATCCTTGCCCATACGTTCGTGAAGGGATCAAAGAAGAAGAAGAAGAGTAATTGTTGTAGTCCAAGCTTCAAGTTTCATTTCAGCAGCTACAAATAGTTCTCTACTTCTTGAAATAATTTCAATTATTTTGTTATATTAAATACTTTAAAATATTACTTGATTACATATCATAAAGAGCAGTTAAAATGCTATTTTAATTTGTATTTCTCAGAAATAAAGAAGTAAAATACTTATTCTTTTTATTTTTAATTTGCAGATTATGCGTAATGTATTGGGAACTCACATGGGTCACTCATCAATATCTACGATGTCAAATATATTAAAAGATAAAGCTTCCCTTCAAGAGCCGGGATTGTTAAGAGGTGCTATTTTTTATATAACTATGGGCCTTTGGACTAATAAACGAGTTTTATCATTAAAATGTACTCCTACTTCAGTTTTACCAGCTTTTATAATGGTATTTATTTTATTTCTTATTTATCTGTTAGAATACATTGACTAGTAATCATAATATTTGAAGGTAAAGCATCATAAAAATTTCATAATAGTTTTTTCTTCATTTTTAAGATCAGATTGTCTTCTTCTTTTAAGGCTACTTTTTGTTAACAAATAGTATATATGAAATATTTATATGTACGAGGGTATGATGAAAAGTTCCAGGCTTGGATAAGAAAACAACATTTTTTTGGGTACATTTTGAGTTATTTTTCAACAGTGTCACCATTAAGGTCCGTTGTACACTTAGCCCAGCGTTCCAAAAGAGCACCAATGTCAGTTCAGCAACTCTTTAAAATAATCATCTGTGGAGGCAAAACTTCATTATTGGTTGAAAATCTCTTCCCTCCAAACCATTTTTTTAGGTTAGAAAACAAGTGTTAGTCACTTGGAGCCAGATAAAGTGAATATGGAGGACAGTATTGGAGTAATTCAAACCATAATTGTTTTACCTGATATGCCTCTTGGTTCCTGTTTAAATTTTGTAGAGCAACCAGATAGAAAACAGAAGTTCTGGACTGTGAATAAGCTGAAACGACTAACCAAATCTCATTTTATATCAAGGTTGCAATAATTGCCTAGGTCCCTATATCCTTAACATGACTCTGATTAATACTCACCAAAACACCAGACACTGATGAAAAATATCAAATGAAAGGGAAAGATATCAAAGATGAGCAGATAATGAAAAAAACTCTTTTATGTGTTTGTGTAATTTTATAATTTGTCAAAACTGAGATTACACATTACTAATGAAATGTGTTATGTTGTTAGTTATACGAGAGGGTAGTATAATCATTTTATAAAAGGAGAAAAATAATAGCAGCAAATTTGTATTATGTGTTGTACCTAAAATATCACTATCATCCAATTAAACTAGTTGGACTCGCTATTTATTGAACTATAATATAAGGCATTGATTGACTGATATTTTCAGTTGAATAAATACCTGCTTCTGGGCAGTGAACACTTTTCCGTATTATGTTGCAGTAAACAAGAAGAGGTGACTAATTTGTCAGGTCTATTTAATAGAGCAGGTTTTAAAATAAGTCTAATAAATGTTTTTTTGTTTTATAATTCTATTGTTCTAAACTATTGCATAGCAATGACCTCTTTATCCCTGAGAGGAATGCCTTTTGTTTTTCAGATTGTGATTAGTAATGAAAACAGAAAAAAGATTTTAATAAGAAAAATTGTTATCTGGAACTGATAAAGCAGCATTCTCAGTTGAATTTGCAACTTGATTGACTGATGTAACAATGAATTTTAAAGTCTATAACCCTATCATTAGGTTACAATTTATTGTTTTTTACCCATGTCAAGTTAATTTTAAATTATAAAGACAAGTTGTTATAAATAAATTGGACCATACTGATTTTACATATTTCACATTTATAGACTATTTTCGTTTAATGTGTCATATTAAAAGTCAAACAGCTGAAATTCTTCTGAACCATCCACGTGTCTTCAAATATGACAGTAATTCATAGGTTTAAAGTTTTTAGTAAGATATGTTTATGATTTCTATTAAGAAGCATTCATTGATCATAGTTTGAAGTAGTTTTTTTTATGTTTTTTTTTTTAAACTTAAAAAAAATATATATAGTTTAATGTAATCCAGTACTTTTATTGTACTTTTTAACTGGTTTTTAATTGTTAACATTAAATTTTTGGAAATGATTTGTGTTGCCCTTTGTTATTCATTTTTATTTATTTATTTTTTTTTAATCTCATATTTTACTATAATTATCATCATACCTGAATGGACTAGTGACTAGCTAACTGTTTAAATTTTTAACTCCTCCTGGAAATTCTTGCTGGTGGGAAGTAGTCAGTGATTTTTGAATTAATGCACTATGTAACCATTTTTGTATACATCAGTAGTGTGAATTGACATGCACCATATTCTATTAGAAAAAGTTAGTCTTTTGACATGAAAAGTTATGCAGTTATTCACAATATCCTCTATAAAGAAACAATGGAATTATAACATTAATTGTATTTTGTTATATTTTATATTTTGCTGTATGTATTTTTCATATTCTTTTAAGTTGTTTAATATGTTAATAGGCTCTAGAATGCAAACATCCAGCTGTTATGTTTGAAGTAATGATTAGTGTACAATGTTTAGTAAAAAAATCTGGACTGGAATTGCAAGATCCTTGTTGGAGTATATGTTTGTCTATGATTGATAGAATTGTGCAGTTTATTGGTAAGTAAAGAATATTGATTATTTATGTAATAAAGAATATTTTATTTATGCATGGCAGTGCACTTTTATAAAATACTAATTATTTGTGCAATAAAATCATTCTGTAGTCAAACAGTTTTTCTTCATCACAACCAGTTTTTTTATAAATATCTCTCTCTCTCTCTCTCTCTCTCTCTCTCTATATATATATATATATATATATATATATATAGAGAGAGAGAGAGAGAGAGAGAGAGAGATATTGAGAGAGTTTGGAAATAATTTAGAACTATTATCTACAGTTAATGTAAGACTATAAAATGTAAAAAGATTCACACTCGCCAAGATAATCACTGAAAAAAATAAATAAGGAAAATTATTAGAAATAACAATTTTAATTTATATGACAAAATTAAAATTTTATACTCTTTTTTTTTTTTTTAAATCAGTAGAAGCTTTACATAGCCCTGCAGGTATTTACTGTTTGCTACAAGGCACTAACTTGGAAACAGTTTTTAGGAAGTTCACAAGGGGAGTCTGGCCGTCAGAAGTTGCTAAATAAGTAAAATAAAAAAAATAAAAAATCTGAGCAAACATTTTTTTTGTTTAAAAAAATCCAGTGTCATTTAGGTGATGCTGAAAATTACTAAGTTAATTTTAATTAATAAAGAAAGATTTCTCAGATTTTAGATGAATTTTAAACGCTAACTAAATGTTTCATTGTTTGTTTAAGAATTTGTTTATGAAGCATTGAACAGTAAAGCTTTTCATGTTGTAGAGTTAACTTTCTGTATCTTCATGAATTTTATCGTGCAAATTTACTATTTTCTAAGTTTAGTTTGATTTTTTAAAATAATGCTGAATTTTATTTATGACAAAAATCTTTACTCTGAGTATTTATTTAAACTTCTGACATGTTGCCTATTTAATTTAGCTGTTCTGGAGAATGGTATAGCCCTACATTACTTTTTTTAAAACAAGGTATAATGCTCAAACATTTTTTATGTGTGTTACTAGATTCTACAAATTTTAGGGTTCCTGCTGCTCAGATAGCATCATATTTACATGATACACTAAATACAATTGAACAGTTAATAGAACTTGGACAGTTTAATGGAAATGTACAGTCTGTTTTTGACATTATTGAAAAATGTTCTTCAAAAAGGCCGGTAAGTTTTTTCTGTAATTATCAGTTTTTATTAACAGCTTTTAACCATTATAATTACTGCAGTAGGATGTAAATTACAGTAGAATTTGCAGTAGATTACTGCAGTAAATTAGGATGTTAATTCTTTATTCAATCCATTTATATGAAGCTTGAACTGAAACTGTTATCCCATCTTTTGGTCATTAACAATTTTACATTCTTAAAGAAACTGGTTGAAAACTGGGTTTAAAAATGAATAGAGTTGATGAAAGTTAATCTTACAGCTCTTTAAGGCTAACAATTATTGCTTTGATAATGTTTTGAGGTACTTCCAGTTTGCTTAAAAACTAATCATCATATAGTGTGATTTGCTGTTTTTCTTGATTGTAACTTAAGACACATAAAATATGTCACATAAATTAAAATAGAATTTTCATTGTTATTTTTTGAACTGGACAGATTATTTAAATTTTACAGTTGTTTAAATAAATAAAATAGCAATGTTTTATATTTACTGTTGATCATCGTATTTTGTATGTTACATGTACTACTATTTATGAAAACTATTTTTCATTATATCCGTGTTTAATTTAATGCAAATTATTAATTAATTATATTGTTGAATGATTATTACAATTGCAGTTGACAACAGAATATAATAATTAAATCAGATGGGCTACAAGTTAGTCTCTTCAATTATTAAAATGTTATTTAAATGTTTTTACTGTTTTCTTTTTAATAATTGAAGAGACTAACTTGTAGCCCATCTGATTTAATTATTATATTCTGTTGTCAACTGCAATTGTAATAATCATTCAACAATATAATTAATTAATAATTTGTATTAAATTAAACACGGATATAATGAAAAATAGTTTTCATAAATAGTAGTACATGTAACATACAAAAACAGTAAAAACATTTAAATAAGAAACGTTTGTTATCTCCTGTTTAATACAGTTGAGTGGAAGTGTTCAAATTGTTCTCCTTATAAAATCACTTGACTTATAAAATCACATTGAGTCTTCAGTCGACATGCTTGAGGTAATTTATGTCTTTTGAATTTGAAAAAAATATCATTTGGAGATGATTTTACAGAATTATTAAAAATCACAAGGCATCAAACCACATGAATGTAACAATTCAGTTGTTCTTTGGTATTCTATCCATTCAGGATGAGTTAATGAGGTAGTCTCAGAATTGAAGAGCACAGTGTGAAGATGCCTCATCTTGCTGCCAAACATCCGATGGCCAATGAGGACATCTAATGTCAAAACAGTGTTGTTTAATAGTTTGGGGACAAAATCTCCTAATATGTCAAAATATGAGTCACATTTTACATTTCCATAAAAAAATTAGTTTCACTCCATTTTTTGGGTTTCTACACCAAATGTAAACTGTAAATATATTTGATTACTTCTCCATAATTATGTGAGAATTTTCATCAGACCAATAAATAATAGCTTTCTAGGCCATTCAGTTTGAAGCATGCTTCATCAGACCCTATCATTGAGCTGTAGGAATGAGGATCTTCAAGCATGGTTAAAAAAATAAGGCTGATTAGTTATAAATAGCGATTGACAACACTAATTGGTTCGCATATATGTAGTAGCTTTAAGTGGTCTGTTGGGCATGTAACTGCCACGTCATCTGGTCATTGTTGTTTGCCTTTGCAAGACAGTGTGTTAAAATGAGTGCAGTAATAAATCCTGCCAGTTATGAAGTTCAATCAGTGATTAGATTTCTAAACACAAGAAGACATAATGTTAGAATTCACAATCAGTTGTATGAAACATATGGTCATACCACAACAATGAGTGAAGGAAAAGTAAGGCAATGATGTCATGAGTTTAAGGAAGACCGTTCAAATGTTCACCACAAACAGAGAAGTGGCAAGCCTAGTGTTTATACTGATGATCTTGTTGAATCTGTAAATGCAAACATGAAAGAAAATTGTTGCATTACAATTAAAAGATAACATTGTAAAGAATCATGACCGACACTCTTAGGCTATCATAAACTATGTGCAGAGTGGGTGCCAAAAATGTTGACAAGTGCTCACATAGAAGCAGAATGACATGTGTACATACTTTTCTTGACTGCTTTAACCACAAGGAATACAAATATGTTTCCTATATCATCACTGGTAACAAAAACTGGATTTCATGTGTCAATGCTGAAACAAAACTACAATATATGCTGTGGTGTCATTCCAGTTCACCTAAACCGAAAAATTCAAACAAGCCTAGTCTTGAAGGAAAATCGTGACAACTGGAACCAAAAGGGTGTGCTTTTTAATTGATTTCATAGAACCTGAAACGACCATCTACATCACATCACAAGTCTATAGTGAAATACTTTCTAAAACTGTGTTGTGCCATTCAAAATCACAGCAGGGAATGCTGAGATCAGGAGTAGTTCTTCACAATAATGCACAACCATGTACGACTGAGTGAATGGATGTCCATTATTGTGAAAAACAAAGCAATTCAAAAATTTGGATGGGAGATTTTTTATCAATCTTTTTACAGTCCTGATCCCTCACTCAGTGACTACCATCCCATCTCTTTCTACACCTCAAATACTTGTTTGCATCTCAACCATTCGACGAGTGAAGAATTGAAAATCTTTGTGCTAAAGTGGCTACAATCCCAAGCAGCAGAATTTTATGCAGTGAGTTAATCCGCATACAATCCCAGAAAATCTCATATTGCCTGCTTCAGTTTATATGGTCAGTGTTTTAATAGGCATGAAAGAAGCAAAAAATTGAAATATTTCCACTTTCTAACTACACAGTATGAATGCAAATCGATGGCGCATGGCTGCTGGTAATGCGATCAGACGATTCAGTTAAAGTGAATTTTTTAATGTCAATTTGATGAATCAACAGATGATGCAAACATTTCTCAGTTCTTATGTTTTTAAAACATGAATGAGATAGAGATCAATCAAAGAAAATATGTTGTTTTGTAAATGAGTACCTAATCATGCAACAGGATAATGACTTTTTGATGTTATTTTTTTAATGAAGCTACTAAAAACTAGAACATAGATTGGACAAAATGTATTGCAATATATAATGATGGTGCAAAGGCAATAACTGCAAAGAACAGTAGATTTTCAAAAAAATTATAAGATTGTCATCCTTGATACCAAGGTCAGAATGACACTGCTTCCTTCACAGACATGCTCTTGCCCCAAAAAAATATGCCAGAAAATCTCAAATTGTTTGTAAAGCTGTAAAAATAATTAATTTAATTAAAAGTCGACCATTACAGAATAGGCTGTTTGCTAAACTATGCGATGAAATAGGCAAAAAGAAAAAATTTCTTCTTTTCCATACAGAAATCAGATGGTTATCGCAGAGAAAATGTTACCCCAATTATTGGAATTGAGATGAATTAATAATATTCTTCCAGTATAAATAAACTCCATTCTAGATGTTTTTACAGAATAGTGAGGATACGTTGCTGTTGGCTTACTTAGGTGATGTATTTTCGCATTTAACCAACTTGAATGTGAATTTTCAAGGGCTTGATAAAACATTTTATTAATGACAAACAAAGTTCATGCTTTCATTAAGAAGCTTGATATCTGGATTATTCACATTCAAAGCCAAAATCTTTATATGTTTCCACTCACAATTATATTGAAAAAACTTGATGAAGACACTATTATTCACTACAATTTGGATAGCATGAAAATGAATTTGCATGAGCTAAAGATTCATTTGGCTGACTATTTCCTGGAAGATAAAAAAGATTTCTCAGAGGTGGGTACTGAATCCATTTAGTGAAAACATTGTTGTACCTGCTAAGTTACCAGTTGAGATTTATGACCAGCTCATTGAAAAGTCTGCCAATAAAACTTACAACTACAGTTCACATCTGAAGATTTAGGTACGTTTTGGCTTGCTTGTTGAAGGTGAATATGGAAATTTAGTCACAGAAGCATTGAAAATATTAATCCTTTTGCAATCTTACCTTTGTGAAAAGGGTTTTTCGTCTATGGTTGTGTTAAATACTAAATATAGGAATGTTCTTTTTTCACTTGAAAACAGTTTGCTTTGTGTATTTCTAACATAGATCGATGTATGGAGAAACAGAAAAACAAATACAACCATTTCATTGATTTATTTTCTTTCATGTATATTTATAAATGTAAGTAAAATTTTTTTTCTCATAAAATGATTTCATTATTCTACATGTAAAGTTGTAAGCTAATCTCGTGAAACTCAGATTGAAAAACACTGATCTAGAGGTTTTATCTGATAGATCTTTGTATCTGTTCTACATAAATGCAGCTAGTTCTAGGCCTATTGTAGAGCATCTCCATTTTCAGCCTAAATTTTATGTTCAGTTTACACAAATGTTGATAGATCATAGTAGAGAATAAGGAAGATAAGGAAATCTTGTATGAAATTCTTGATGGAAAGCAACAATATCCTTATTATTTTTCTATCTTTACTGACGTTTAGAAACTTGTTATTGTTTTGTTTATTATTCCACTATTTCATAGTGGTATTATTAAAGATTGTATTGATTAGTGTGTTATATGTTATAAATCCTTTTTTCTTTTGTAGGAAGCTTCAGTATTACGTTTGATTAATTATTTGTCAACTTCAATAACACCAACGAGACTAAAATGGATAGAGAAATTACATTATCTTGTTGAACGTTTCTATAAACAAGAAACACGTTCAAATATACGTATTAAAGCTATCGATGTACTTTCATCTGTATTCCAATCAAATAGGTAAACTATTTCTAATTTATTTATTACTAGTGTTTAAAAATGGAAAAAGAATGAAATTTTCCTCATACAGGGAATGTTATGCTATTCTTTTTGTATGATCTGTGCCATGACTGAATTACTTTCTTTTCTTTATAAAATATTAATCTATAGTATTTTAATTTGATGGAGTCAGCTTATCTATATTATGTAATAAAATTTTATAAGTATATTGTTTTTAGTAGCTGTGAGTTAATATTTAAAATTGAAACAGGGCAGATTGTTAAATGGTTTTTCTTTTTTTATGAATCAAAACTTGCATTTTAAAAATTATCACGTTTATTTGTTATATTGCTGTCATTCAATAAATGCATCTTAGAATGATATTCTTTTGGCCATATTTATGTAGATGTTTTTTCCAACTTTTTCAGAAAGGATTTATACAGGCATTATAAAAAATTTAACATTTCAGTTTTTTAGACCACTTTTTTAAATTAATTTAGAATACACTTATCATAACTTTTGTAACTAGTAAATTTAAGAAGAGAGAGTGTCTGTTTATTGAAAATTTGGAATGAGCTTTTTTTAACTTTCTTGTCTAGTGCTATAGCAGCTTTAGAAGGGAAAATATTGTAATTAGTCTAATTTGGGCATATACGGTTTTCACCGCATCTTTATATTTTGACAACTAAGAAACCCAAAAAGGTATTTTTCTTAGGCACATTTGTTAACATTAAAAAATAATAATATTTGCAAAAAAGTTTTGCAAAATCGCACCCCCACCCTAAGAAATGCTCTAAATAAACTAGTGGCTAAGTGGGTATACTGCATCATTAGTACCCCCTTTCACCAGTAGGAGCACTAGTATAGCACCGACGTACAGCTACTGTCTTTCTTTTTCTGTTTAGCCTTCAGAACCACAAGGTTCTACCACTGTTTAGCAGTAGAATTAAATTAATGAATAATATTTATAGTGTAATAAAGTATTTATAGTGGCCACTAATACCACCATACCTGCGCAAATGATATAGAGTATGCACACACGCTTTAGTTAGAATCATTGAATTAAATATTTTAAATTAAGTTGTGTGTGTATGTAAGCCGTGCATCAGAAAAAACCACATGGCAGGAAAGTCCTACAACTGTGTTATCAGCTTTTTTTTAGTATGGAATATGTATTCCATTTTATCCTCCTCCAAAAAAAATTATAGCTTTATTAATATAGTTTTTTCTACTCTGATTTTGTAAAATTTGTCACAGTTTATTGACTGATTGTTTACCACTAATTTTTTTGTGTTAAATAAGAATTTGTCTTACTTATAAAATATACATGATAGCCAAATTATTTTACTGAAATTAATTTTTTTAAGATTGATATAATTCCAAACCATTAAATTATATTTTAAGTTATTAATATGTACCTCCTAGTACAAAATATTGGGATAAGACATATCTTACCTTAATTTTACCATAAAAGTACTTCTGGATCCTACATCATCAGTCATAATTGAAATATTTACTTAAACTGCTTATTAATTTATATAAGAGTGCTGCTGTCTGGTATCTGTAAGTTTTCTTAAAACTCTTTCCCTCAAACTGTCTGATGGCTTATCAAATTGAAATTTTCTCTTACCACATAGGATCACTTTAGTCAGTTCATTATACAAGTCTCTTCAAAGGGACTGTTCGGCCTTGTACTAATATTCGTTTATTGTTACAAAGTAAATACGAAAGTAAGTTGTACTTATTACACACTAATCCCTAAGTAACCTTTTTGTTCCGGTCTTATAGTGGGAAAAAATCATCATCCACCAAGAGGCCATCACATCATCATGGTGATATATTGATTAAATACGTAGATTATCTGTGAAATAATACTGAATACGAAATCTTTAGTCAGTTAGATTACTCGTTAGTCAGTTAGATTACACTAGCTAGGCTGTGTTAAGAGTTGTTGATTCATTAGGAAAAGTATTCGAAGAATCACCCACCACGTTATGATGACACTACCGTGTCCATCGTCACCCACACCCCTGCTGTATTCAGCGGTCGCCAAACATGAATAGATAGTTTATAATTAGGAATTAATTTATTTGAGTATTATTCGTTTATTGTCTTGAATTAAATACGATAGAAACTTTGTACTAATTATACTCATAGTAATTTTTTTGTTCCGGCCACATGGTAGGTAAATCTCATCCTCCAAGAGACATCTAATCATCGTAGTATTATATCGAATTAATACGTAAATTATCTGTTAAATCTGATTACGAAATCATAATTTAGTTAGATTACTCATGAGATTAACTTTAAAATTAGAAATAACAGTACCTGAATATACTGTTTTAAGTCTCACACATGCTTCGCTGTGTTAAGAGTTGTTGATTCATGTATAAAAGAATATAATATGAAAAAGCGCCCACCACGTGTCTGTGACACTACCGTGTCCATCGCCACTCTCACCTCCGCTGTTTTTAGCGGTCGCCAAACATAAATAGATAGTTTATAATAAGGATTTAATTTATTTGAAGTAATATTCTTTTATTGTCTCGAAGTAAATACAATAGAAACTTTATACTAATTATACACTGATCCGTTATGATTTTTTTGTTCCAGCCCCATGTTGGGTAAAAATCATCATCCACCAAGAAGCCATCCCATCATCGTAGTATTATGTCGAATTAATATGTAGATTATTGTAAAAACAAATCTGAATACGAAATCTTTAGTCTGTTAGATTAGTCATAAGACTAAGGTTGAAATTAGAAATAACAGTAACTGAATGTGTACAGTAATAAGTCTCACACTAGCTAGGCTGTGTTAAGAGTTGATTCATTTGTTAAAGTATTTTAAAAAGCACCCACCACGTGACGATAATATCTGTGTCCATCGTCACACTCACCCCAGCTGCTTTCAACGGCAGCCAAAAATAAATACATAGTATTAATATTCATGTTTTGTCATGAAGTAATTACGAAAGTAACGTTGTACTTACTATACACTAATCCCCCTAAGTAACCTTTTTTTCCTTTCTCTTAGTGGGTAAAATCATCATCCTCCAAGAGGCCATCCCATCATCGTGGTATTATGATGATTAAATACGTAGATTATCTGATAAATAAATCTGAATACGGAATCATTAGTCGGTTAGATGACTCGTACAATTAACTTTGAAATTAAAAATAACAGTAACTGAATATACAGTTTCAAGTCTCACACATGCTTGGCTGTGTTAAGAGTTGATTCATGTGTAAAATAAATTAAAGAAGCGCCCACCACGTGATGGTGACACTGCCGTGTCCATCGTCACTCACCCCTTTGCTGTTTTCAGCAGTCGTTAAACATAAATAAAAATTTGATATAAAGGATTTAATTTATTTCAAGTAATTTGTCTCGAAATAAATACGATAGAAACGATAGAAACTTTGTACTAACTATACAAAAATTTGTGAGTAATTTTTTTGTTCCTTCACATGATGGGTAAAAATCATCATCCACAAAGAGACCATCCCATCGTCGTAGTATTATGTGGAGGGCGAAAATTGTTTTTCACAAAGCGTCAAACCCTTCTTTGTATCAAATCGATTGAGATAAGTTTTTACAGTGACTTATTATGTAGCTTTCCATCTCGCATAAGTTGCCTGCGTTACGAGTAACGGATACATGTATAGATGTTTTTGAAGAAGCGCACACCATGTGACAATGACACTGAAATATCTATCCTCAATCTCACCCCCGCTGCTTTCACCAGACACCAAACATAAAACAATAGTTTTTAATAGGTTTTAATTTCATTAAACTATATGCCGTTTATTGCTACCGATATATTATTTCAAGATATGTAGTTTCGTATTAATTTATTTCCGTTTTTGTGAGCCATGTTCAATTTCTTAGATAATATAACTAGTTATAAATTAACAGCGTAATGTTATTTCCTTCGTGTGGCCGTGGTTATATATATACAGCTATTCTTGTAATGTTGAGAGTGTAGGATCAGCGGATTCATTTTTGTATTATTTATTTTTGTTCAAATTGTACACAAATACCTAGACAGTAATTCCTTTTTATTGGGCTACATTATAAGTGAAAGTCGTCACCCACAAAGTCACTACCTTATCATCGTGTTATTATGTCGTATAAATAAGTTTATAATCTGTTGAATAATACTGATGTCGTGTTCATTATTCGGTAACTTTATGCGCTAGATTAATGTCAAAATTAGAAATAAAAGTAACGGCATATCCAGTTTATGGTCTCATACTAGCTTGGTTGTGTTAAGAGTTGTTGATTCATGTTTAAAAGAGTTCGATGAAGCACCCAACACGTGACGATGCCATTACCGTGTCCATCGTCACTCGCACCCCCGCTGCTTTCAGGGGTCGCCAAACAGAAATAGATAGTTTGTAATAAGGATTTAATTTATTGAAGTAATATTCGTTTATTGTCTCGAAGTAAATACGATAAAAACTTTGTAATAACTAGACACTAATCCCTATGTAACCTTTTTGTTCCGATCTTGTGGTAAGTAAAAATCATCACCCACCAAGAGGCCGTCCGATCCTCGTGGTATTAAGATGATTAAATACGTAGATTATCTGTTAAATAATTCTGATTACAAAATCTTTAGTTGGTTATATTACGCGTACAATTACCGTCAAAATTAGAAGTAACAGTAACTGAACATATAGTTTTAAGTCTCACACCAGCTAGGCTGTGTTAAAAGTTTTTGATTCATTTGGAAAAGTATTTCATGAATCACCCACCACGTGACGATGACACTACTGTGTCCATCGCCACTCTCACCCAACGCTGCTTCCAGCGGTCGCCAAAAATAAATATATAATACTACTATCCGTTTATTGTCTGTTACATTACTCGTATTTGCATTAATATTCCTTTATTGTCTTCAACATATAGTTTAATGTTGTGTAATTCCGTTATAAAATATTTTCCTTTCTTCTATCCATGTTCATTTTCTGAAGTTTTATGAACATGATTTAGTTTAACAACATAATACTTTGTACTTCCTGTGTCCAGCGTTTTTTATAAACAGCAATTAATAGAATGATAGGGTCGTGTAAGGCCACAGAAATAACCTTTTTATTATGTACATTTGTACTGATTGTATACATATATCTTGGATGTAACTCCTTTAGATCACGCCTATTGGTGTTTGAAAAACGACATCACTATAATAAAAACCCAATGTAGTGTATGTATATCATTGATTCCATTGGAACTTTTGGCTGTATTGGTGAAAAACATAATCCGGCATTAGGCCATCCCTACGTATGTTACCGTTTTTATTGTATCTGGCTGCACAGGTTCTGCAAAATAATCCACCAATGGGCCATCACACTGTCGTATTTTTATATCAATGATTAGTTTGGATCTGGCCGCAGGGTGGTGACAAATATCATCCACTGTGTGACCATCCCTACTTTATCATTCTAATCTTTTCTTCTCAGATACTCCGATTGTCCAAGTTACATTTCCATATAAAGCGACACACACACGATCTGACTGAACATTCGTTTCGCTTGTGCTGTTCGGCAATAGGCCATCACACTGTCGTATTTTTATTTCAATGATTAGTTTGGATCTGGCCGCAGGGTGGTGACAAATATCATCCACCGTGTGACCATCCCTACTTAATCATTGTAATCTTTTCTTCTCAGATACTCCGATTGTCCAAGTTTCACATGCATATAAAGCGACACACCCACGATCTGACTGAAGGTTCGTTTCCCTTATGCTGTTCGGCAATAGGCCATCACACTGTCGTATTTTTATTTCAATGATTAGTTTGGATCTGGCCGCAGGGTGGTGACAAATATCAACCACCGTGTGACCATCCCTACTTAATCATTGTTATCTTTTCTTCTCAGATTCTCCGATTGTCCACGTTTCACTTCCATATAAAGCGACACACACACGATCTGACTGAACGTTCTTTTCGCTTGTGCTGTCCGGCAGTAGGCCATCACACTGTCGTATTTTTATTTCAATGATTAGTTTGGATCTGGCCGAAGGGTGGTGACAAATATCATCCACCGTTTGACCATCCCTTCTTAATCATTACTTCTTAATAATATATTTAGATCTGAACGTAGGGCGGTTGAAAATTGTCATTCACGAAGATACTATACCCTTGGATTTTTTTTTAATTTGGTCGCATTTCATTTTAGAAAGACATCCATCAATTATTTTTTTTGTCTTCAGTCATTTGACTGGTTTCATGTAGCTCTCCAAGATTCTCTAACTAGTGCTAGGTGTTTCATTTCAGTATACCCCCTACATCCTACATCCGTAACAATTTGTTTTACATATTCCAAAATTGACCTGCCTACACAATTTTTTCCTACTACCTATCCTTCCAATACTAAAGCTACTATTCCAGGATGCCTTAGTACGTGACCTGTAAGTCTGTCTCTTCTTTTAGCTATATTTTTCCAAATGTTTCTTTCTTCACCTATTTGCTACCTTTTCATTTGTCACTTTATCCACCCATCTGATTTTCAACATTCTCCTGTAGCACCACATTTCAATGGCTTCTAATCTTTTCTTCTCAGGTACTCCGATTGTCCAAGTTTCACTTGCATATAAAGCGACACACACACGATCTGACTGAAGGTTCGTTTCGCTTGTGCTGTTCGGCAATAGGCCATCACACTGTCGTATTTTTATTTCAATGATTAGTTTGGATCTGGCCGCAGGGTGGTGACAATTATCATCCACCGTGTGACCATCCCTACTTAATCATTCTAATCTTTTCTTCTCAGATACTCCGATTGTCCAAGTTTCACTTCCATATAAAGCGACACACACACGATCTGACTGAACGTTCGTTTCGCTCTTGCTGTTTGGCAATTGGCCATCACACTGTCGTATTTTTATTTCAATAATTAGTTTGGATCTGGCCACAGGGTGGTGACAAATATCATCCACCGTTTGACCATCCCTACTTAACTACCGGACACCAAACTTAAAACGATAGTTTTTAATAAAGGTTTTAATTATATTAAACAATATGACGTTTATTGCTACCGATGTATTATTTCAAGATATGTAGTTTCGTATTTATTTATTTCTGTTTTTGTGAGCCATGTTCAATTTCTTAGATAATATAATTAGTTATAAATTAACAACGTAATGTTATTTCCTTCGTGTGGCCGTGGTTATATATATATATATATATATATATATACAGTTATTCTTGTAATGATGAGAGTGTAGGATCGGCGGATTCATTTTTGTATTATTTATTTTTGTTCAAATTGTACACAAATACCTAGACAGGTAATTCCTTTTGATTGGGCTACATTATAGGTGAAAGTCGTCACCCACCAAGTCACAATCTTATCAACGTGTTATTATGTTGTATGAATAAGTTTATAATGTGTTGAATAATATTGATATCGTGTTCATTATTCGGTAACTTTATGCGCTAGATTAACGTCAAAATTAGAAATAAAAGTAACGGCATATCCAGTTTATGGTCTCATACTAGCTTGGTTCTGTTAAGAGTTGTTGATTGATTCATGCTTAAAAGAGTTCGATGAAGCGCCCACCACGTGACGATGCCACTACCGTGTTCATCGTCACTCTCACCCCCGCTGCATTCAGCGGTCGCCAAAAATAAATATATAATACTAATATCCATTTATTGTCACGACGTAAATACGATAGTACCGTTGTACTTGTTATACACTAATCCCTTAGTATCATTTTTGTTCTGGTCTCTTAGTGGGTAAAGTCAGCATCCTCTTTGAACCCATCCCATCGTCCTAGTATTATGTCGACTAAATACGGAGATTTTCTATTAAATAAATCTGAATATGAAATCATTAGTCTGTTATATTATTCGTACGATTAACGTCGTAATTAAAATAACAATAACTGAATATACCGTTTTATGTCTCACACTTGAGAGGCTGTTTTAAAAGAGTTGTAGATTTATGTGTAAAAGATTTCGTAGAAGCGCCCACCACGTGACGATGACATTACCGTGTCTATCGTCACTCTCACCCCCTCTGCTTTCAGCGGTCGCCAAACAGAAATAGATAGTTTATAACAATGATTTAATTTATTTGAATTAATATTCCTTTATTGTCTTAAACGTATAATGTTGTGTAATTCCGTTATAATATATTTTCATTTCTTCTATCCATGTTCATTTTCTGAAGTTATATTATAAAGATGATAAAGTTTTTATGTACATTTGTACTGATTGTATACATATATCTTTGATGTAACTCCATTAGATCACGCCTAGTGGTGTTTGAAAAACGACATCACTATAATAAAAACCCAACGTAGTGTATGTATATCATTGATTCCATTGGAACTTTTGGCTGTATTGGTGAAAAACGTAATACGGCATTAGGCCATCGCTACGTATGTTAGCGTTTTTATTGTATCTGGCTGCACAGGGTCTGCAAAATAATCCACCAATGGGCCATCACACTGTCGTATTTTTATTTCAATGATTAGTTTGGATCTGGCCGCAGGGTGGTGGAAATCATCCACCGTTTGACCATCCCTACTTAATCATTGTAATCTTTTCTTCTCAGATACTCCGATTGTCCAAGTTTCACTTCCATGTAAAGCGACACACACACGATCTGACTGAACATTCGTTACGCTTGTGCTGTTCGGCAATAGGCCATCACAGTCGTATTTTTATTTCAATGATTAGTTTGGATCTGGCCGCAGGGTGGTGACAAATATCATCCACCGTGTGACCATCCCTACTTAATCATTGTAATCTTTTCTTCTCAGATACTCCGATTGTCCAAGTTTCACTTCCATATAAAGCGACACACACAGGATCTGACTGAACATTCGTTTCGCTTGTACTGTTCGGCAATACGCCATCACACTGTCGTATTTTTATTTTAATGATTAGTTTGGATCTGGCCGAAGGGTGGTGACAAATATCATCCACCGTTTGACCATCTCTTCTTAATCATTACTTCTTAATATATTTAGATCTGAACGCAGGGGGGTTGAAAATTGTCATTCATGAAGATACTACACCCTTGGATTTTTTTTTTTAATCGGGTGCATTTCATCTTAGAAAGTCATCCATCAATTTTTTTTTTGTCTTCAGTCATTTGACTGGTTTGATTCAGCTCTCCAAGATTCCCTAACTAGTGCTAGGTGTTTCATTTCAGTATACCACCTACATCCTACATCCCTAACAATTTGTTTTACATATTCCAAAAGTGACCTGCCTACACAATTTTTTCCTACTACCTATCCTTCCAATACTAAAGCTACTATTCCAGGATGCCTTAGTACGTGACCTGTAAGTCTGTCTCTTCTTTTAGCTATATTTTTCCAAATGTTTCTTTCTTCACCTATATGCCACAGCTCCCTTTCATTTGTCACTTTATCCACCCATCTGATTTTCAACATTCTCCTGTAGCACCACATTTCAATGGCTTCTAATCTTTTCTTCTCAGGTACTCCGATTGTCCAAGTTTCACTTCCATATAAAGCGACACACACAGGATCTGACTGAACATTCGTTTCGCTTGTGCTGTTCGGCAATAGGCCATCACACTGTCGTATTTTTATTTCAATGATTAGTTTGGATCTGGCCGCAGGGTGGTGACAAATATCATCCACCTTGTGACCATCCCTACTCAATCATTCTAATCTTTTCTTCTCAGATACTCCGATTGTCCAAGTTTCACTTCCATATAAAGCGACACACACACGATCTGACTGAACGTTCGTTTCGCTCTTGCTGTTTGGCAATAGGCCATCACACTGTCGTATTTTTATTTCAATAATTAGTTTGGATCTGGCCACAGGGTGGTGACAAATATCATCCACCGTGTGACCATCCCTTCTTAATCATTGTAATCTTTTCTTCTCAGATACTCCGATTGTCCAAGTTTCACTTCCATAGAAAGCGACACACACACACGATCTGACTGAACATTCATTTCGCTTGTGCTGTTCGGCAATAGGCCACCACACTGTCGTATTTTTATTTCAATGATTAGTTTGGATCTGGCCGCAGGGTGGTGACAAATATCATCCACCGTGTGACCATCCCTACTTAAATCATTCTAATCTTTTCTTCTCAGATACTCCGATTGTCCAAGTTTCACTTCCATATAAAGCGACACACACACGATCTGACTGAACGTTCGTTTCGCTTGTGCTGTTCGGCAATAGGCCATCACACTGTCGTATTTTTATTTAAATGATTAGTTTGGATCTGGCCGAAGGGTGGTGACAAATATCATCCACCGTTTGACCATCTCTTCTTAATCATTACTTCTTAATATATTTAGATCTGAACGCAGGGGGGTTGAAAATTGTCATTCATGAAGATACTATACCCTTGGATTTTTTTTTTTTTAATCTGGTGCATTTCATCTTAGAAAGTCGTCCATCATATTTTTTTTTTGTCTTCAGTCATTTGACTGGTTTGATTCAGCTCTCCAAGATTCCCTAACTAGTGCTAGGTGTTTCATTTCAGTATACCCCCTACATCCTACATCCCTAACAATTTGTTTTACATATTCCAAAAGTGACCTGCCTACACAATTTTTTCCTACTACCTATCCTTCCAATACTAAAGCTACTATTCCAGGATGCCTTAGTACGTGACCTGTAAGTCTGTCTCTTCTTTTAGCTATATTTTTCCAAATGTTTCTTTCTTCACCTATATGCCACAGCTCCCTTTCATTTGTCACTTTATCCACCCATCTGATTTTCAACATTCTCCTGTAGCACCACATTTCAATGGCTTCTAATCTTTTCTTCTCAGGTACTCCGATTATCCAAGATTCACTTCCATATAAAGCGACACACACACGATCTGACTGAACGTTCGTTTCGTTTGTGCTGTTTGGCAATAAGCCATAACACTGTCGAATTTTTATTTCAATGATTAGTTTGGATCTGGCCGCAGGGTAGTGACAAATATCATCCACCGTGTTGACCATCCCTACTTAATCATTGTAATCTTTTCTTCTCAGATACTCCGATTGTCCAAGTTTCACTTCCATAGAAAGCGACACACACACGATCTGACTGAACATTCATTTCGCTTGTGCTGTTCGGCAATAGCCCACAACACTGTCGTATTTTTATTTCAATGATTAGTTTGGATCTGGCCGCAGGGTGGTGACAAATATCATCCACCGTGTGACCATCCCTACTTAAATCATTCTAATCTTTTCTTCTCAGATACTCCGATTGTCCAAGATTCACTTCCATGTAAAGCGACACACACACAATCTGACTGCACATTCGTTTCGCTTGTGCTGTTCGGCAATAGGCCATCACACTGTCGTATTTTTATTTCATTGATTAGTTTGGATCTAGCCACAGGGTGGTGACAAATATCATCCACCGTGTGACCATCCCTACTTAATCATTGTAATCTTTTCTTCTCAGATACTCCGATTGTCCAAGTTTCACTTCCATATAAAGCGACACACACAGGATCTGACTGAACATTCGTTTCGCTTGTACTGTTCGGCAATAGGCCATCACACTGTCGTATTTTTATTTTAATGATTAGTTTGGATCTGGCCGAAGGGTGGTGACAAATATCATCCACCGTGTTGACCATCCCTACTTAATCATTGTAATCTTTTCTTCTCAGATACTCCGATTGTCCAAGTTTCACTTCCATATAAAGCGACACACACAGGATCTGACTGAACATTCGTTTCGCTTGTGCTGTTCGGCAATAGGCCATCACACTATCGTATTTTTATTTTAATGATTAGTTTGGATCTGGCCGAAGGGTGGTGACAAATATCATCCACCGTTTGACCATCTCTTCTTAATCATTACTTCTTAATATATTTAGATCTGAACGCAGGGGGGTTGAAAATTGTCATTCATGAAGATACTATACCCTTGGATTTTTTTTTTTTTAATCTGGTGCATTTCATCTTAGAAAGTCGTCCATCATATTTTTTTTTTGTCTTCAGTCATTTGACTGGTTTGATTCAGCTCTCCAAGATTCCCTAACTAGTGCTAGGTGTTTCATTTCTGTATACCCCCTACATCCTACATCCCTAACAATTTGTTTTACATATTCCAAAAGTGACCTGCCTACACAATTTTTTCCTACTACCTATCCTTCCAATACTAAAGCTACTATTCCAGGATGCCTTAGTACGTGACCTGTAAGTCTGTCTCTTCTTTTAGCTATATTTTTCCAAATGTTTCTTTCTTCACCTATATGCCACAGCTCCCTTTCATTTGTCACTTTATCCACCCATCTGATTTTCAACATTCTCCTGTAGCACCACATTTCAATGGCTTCTAATCTTTTCTTCTCAGGTACTCCGATTGTCCAAGTTTCACTTCCATATAAAGCGACACACACAGGATCTGACTGAACATTCGTTTCGCTTGTGCTGTTCGGCAATAGGCCATCACACTGTCGTATTTTTATTTCAATGATTAGTTTGGATCTGGCCGCAGGGTGGTGACAAATATCATCCACCTTGTGACCATCCCTACTCAATCATTCTAATCTTTTCTTCTCAGATACTCCGATTGTCCAAGTTTCACTTCCATATAAAGCGACACACACACGATCTGACTGAACGTTCGTTTCGCTCTTGCTGTTTGGCAATAGGCCATCACACTGTCGTATTTTTATTTCAATAATTAGTTTGGATCTGGCCACAGGGTGGTGACAAATATCATCCACCGTGTGACCATCCCTTCTTAATCATTGTAATCTTTTCTTCTCAGATACTCCGATTGTCCAAGTTTCACTTCCATAGAAAGCGACACACACACACGATCTGACTGAACATTCATTTCGCTTGTGCTGTTCGGCAATAGGCCACCACACTGTCGTATTTTTATTTCAATGATTAGTTTGGATCTGGCCGCAGGGTGGTGACAAATATCATCCACCGTGTGACCATCCCTACTTAAATCATTCTAATCTTTTCTTCTCAGATACTCCGATTGTCCAAGTTTCACTTCCATATAAAGCGACACACACACGATCTGACTGAACGTTCGTTTCGCTTGTGCTGTTCGGCAATAGGCCATCACACTGTCGTATTTTTATTTAAATGATTAGTTTGGATCTGGCCGAAGGGTGGTGACAAATATCATCCACCGTTTGACCATCTCTTCTTAATCATTACTTCTTAATATATTTAGATCTGAACGCAGGGGGGTTGAAAATTGTCATTCATGAAGATACTATACCCTTGGATTTTTTTTTTTTTAATCTGGTGCATTTCATCTTAGAAAGTCGTCCATCATATTTTTTTTTTGTCTTCAGTCATTTGACTGGTTTGATTCAGCTCTCCAAGATTCCCTAACTAGTGCTAGGTGTTTCATTTCAGTATACCCCCTACATCCTACATCCCTAACAATTTGTTTTACATATTCCAAAAGTGACCTGCCTACACAATTTTTTCCTACTACCTATCCTTCCAATACTAAAGCTACTATTCCAGGATGCCTTAGTACGTGACCTGTAAGTCTGTCTCTTCTTTTAGCTATATTTTTCCAAATGTTTCTTTCTTCACCTATATGCCACAGCTCCCTTTCATTTGTCACTTTATCCACCCATCTGATTTTCAACATTCTCCTGTAGCACCACATTTCAATGGCTTCTAATCTTTTCTTCTCAGGTACTCCGATTATCCAAGATTCACTTCCATATAAAGCGACACACACACGATCTGACTGAACGTTCGTTTCGTTTGTGCTGTTTGGCAATAAGCCATAACACTGTCGAATTTTTATTTCAATGATTAGTTTGGATCTGGCCGCAGGGTAGTGACAAATATCATCCACCGTGTTGACCATCCCTACTTAATCATTGTAATCTTTTCTTCTCAGATACTCCGATTGTCCAAGTTTCACTTCCATAGAAAGCGACACACACACGATCTGACTGAACATTCATTTCGCTTGTGCTGTTCGGCAATAGCCCACAACACTGTCGTATTTTTATTTCAATGATTAGTTTGGATCTGGCCGCAGGGTGGTGACAAATATCATCCACCGTGTGACCATCCCTACTTAAATCATTCTAATCTTTTCTTCTCAGATACTCCGATTGTCCAAGATTCACTTCCATGTAAAGCGACACACACACAATCTGACTGCACATTCGTTTCGCTTGTGCTGTTCGGCAATAGGCCATCACACTGTCGTATTTTTATTTCATTGATTAGTTTGGATCTAGCCACAGGGTGGTGACAAATATCATCCACCGTGTGACCATCCCTACTTAATCATTGTAATCTTTTCTTCTCAGATACTCCGATTGTCCAAGTTTCACTTCCATATAAAGCGACACACACAGGATCTGACTGAACATTCGTTTCGCTTGTACTGTTCGGCAATAGGCCATCACACTGTTGTATTTTTATTTTAATGATTAGTTTGGATCTGGCCGAAGGGTGGTGACAAATATCATCCACCGTGTTGACCATCCCTACTTAATCATTGTAATCTTTTCTTCTCAGATACTCCGATTGTCCAAGTTTCACTTCCATATAAAGCGACACACACAGGATCTGACTGAACATTCGTTTCGCTTGTGCTGTTCGGCAATAGGCCATCACACTATCGTATTTTTATTTTAATGATTAGTTTGGATCTGGCCGAAGGGTGGTGACAAATATCATCCACCGTTTGACCATCTCTTCTTAATCATTACTTCTTAATATATTTAGATCTGAACGCAGGGGGGTTGAAAATTGTCATTCATGAAGATACTATACCCTTGGATTTTTTTTTTTTTAATCTGGTGCATTTCATCTTAGAAAGTCTTCCATCATATTTTTTTTTTGTCTTCAGTCATTTGACTGGTTTGATTCAGCTCTCCAAGATTCCCTAACTAGTGCTAGGTGTTTCATTTCTGTATACCCCCTACATCCTACATCCCTAACAATTTGTTTTACATATTCCAAAAGTGACCTGCCTACACAATTTTTTCCTACTACCTATCCTTCCAATACTAAAGCTACTATTCCAGGATGCCTTAGTACGTGACCTGTAAGTCTGTCTCTTCTTTTAGCTATATTTTTCCAAATGTTTCTTTCTTCACCTATATGCCACAGCTCCCTTTCATTTGTCACTTTATCCACCCATCTGATTTTCAACATTCTCCTGTAGCACCACATTTCAATGGCTTCTAATCTTTTCTTCTCAGGTACTCCGATTGTCCAAGTTTCACTTCCATATAAAGCGACACACACAGGATCTGACTGAACATTCGTTTCGCTTGTGCTGTTCGGCAATAGGCCATCACACTGTCGTATTTTTATTTCAATGATTAGTTTGGATCTGGCCGCAGGGTGGTGACAAATATCATCCACCTTGTGACCATCCCTACTCAATCATTCTAATCTTTTCTTCTCAGATACTCCGATTGTCCAAGTTTCACTTCCATATAAAGCGACACACACACGATCTGACTGAACGTTCGTTTCGCTCTTGCTGTTTGGCAATAGGCCATCACACTGTCGTATTTTTATTTCAATAATTAGTTTGGATCTGGCCACAGGGTGGTGACAAATATCATCCACCGTGTGACCATCCCTTCTTAATCATTGTAATCTTTTCTTCTCAGATACTCCGATTGTCCAAGTTTCACTTCCATAGAAAGCGACACACACACGATCTGACTGAACATTCATTTCGCTTGTGCTGTTCGGCAATAGGCCACCACACTGTCGTATTTTTATTTCAATGATTAGTTTGGATCTGGCCGCAGGGTGGTGACAAATATCATCCACCGTGTGACCATCCCTACTTAAATCATTCTAATCTTTTCTTCTCAGATACTCCGATTGTCCAAGTTTCACTTCCATATAAAGCGACACACACACGATCTGACTGAACGTTCGTTTCGCTTGTGCTGTTCGGCAATAGGCCATCACACTGTCGTATTTTTATTTAAATGATTAGTTTGGATCTGGCCGAAGGGTGGTGACAAATATCATCCACCGTTTGACCATCTCTTCTTAATCATTACTTCTTAATATATTTAGATCTGAACGCAGGGGGGTTGAAAATTGTCATTCATGAAGATACTATACCCTTGGATTTTTTTTTTTTTAATCTGGTGCATTTCATCTTAGAAAGTCGTCCATCATATTTTTTTTTTGTCTTCAGTCATTTGACTGGTTTGATTCAGCTCTCCAAGATTCCCTAACTAGTGCTAGGTGTTTCATTTCAGTATACCCCCTACATCCTACATCCCTAACAATTTGTTTTACATATTCCAAAAGTGACCTGCCTACACAATTTTTTCCTACTACCTATCCTTCCAATACTAAAGCTACTATTCCAGGATGCCTTAGTACGTGACCTGTAAGTCTGTCTCTTCTTTTAGCTATATTTTTCCAAATGTTTCTTTCTTCACCTATATGCCACAGCTCCCTTTCATTTGTCACTTTATCCACCCATCTGATTTTCAACATTCTCCTGTAGCACCACATTTCAATGGCTTCTAATCTTTTCTTCTCAGGTACTCCGATTATCCAAGATTCACTTCCATATAAAGCGACACACACACGATCTGACTGAACGTTCGTTTCGTTTGTGCTGTTTGGCAATAAGCCATAACACTGTCGAATTTTTATTTCAATGATTAGTTTGGATCTGGCCGCAGGGTAGTGACAAATATCATCCACCGTGTTGACCATCCCTACTTAATCATTGTAATCTTTTCTTCTCAGATACTCCGATTGTCCAAGTTTCACTTCCATAGAAAGCGACACACACACGATCTGACTGAACATTCATTTCGCTTGTGCTGTTCGGCAATAGCCCACAACACTGTCGTATTTTTATTTCAATGATTAGTTTGGATCTGGCCGCAGGGTGGTGACAAATATCATCCACCGTGTGACCATCCCTACTTAAATCATTCTAATCTTTTCTTCTCAGATACTCCGATTGTCCAAGATTCACTTCCATGTAAAGCGACACACACACAATCTGACTGCACATTCGTTTCGCTTGTGCTGTTCGGCAATAGGCCATCACACTGTCGTATTTTTATTTCATTGATTAGTTTGGATCTAGCCACAGGGTGGTGACAAATATCATCCACCGTGTGACCATCCCTACTTAATCATTGTAATCTTTTCTTCTCAGATACTCCGATACTGTTCGGCAATAGGCCATCACACTGTCGTATTTTTATTTTAATGATTAGTTTGGATCTGGCCGAAGGGTGGTGACAAATATCATCCACCGTGTTGACCATCCCTACTTAATCATTGTAATCTTTTCTTCTCAGATACTCCGATTGTCCAAGTTTCACTTCCATATAAAGCGACACACACAGGATCTGACTGAACATTCGTTTCGCTTGTGCTGTTCGGCAATAGGCCATCACACTATCGTATTTTTATTTTAATGATTAGTTTGGATCTGGCCGAAGGGTGGTGACAAATATCATCCACCGTTTGACCATCTCTTCTTAATCATTACTTCTTAATATATTTAGATCTGAACGCAGGGGGGTTGAAAATTGTCATTCATGAAGATACTATACCCTTGGATTTTTTTTTTTTTAATCTGGTGCATTTCATCTTAGAAAGTCGTCCATCATATTTTTTTTTTGTCTTCAGTCATTTGACTGGTTTGATTCAGCTCTCCAAGATTCCCTAACTAGTGCTAGGTGTTTCATTTCTGTATACCCCCTACATCCTACATCCCTAACAATTTGTTTTACATATTCCAAAAGTGACCTGCCTACACAATTTTTTCCTACTACCTATCCTTCCAATACTAAAGCTACTATTCCAGGATGCCTTAGTACGTGACCTGTAAGTCTGTCTCTTCTTTTAGCTATATTTTTCCAAATGTTTCTTTCTTCACCTATATGCCACAGCTCCCTTTCATTTGTCACTTTATCCACCCATCTGATTTTCAACATTCTCCTGTAGCACCACATTTCAATGGCTTCTAATCTTTTCTTCTCAGGTACTCCGATTGTCCAAGTTTCACTTCCATATAAAGCGACACACACAGGATCTGACTGAACATTCGTTTCGCTTGTGCTGTTCGGCAATAGGCCATCACACTGTCGTATTTTTATTTCAATGATTAGTTTGGATCTGGCCGCAGGGTGGTGACAAATATCATCCACCTTGTGACCATCCCTACTCAATCATTCTAATCTTTTCTTCTCAGATACTCCGATTGTCCAAGTTTCACTTCCATATAAAGCGACACACACACGATCTGACTGAACGTTCGTTTCGCTCTTGCTGTTTGGCAATAGGCCATCACACTGTCGTATTTTTATTTCAATAATTAGTTTGGATCTGGCCACAGGGTGGTGACAAATATCATCCACCGTGTGACCATCCCTTCTTAATCATTGTAATCTTTTCTTCTCAGATACTCCGATTGTCCAAGTTTCACTTCCATAGAAAGCGACACACACACGATCTGACTGAACATTCATTTCGCTTGTGCTGTTCGGCAATAGGCCACCACACTGTCGTATTTTTATTTCAATGATTAGTTTGGATCTGGCCGCAGGGTGGTGACAAATATCATCCACCGTGTGACCATCCCTACTTAAATCATTCTAATCTTTTCTTCTCAGATACTCCGATTGTCCAAGTTTCACTTCCATATAAAGCGACACACACACGATCTGACTGAACGTTCGTTTCGCTTGTGCTGTTCGGCAATAGGCCATCACACTGTCGTATTTTTATTTAAATGATTAGTTTGGATCTGGCCGAAGGGTGGTGACAAATATCATCCACCGTTTGACCATCTCTTCTTAATCATTACTTCTTAATATATTTAGATCTGAACGCAGGGGGGTTGAAAATTGTCATTCATGAAGATACTATACCCTTGGATTTTTTTTTTTTTAATCTGGTGCATTTCATCTTAGAAAGTCGTCCATCATATTTTTTTTTTGTCTTCAGTCATTTGACTGGTTTGATTCAGCTCTCCAAGATTCCCTAACTAGTGCTAGGTGTTTCATTTCAGTATACCCCCTACATCCTACATCCCTAACAATTTGTTTTACATATTCCAAAAGTGACCTGCCTACACAATTTTTTCCTACTACCTATCCTTCCAATACTAAAGCTACTATTCCAGGATGCCTTAGTACGTGACCTGTAAGTCTGTCTCTTCTTTTAGCTATATTTTTCCAAATGTTTCTTTCTTCACCTATATGCCACAGCTCCCTTTCATTTGTCACTTTATCCACCCATCTGATTTTCAACATTCTCCTGTAGCACCACATTTCAATGGCTTCTAATCTTTTCTTCTCAGGTACTCCGATTATCCAAGATTCACTTCCATATAAAGCGACACACACACGATCTGACTGAACGTTCGTTTCGTTTGTGCTGTTTGGCAATAGGCCATCACACTGTCGTATTTTTATTTCAATAATTAGTTTGGATCTGGCCACAGGGTGGTGACAAATATCATCCACCGTGTGACCATCCCTTCTTAATCATTGTAATCTTTTCTTCTCAGATACTCCGATTGTCCAAGTTTCACTTCCATAGAAAGCGACACACACACACGATCTGACTGAACATTCATTTCGCTTGTGCTGTTCGGCAATAGGCCACCACACTGTCGTATTTTTATTTCAATGATTAGTTTGGATCTGGCCGCAGGGTGGTGACAAATATCATCCACCGTGTGACCATCCCTACTTAAATCATTCTAATCTTTTCTTCTCAGATACTCCGATTGTCCAAGTTTCACTTCCATATAAAGCGACACACACACGATCTGACTGAACGTTCGTTTCGCTTGTGCTGTTCGGCAATAGGCCATCACACTGTCGTATTTTTATTTAAATGATTAGTTTGGATCTGGCCGAAGGGTGGTGACAAATATCATCCACCGTTTGACCATCTCTTCTTAATCATTACTTCTTAATATATTTAGATCTGAACGCAGGGGGGTTGAAAATTGTCATTCATGAAGATACTATACCCTTGGATTTTTTTTTTTTTAATCTGGTGCATTTCATCTTAGAAAGTCGTCCATCATATTTTTTTTTTGTCTTCAGTCATTTGACTGGTTTGATTCAGCTCTCCAAGATTCCCTAACTAGTGCTAGGTGTTTCATTTCAGTATACCCCCTACATCCTACATCCCTAACAATTTGTTTTACATATTCCAAAAGTGACCTGCCTACACAATTTTTTCCTACTACCTATCCTTCCAATACTAAAGCTACTATTCCAGGATGCCTTAGTACGTGACCTGTAAGTCTGTCTCTTCTTTTAGCTATATTTTTCCAAATGTTTCTTTCTTCACCTATATGCCACAGCTCCCTTTCATTTGTCACTTTATCCACCCATCTGATTTTCAACATTCTCCTGTAGCACCACATTTCAATGGCTTCTAATCTTTTCTTCTCAGGTACTCCGATTATCCAAGATTCACTTCCATATAAAGCGACACACACACGATCTGACTGAACGTTCGTTTCGTTTGTGCTGTTTGGCAATAAGCCATAACACTGTCGAATTTTTATTTCAATGATTAGTTTGGATCTGGCCGCAGGGTAGTGACAAATATCATCCACCGTGTTGACCATCCCTACTTAATCATTGTAATCTTTTCTTCTCAGATACTCCGATTGTCCAAGTTTCACTTCCATAGAAAGCGACACACACACGATCTGACTGAACATTCATTTCGCTTGTGCTGTTCGGCAATAGCCCACAACACTGTCGTATTTTTATTTCAATGATTAGTTTGGATCTGGCCGCAGGGTGGTGACAAATATCATCCACCGTGTGACCATCCCTACTTAAATCATTCTAATCTTTTCTTCTCAGATACTCCGATTGTCCAAGATTCACTTCCATGTAAAGCGACACACACACAATCTGACTGCACATTCGTTTCGCTTGTGCTGTTCGGCAATAGGCCATCACACTGTCGTATTTTTATTTCATTGATTAGTTTGGATCTAGCCACAGGGTGGTGACAAATATCATCCACCGTGTGACCATCCCTACTTAATCATTGTAATCTTTTCTTCTCAGATACTCCGATTGTCCAAGTTTCACTTCCATATAAAGCGACACACACAGGATCTGACTGAACATTCGTTTCGCTTGTACTGTTCGGCAATAGGCCATCACACTGTTGTATTTTTATTTTAATGATTAGTTTGGATCTGGCCGAAGGGTGGTGACAAATATCATCCACCGTGTTGACCATCCCTACTTAATCATTGTAATCTTTTCTTCTCAGATACTCCGATTGTCCAAGTTTCACTTCCATATAAAGCGACACACACAGGATCTGACTGAACATTCGTTTCGCTTGTGCTGTTCGGCAATAGGCCATCACACTATCGTATTTTTATTTTAATGATTAGTTTGGATCTGGCCGAAGGGTGGTGACAAATATCATCCACCGTTTGACCATCTCTTCTTAATCATTACTTCTTAATATATTTAGATCTGAACGCAGGGGGGTTGAAAATTGTCATTCATGAAGATACTATACCCTTGGATTTTTTTTTTTTTAATCTGGTGCATTTCATCTTAGAAAGTCGTCCATCATATTTTTTTTTTGTCTTCAGTCATTTGACTGGTTTGATTCAGCTCTCCAAGATTCCCTAACTAGTGCTAGGTGTTTCATTTCTGTATACCCCCTACATCCTACATCCCTAACAATTTGTTTTACATATTCCAAAAGTGACCTGCCTACACAATTTTTTCCTACTACCTATCCTTCCAATACTAAAGCTACTATTCCAGGATGCCTTAGTACGTGACCTGTAAGTCTGTCTCTTCTTTTAGCTATATTTTTCCAAATGTTTCTTTCTTCACCTATATGCCACAGCTCCCTTTCATTTGTCACTTTATCCACCCATCTGATTTTCAACATTCTCCTGTAGCACCACATTTCAATGGCTTCTAATCTTTTCTTCTCAGGTACTCCGATTGTCCAAGTTTCACTTCCATATAAAGCGACACACACAGGATCTGACTGAACATTCGTTTCGCTTGTGCTGTTCGGCAATAGGCCATCACACTGTCGTATTTTTATTTCAATGATTAGTTTGGATCTGGCCGCAGGGTGGTGACAAATATCATCCACCTTGTGACCATCCCTACTCAATCATTCTAATCTTTTCTTCTCAGATACTCCGATTGTCCAAGTTTCACTTCCATATAAAGCGACACACACACGATCTGACTGAACGTTCGTTTCGCTCTTGCTGTTTGGCAATAGGCCATCACACTGTCGTATTTTTATTTCAATAATTAGTTTGGATCTGGCCACAGGGTGGTGACAAATATCATCCACCGTGTGACCATCCCTTCTTAATCATTGTAATCTTTTCTTCTCAGATACTCCGATTGTCCAAGTTTCACTTCCATAGAAAGCGACACACACACGATCTGACTGAACATTCATTTCGCTTGTGCTGTTCGGCAATAGGCCACCACACTGTCGTATTTTTATTTCAATGATTAGTTTGGATCTGGCCGCAGGGTGGTGACAAATATCATCCACCGTGTGACCATCCCTACTTAAATCATTCTAATCTTTTCTTCTCAGATACTCCGATTGTCCAAGTTTCACTTCCATATAAAGCGACACACACACGATCTGACTGAACGTTCGTTTCGCTTGTGCTGTTCGGCAATAGGCCATCACACTGTCGTATTTTTATTTAAATGATTAGTTTGGATCTGGCCGAAGGGTGGTGACAAATATCATCCACCGTTTGACCATCTCTTCTTAATCATTACTTCTTAATATATTTAGATCTGAACGCAGGGGGGTTGAAAATTGTCATTCATGAAGATACTATACCCTTGGATTTTTTTTTTTTTAATCTGGTGCATTTCATCTTAGAAAGTCGTCCATCATATTTTTTTTTTGTCTTCAGTCATTTGACTGGTTTGATTCAGCTCTCCAAGATTCCCTAACTAGTGCTAGGTGTTTCATTTCAGTATACCCCCTACATCCTACATCCCTAACAATTTGTTTTACATATTCCAAAAGTGACCTGCCTACACAATTTTTTCCTACTACCTATCCTTCCAATACTAAAGCTACTATTCCAGGATGCCTTAGTACGTGACCTGTAAGTCTGTCTCTTCTTTTAGCTATATTTTTCCAAATGTTTCTTTCTTCACCTATATGCCACAGCTCCCTTTCATTTGTCACTTTATCCACCCATCTGATTTTCAACATTCTCCTGTAGCACCACATTTCAATGGCTTCTAATCTTTTCTTCTCAGGTACTCCGATTATCCAAGATTCACTTCCATATAAAGCGACACACACACGATCTGACTGAACGTTCGTTTCGTTTGTGCTGTTTGGCAATAAGCCATAACACTGTCGAATTTTTATTTCAATGATTAGTTTGGATCTGGCCGCAGGGTAGTGACAAATATCATCCACCGTGTTGACCATCCCTACTTAATCATTGTAATCTTTTCTTCTCAGATACTCCGATTGTCCAAGTTTCACTTCCATAGAAAGCGACACACACACGATCTGACTGAACATTCATTTCGCTTGTGCTGTTCGGCAATAGCCCACAACACTGTCGTATTTTTATTTCAATGATTAGTTTGGATCTGGCCGCAGGGTGGTGACAAATATCATCCTCCGTGTGACCATCCCTACTTAAATCATTCTAATCTTTTCTTCTCAGATACTCCGATTGTCCAAGATTCACTTCCATGTAAAGCGACACACACACAATCTGACTGCACATTCGTTTCGCTTGTGCTGTTCGGCAATAGGCCATCACACTGTCGTATTTTTATTTCATTGATTAGTTTGGATCTAGCCACAGGGTGGTGACAAATATCATCCACCGTGTGACCATCCCTACTTAATCATTGTAATCTTTTCTTCTCAGATACTCCGATTGTCCAAGTTTCACTTCCATATAAAGCGACACACACAGGATCTGACTGAACATTCGTTTCGCTTGTACTGTTCGGCAATAGGCCATCACACTGTCGTATTTTTATTTTAATGATTAGTTTGGATCTGGCCGAAGGGTGGTGACAAATATCATCCACCGTGTTGACCATCCCTACTTAATCATTGTAATCTTTTCTTCTCAGATACTCCGATTGTCCAAGTTTCACTTCCATATAAAGCGACACACACAGGATCTGACTGAACATTCGTTTCGCTTGTGCTGTTCGGCAATAGGCCATCACACTATCGTATTTTTATTTTAATGATTAGTTTGGATCTGGCCGAAGGGTGGTGACAAATATCATCCACCGTTTGACCATCTCTTCTTAATCATTACTTCTTAATATATTTAGATCTGAACGCAGGGGGGTTGAAAATTGTCATTCATGAAGATACTATACCCTTGGATTTTTTTTTTTTTAATCTGGTGCATTTCATCTTAGAAAGTCGTCCATCATATTTTTTTTTTGTCTTCAGTCATTTGACTGGTTTGATTCAGCTCTCCAAGATTCCCTAACTAGTGCTAGGTGTTTCATTTCTGTATACCCCCTACATCCTACATCCCTAACAATTTGTTTTACATATTCCAAAAGTGACCTGCCTACACAATTTTTTCCTACTACCTATCCTTCCAATACTAAAGCTACTATTCCAGGATGCCTTAGTACGTGACCTGTAAGTCTGTCTCTTCTTTTAGCTATATTTTTCCAAATGTTTCTTTCTTCACCTATATGCCACAGCTCCCTTTCATTTGTCACTTTATCCACCCATCTGATTTTCAACATTCTCCTGTAGCACCACATTTCAATGGCTTCTAATCTTTTCTTCTCAGGTACTCCGATTGTCCAAGTTTCACTTCCATATAAAGCGACACACACAGGATCTGACTGAACATTCGTTTCGCTTGTGCTGTTCGGCAATAGGCCATCACACTGTCGTATTTTTATTTCAATGATTAGTTTGGATCTGGCCGCAGGGTGGTGACAAATATCATCCACCTTGTGACCATCCCTACTCAATCATTCTAATCTTTTCTTCTCAGATACTCCGATTGTCCAAGTTTCACTTCCATATAAAGCGACACACACACGATCTGACTGAACGTTCGTTTCGCTCTTGCTGTTTGGCAATAGGCCATCACACTGTCGTATTTTTATTTCAATAATTAGTTTGGATCTGGCCACAGGGTGGTGACAAATATCATCCACCGTGTGACCATCCCTTCTTAATCATTGTAATCTTTTCTTCTCAGATACTCCGATTGTCCAAGTTTCACTTCCATAGAAAGCGACACACACACGATCTGACTGAACATTCATTTCGCTTGTGCTGTTCGGCAATAGGCCACCACACTGTCGTATTTTTATTTCAATGATTAGTTTGGATCTGGCCGCAGGGTGGTGACAAATATCATCCACCGTGTGACCATCCCTACTTAAATCATTCTAATCTTTTCTTCTCAGATACTCCGATTGTCCAAGTTTCACTTCCATATAAAGCGACACACACACGATCTGACTGAACGTTCGTTTCGCTTGTGCTGTTCGGCAATAGGCCATCACACTGTCGTATTTTTATTTAAATGATTAGTTTGGATCTGGCCGAAGGGTGGTGACAAATATCATCCACCGTTTGACCATCTCTTCTTAATCATTACTTCTTAATATATTTAGATCTGAACGCAGGGGGGTTGAAAATTGTCATTCATGAAGATACTATACCCTTGGATTTTTTTTTTTTTAATCTGGTGCATTTCATCTTAGAAAGTCGTCCATCATATTTTTTTTTTGTCTTCAGTCATTTGACTGGTTTGATTCAGCTCTCCAAGATTCCCTAACTAGTGCTAGGTGTTTCATTTCAGTATACCCCCTACATCCTACATCCCTAACAATTTGTTTTACATATTCCAAAAGTGACCTGCCTACACAATTTTTTCCTACTACCTATCCTTCCAATACTAAAGCTACTATTCCAGGATGCCTTAGTACGTGACCTGTAAGTCTGTCTCTTCTTTTAGCTATATTTTTCCAAATGTTTCTTTCTTCACCTATATGCCACAGCTCCCTTTCATTTGTCACTTTATCCACCCATCTGATTTTCAACATTCTCCTGTAGCACCACATTTCAATGGCTTCTAATCTTTTCTTCTCAGGTACTCCGATTATCCAAGATTCACTTCCATATAAAGCGACACACACACGATCTGACTGAACGTTCGTTTCGTTTGTGCTGTTTGGCAATAAGCCATAACACTGTCGAATTTTTATTTCAATGATTAGTTTGGATCTGGCCGCAGGGTAGTGACAAATATCATCCACCGTGTTGACCATCCCTACTTAATCATTGTAATCTTTTCTTCTCAGATACTCCGATTGTCCAAGTTTCACTTCCATAGAAAGCGACACACACACGATCTGACTGAACATTCATTTCGCTTGTGCTGTTCGGCAATAGGCCACCACACTGTCGTATTTTTATTTCAATGATTAGTTTGGATCTGGCCGCAGGGTGGTGACAAATATCATCCACCGTGTGACCATCCCTACTTAAATCATTCTAATCTTTTCTTCTCAGATACTCCGATTGTCCAAGATTCACTTCCATGTAAAGCGACACACACACAATCTGACTGCACATTCGTTTCGCTTGTGCTGTTCGGCAATAGGCCATCACACTGTCGTATTTTTATTTCATTGATTAGTTTGGATCTAGCCACAGGGTGGTGACAAATATCATCCACCGTGTGACCATCCCTACTTAATCATTGTAATCTTTTCTTCTCAGATACTCCGATTGTCCAAGTTTCACTTCCATATAAAGCGACACACACAGGATCTGACTGAACATTCGTTTCGCTTGTACTGTTCGGCAATAGGCCATCACACTGTCGTATTTTTATTTTAATGATTAGTTTGGATCTGGCCGAAGGGTGGTGACAAATATCATCCACCGTTTGACCATCTCTTCTTAATCATTACTTCTTAATATATTTAGATCTGAACGCAGGGGGGTTGAAAATTGTCATTCATGAAGATCCTATACCCTTGGATTTTTTTTTTTAATCTGGTGCATTTCATCTTAGAAAGTCATCCATCAATTTTTTTTTTGTCTTCAGTCATTTGACTGGTTTGATTCAGCTCTCCAAGATTCCCTAACTAGTGCTAGGTGTTTCATTTCAGTATACCACCTACATCCTACATCCCTAACAATTTGTTTTACATATTCCAAAAGTGACCTGCCTACACAATTTTTTCCTACTACCTATCCTTCCAATACTAAAGCTACTATTCCAGGATGCCTTAGTACGTGACCTGTAAGTCTGTCTCTTCTTTTAGCTATATTTTTCCAAATGTTTCTTTCTTCACCTATATGCCACAGCTCCCTTTCATTTGTCACTTTATCCACCCATCTGATTTTCAACATTCTCCTGTAGCACCACATTTCAATGGCTTCTAATCTTTTCTTCTCAGGTACTCCGATTGTCCAAGTTTCACTTCCATATAAAGCGACACACACAGGATCTGACTGAACATTCGTTTCGCTTGTGCTGTTCGGCAATAGGCCATCACACTGTCGTATTCTTATTTCAATGATTAGTTTCGATCTGGCCGCAGGGTGGTGACAAATATCATCCACCTTGTGACCATCCCTACTCAATCATTCTAATCTTTTCTTCTCAGATACTCCGATTGTCCAAGTTTCACTTCCATATAAAGCGACACACACACGATCTGACTGAACGTTCGTTTCGCTCTTGCTGTTTGGCAATAGGCCATCACACTGTCGTATTTTTATTTCAATAATTAGTTTGGATCTGGCCACAGGGTGGTGACAAATATCATCCACCGTGTGACCATCCCTTCTTAATCATTGTAATCTTTTCTTCTCAGATACTCCGATTGTCCAAGTTTCACTTCCATAGAAAGCGACACACACACGATCTGACTGAACATTCATTTCGCTTGTGCTGTTCGGCAATAGGCCACCACACTGTCGTATTTTTATTTCAATGATTAGTTTGGATCTGGCCGCAGGGTGGTGACAAATATCATCCACCGTGTGACCATCCCTACTTAAATCATTCTAATCTTTTCTTCTCAGATACTCCGATTGTCCAAGTTTCACTTCCATATAAAGCGACACACACACGATCTGACTGAACGTTCGTTTCGCTTGTGCTGTTCGGCAATAGGCCATCACACTGTCGTATTTTTATTTAAATGATTAGTTTGGATCTGGCCGAAGAGTGGTGACAAATATCATCCACCGTTTGACCATCTCTTCTTAATCATTACTTCTTAATATATTTAGATCTGAACGCAGGGGGGTTGAAAATTGTCATTCATGAAGATACTATACCCTTGGATTTTTTTTTTTTTAATCTGGTGCATTTCATCTTAGAAAGTCGTCCATCATATTTTTTTTTTGTCTTCAGTCATTTGACTGGTTTGATTCAGCTCTCCAAGATTCCCTAACTAGTGCTAGGTGTTTCATTTCAGTATACCCCCTACATCCTACATCCCTAACAATTTGTTTTACATATTCCAAAAGTGACCTGCCTACACAATTTTTTCCTACTACCTATCCTTCCAATACTAAAGCTACTATTCCAGGATGCCTTAGTACGTGACCTGTAAGTCTGTCTCTTCTTAAGCTATATTTTTCCAAATGTTTCTTTCTTCACCTATATGCCACAGCTCCCTTTCATTTGTCACTTTATCCACCCATCTGATTTTCAACATTCTCCTGTAGCACCACATTTCAATGGCTTCTAATCTTTTCTTCTCAGGTACTCCGATTATCCAAGATTCACTTCCATATAAAGCGACACACACACGATCTGACTGAACGTTCGTTTCGTTTGTGCTGTTTGGCAATAAGCCATAACACTGTCGAATTTTTATTTCAATGATTAGTTTGGATCTGGCCGCAGGGTGGTGACAAATATCATCCACCGTGTTGACCATCCCTACTTAATCATTGTAATCTTTTCTTCTCAGATACTCCGATTGTCCAAGTTTCACTTCCATAGAAAGCGACACACACACGATCTGACTGAACATTCATTTCGCTTGTGCTGTTCGGCAATAGGCCACCACACTGTCGTATTTTTATTTCAATGATTAGTTTGGATCTGGCCGCAGGGTGGTGACAAATATCATCCACCGTGTGACCATCCCTTCTTAAATCATTCTAATCTTTTCTTCTCAGATACTCCGATTGTCCAAGATTCACTTGCATGTAAAGCGACACACACACAATCTGACTGCACATTCGTTTCGCTTGTGCTGTTCGGCAATAGGCCATCACACTGTCGTATTTTTATTTCATTGATTAGTTTGGATCTATCCACAGGGTGGTGACAAATATCATCCACCGTGTGACCATCCCTACTTAATCATTCTAATCTTTTCTTCTCAGATACTCCGATTGTCCAAGTTTCACTTCCATAGAAAGCGACACACACACGATCTGACTGAACGTTCGATTCGTTTGTGCTGTTTGGCAATAGGCCATCACACTGTCGAATTTTTATTTCAATGATTAGTTTGGATCTGGCCGCAGGGTGGTGACAAATATCATCCACCGTGTTGACCATCCCTACTTAATCATTGTAATCTTTTCTTCTCAGATACTCCGATTGTCCAAGTTTCACTTCCATATAAAGCGACACACACAGGATCTGACTGAACATTCGTTTCGCTTGTGCTGTTCGGCAATAGGCCATCACACTGTCGTATTTTTATTTTAATGATTAGTTTGGATCTGGCCGAAGGGTGGTGACAAATATCATCCACCGTTTGACCATCTCTTCTTAATCATTACTTCTTAATATATTTAGATCTGAACGCAGGGGGGTTGAAAATTGTCATTCATGAAGATATTATACCCTTGGATTTTTTTTTTTTTAATCTGGTGCATTTCATCTTAGAAAGTCATCCATCATATTTTTTTTTTGTCTTCAGTCATTTGACTGGTTTGATTCAGCTCTCCAAGATTCCCTAACTAGTGCTAGGTGTTTCATTTCAGTATACCCCCTACATCCTACATCCCTAACAATTTGTTTTACATATTCCAAAAGTGACCTGCCTACACAATTTTTTCCTACTACCTATCCTTCCAATACTAAAGCTACTATTCCAGGATGCCTTAGTACGTGACCTGTAAATCTGTCTCTTCTTTTAGCTATATTTTTCCAAATGTTTCTTTCTTCACCTATATGCCACAGCACCCTTTCATTTGTCAATATCCACCCATCTGATTTTCAACATTCTCCTGTAGCACCACATTTCAATGGCTTCTAATCTTTTCTTCTCAGGTACTCCGATTGTCCAAGTTTCACTTCCATATAAAGCGACACACACAGGATCTGACTGAACGTTCTTTTCGCTTGTGCTGTTCGGCAATAGGCCATCACACTGTCGTATTTTTATTTAAATGATTAGTTTGGATCTGGCCGAAGGGTGGTGACAAATATCATCCACCGTTTGACCATCTCTTCTTAATCATTACTTCTTAATATATTTAGATTTGAACGCAGGGGGGTTGAAAATTGTCATTCATGAAGATACTATACCCTTGAATTTTTTTTTTTAATCTGGTGCATTTCATCTTAGAAAGTCATCCATCAATTTTTTTTGTCTTCAGTCATTTGACTGGTTTGATTCAGCTCTCCAAGATTCCCTAACTAGTGCTAGGTGTTTCATTTCAGTATACCCCCTACATCCTACATCCCTAACAATTTGTTTTACATATTCCAAAAGTGACCTGCCTACACAATTTTTTCCTACTACCTATCCTTCCAATACTAAAGCTACTATTCCAGGATGCCTTAGTACGTGACCTGTAAGTCTGTCTCTTCTTTTAGCTATATTTTTCCAAATGTTTCTTTCTTCACCTATATGCCACAGCTCCCTTTCATTTGTCACTTTATCCACCCATCTGATTTTCAACATTCTCCTGTAGCACCACATTTCAATGGCTTCTAATCTTTTCTTCTCAGGTACTCCGATTGTCCAAGTTTCACTTCCATATAAAGCGACACACACAGGATCTGACTGAACATTCGTTTCGCTTGTGCTGTTCGGCAATAGGCCATCACACTGTCGTATTTTTATTTCAATGATTAGTTTGGATCTGGCCGCAGGGTGGTGACAAATATCATCCACCGTGTGACCATCCCTACTTAAATCATTCTAATCTTTTCTTCTCAGATACTCCGATTGTCCAAGTTTCACTTCCATATAAAGCGACACACACACGATCTGACTGAACGTTCGTTTCGCTTGTGCTGTTCGGCAATAGGCCATCACACTGTCGTATTTTTATTTAAATGATTAGTTTGGATCTGGCCGAAGGGTGGTGACAAATATCATCCACCGTTTGACCATCTCTTCTTAATCATTACTTCTTAATATATTTAGATTTGAACGCAGGGGGGTTGAAAATTGTCATTCATGAAGATACTATACCCTTGAATTTTTTTTTTTAATCTGGTGCATTTCATCTTAGAAAGTCATCCATCAATTTTTTTTGTCTTCAGTCATTTGACTGGTTTGATTCAGCTCTCCAAGATTCCCTAACTAGTGCTAGGTGTTTCATTTCAGTATACCCCCTACATCCTACATCCCTAACAATTTGTTTTACATATTCCAAAAGTGACCTGCCTACACAATTTTTTCCTACTACCTATCCTTCCAATACTAAAGCTACTATTCCAGGATGCCTTAGTACGTGACCTGTAAGTCTGTCTCTTCTTTTAGCTATATTTTTCCAAATGTTTCTTTCTTCACCTATATGCCACAGCTCCCTTTCATTTGTCACTTTATCCACCCATCTGATTTTCAACATTCTCCTGTAGCACCACATTTCAATGGCTTCTAATCTTTTCTTCTCAGGTACTCCGATTATCCAAGATTCACTTCCATATAAAGCGACACACACACGATCTGACTGAACGTTCGTTTCGTTTGTGCTGTTTGGCAATAAGCCATAACAGTGTCGAATTTTTATTTCAATGATTAGTTTGGATCTGGCCGCAGGGTGGTGACAAATATCATCCACCGTGTTGACCATCCCTACTTAATCATTGTAATCTTTTCTTCTCAGATACTCCGATTGTCCAAGTTTCACTTCCATAGAAAGCGACACACACACGATCTGACTGAACATTCATTTCGCTTGTGCTGTTCGGCAATAGGCCACCACACTGTCGTATTTTTATTTCAATGATTAGTTTGGATCTGGCCGCAGGGTGGTGACAAATATCATCCACCGTGTGACCATCCCTACTTAAATCATTCTAATCTTTTCTTCTCAGATACTCCGATTGTCCAAGATTCACTTCCATGTAAAGCGACACACACACAATCTGACTGCACATTCGTTTCGCTTGTGCTGTTCGGCAATAGGCCATCACACTGTCGTATTTTTATTTCATTGATTAGTTTGGATCTAGCCACAGGGTGGTGACAAATATCATCCACCGTGTGACCATCCCTACTTAATCATTCTAATCTTTTCTTCTCAGATACTCCGATTGTCCAAGTTTCACTTCCATATAAAGCGACACACACACGATCTGACTGAACGTTCTTTTCGCTTGTGCTGTTCGGCAATAGGCCATCACACTGTCGTATTTTTATTTAAATGATTAGTTTGGATCTGGCCGAAGGGTGGTGACAAATATCATCCACCGTTTGACCATCTCTTCTTAATCATTACTTCTTAATATATTTAGATTTGAACGCAGGGGGGTTGAAAATTGTCATTCATGAAGATACTATACCCTTGAATTTTTTTTTTTAATCTGGTGCATTTCATCTTAGAAAGTCATCCATCAATTTTTTTTGTCTTCAGTCATTTGACTGGTTTGATTCAGCTCTCCAAGATTCCCTAACTAGTGCTAGGTGTTTCATTTCAGTATACCCCCTACATCCTACATCCCTAACAATTTGTTTTACATATTCCAAAAGTGACCTGCCTACACAATTTTTTCCTACTACCTATCCTTCCAATACTAAAGCTACTATTCCAGGATGCCTTAGTACGTGACCTGTAAGTCTGTCTCTTCTTTTAGCTATATTTTTCCAAATGTTTCTTTCTTCACCTATATGCCACAGCTCCCTTTCATTTGTCACTTTATCCACCCATCTGATTTTCAACATTCTCCTGTAGCACCACATTTCAATGGCTTCTAATCTTTTCTTCTCAGGTACTCCGATTGTCCAAGTTTCACTTCCATATAAAGCGACACACACAGGATCTGACTGAACATTCGTTTCGCTTGTGCTGTTCGGCAATAGGCCATCACACTGTCGTATTTTTATTTCAATGATTAGTTTGGATCTGGCCGCAGGGTGGTGACAAATATCATCCACCTTGTGACCATCCCTACTCAATCATTCTAATCTTTTCTTCTCAGATACTCCGATTGTCCAAGTTTCACTTCCATATAAAGCGACACACACACGATCTGACTGAACGTTCGTTTCGCTCTTGCTGTTTGGCAATAGGCCATCACACTGTCGTATTTTTATTTCAATAATTAGTTTGGATCTGGCCACAGGGTGGTGACAAATATCATCCACCGTGTGACCATCCCTTCTTAATCATTGTAATCTTTTCTTCTCGGATACTCCGATTGTCCAAGTTTCACTTCCATATAAAGCGACACACACACGATCTGACTGAACGTTCGTTTCGCTCTTGCTGTTTGGCAATAGGCCATCACACTGTCGTATTTTTATTTCAATAATTAGTTTGGATCTGGCCACAGGGTGGTGACAAATATCATCCACCGTGTGACCATCCCTTCTTAATCATTGTAATCTTTTCTTCTCAGATACTCCGATTGTCCAAATTTCACTTCCATAGAAAGCGACACACACACGATCTGACTGAACATTCATTTCGCTTGTGCTGTTCGGCAATAGGCCACCACACTGTCGTATTTTTATTTCAATGATTAGTTTGGATCTGGCCGCAGGGTGGTGACAAATATCATCCACCGTGTGACCATCCCTACTTAAATCATTCTAATCTTTTCTTCTCAGATACTCCGATTGTCCAAGATTCACTTCCATGTAAAGCGACACACACACAATCTGACTGCACATTCGTTTCGCTTGTGCTGTTCGGCAATAGGCCATCACACTGTCGTATTTTTATTTCATTGATTAGTTTGGATCTAGCCACAGGGTGGTGACAAATATCATCCACCGTGTGACCATCCCTACTTAATCATTCTAATCTTCTCTTCTCAGATACTCCGATTGTCCAAGTTTCACTTCCATATAAAGCGACACACACACGATCTGACTGAACGTTCGTTTCGTTTGTGCTGTTTGGCAATAAAAGATTTACTCCGATTGTCCAAGTTTCACTTCCATAGAAAGCGACACACACACGATCTGACTGAACATTCTTTCGCTTGTGCTGTTCGGCAATAGGCCACCACACTGTCGTATTTTTATTTCAATGATTAGTTTGGATCTGGCCGCAGGGTGGTGACAAATATCATCCACCGTGTGACCATCCCTACTTAAATCATTCTAATCTTTTCTTCTCAGATACTCCGATTGTCCAAGATTCACTTCCATGTAAAGCGACACACACACAATCTGACTGCACATTCGTTTCGCTTGTGCTGTTCGGCAATAGGCCATCACACTGTCGTATTTTTATTTCATTGATTAGTTTGGATCTAGCCACAGGGTGGTGACAAATATCATCCACCGTGTGACCATCCCTACTTAATCATTGTAATCTTTTCTTCTCAGATACTCCGATTGTCCAAGTTTCACTTCCATATAAAGCGACACACACAGGATCTGACTGAACATTCGTTTTGCTTGTGCTGTTCGGCAATAGGCCATCACACTGTCGTATTTTTATTTAAATGATTAGTTTGGATCTGGCCGAAGGGTGGTGACAAATATCATCCACCGTTTGACCATCTCTTCTTAATCATTACTTCTTAATATATTTAGATCTGAACGCAGGGGGGTTGAAAATTGTCATTCATGAAGATATTATACCCTTGGATTTTTTTTTTTTTAATCTGGTGCATTTCATCTTAGAAAGTCATCCATCATATTTTTTTTTTGTCTTCAGTCATTTGACTGGTTTGATTCAGCTCTCCAAGATTCCCTAACTAGTGCTAGGTGTTTCATTTCAGTATACCCCCTACATCCTACATCCCTAACAATTTGTTTTACATATTCCAAAAGTGACCTGCCTACACAATTTTTTCCTACTACCTATCCTTCCAATACTAAAGGTACTATTCCAGGATGCCTTAGTACGTGACCTGTAAGTCTGTCTCTTCTTTTAGCTATATTTTTCCAAATGTTTCTTTCTTCACCTATATGCCACAGCACCCTTTCATTTGTCACTTTATCCACCCATCTGATTTTCAACATTCTCCTGTAGCACCACATTTCAATGGCTTCTAATCTTTTCTTCTCAGGTACTCCGATTGTCCAAGTTTCACTTCCATATAAAGCGACACACACAGGATCTGACTGAACGTTCTTTTCGCTTGTGCTGTTCGGCAATAGGCCATCACACTGTCGTATTTTTATTTCAATGATTAGTTTGGATCTGGCCGCAGGGTGGTGACAAATATCATCCACCGTGTGACCATCCCTTCTTAATCATTGTAATCTTTTCTTCTCAGATACTCCGATTGTCCAAGTTTCACTTCCATAGAAAGCGACACACACATGATCTGACTGAACGTTCGTTTCGCTCTTGCTGTTTGGCAATAGGCCATCACACTGTCGTATTTTTATTTCAGTAATTAGTTTGGATCTGACCACAGGGTGGTGACAAATATCATCCACTGTGTGACCATCCCTACTTAATCATTCTAATGTTTTCTTCTCGGATACTCCGATTGTCCAAGTTTCACTTCCATATAAAGCGACATACACACGATCTGACTTAACGTTCTTTTCGCTTGTGCTGTTCGGCAATAGGCCATCACACTGTCGTATTTTTATTTCAATGATTAGTTTGGATCTGGCCGCAGGGTGGTGACAAATATCATCCACCGTGTGACCATCCCTTCTTAATCATTGTAATCTTTTCTTCTCAGATACTCCGATTGTCCAAGTTTCACTTCCATGTAAAGCGACACACACACGATCTGACTGAACGTTCGTTTCGCTCTTGCTGTTTGGCAATAGGCCATCACACTGTCGTATTTTTATTTCAATAATTAGTTTGGATCTGGCCACAGGGTGGTGACAAATATCATCCACCGTGTGACCATCCCTTCTTAATCATTGTAATCTTTTCTTCTCAGATACTCCGATTGTCCAAGTTTCACTTCCATAGAAAGCGACACACACACGATCTGACTGAACATTCATTTCGCTTGTGCTGTTCGGCAATAGGCCACCACACTGTCGTATTTTTATTTCAATGATTAGTTTGGATCTGGTCGCAGGGTGGTGACAAATATCATCCACCGTGTGACCATCCCTACTTAAATCATTCTAATCTTTTCTTCTCAGATACTCCGATTGTCCAAGTTTCACTTCCATATAAAGCGACACACACACGATCTGACTGAACGTTCGTTTCGCTTGTGCTGTTCAGCAATAGGCCATCACACTGTCGTATTTTTATTTAAATGATTAGTTTGGATCTGGCCGAAGGGTGGTGACAAATATCATCCACCGTTTGACCATCTCTTCTTAATCATTACTTCTTAATATATTTAGATCTGAACGCAGGGGGGTTGAAAATTGTCATTCATGAAGATACTATACCCTTGGATTTTTTTTTTTTTAATCTGGTGCATTTCATCTTAGAAAGTCGTCCATCATATTTTTTTTTTGTCTTCAGTCATTTGACTGGTTTGATTCAGCTCTCCAAGATTCCCTAACTAGTGCTAGGTGTTTCATTTCAGTATACCCCCTACATCCTACATCCCTAACAATTTGTTTTACATATTCCAAAAGTGACCTGCCTACACAATTTTTTCCTACTACCTATCCTTCCAATACTAAAGCTACTATTCCAGGATGCCTTAGTACGTGACCTGTAAGTCTGTCTCTTCTTTCAGCTATATTTTTCCAAATGTTTCTTTCTTCACCTATATGCCACAGCTCCCTTTCATTTGTCACTTTATCCACCCATCTGATTTTCAACATTCTCCTGTAGCACCACATTTCAATGGCTTCTAATCTTTTCTTCTCAGGTACTCCGATTATCCAAGATTCACTTCCATATAAAGCGACACACACACGATCTGACTGAACGTTCGTTTCGTTTGTGCTGTTTGGCAATAAGCCATAACACTGTCGAATTTTTATTTCAATGATTAGTTTGGATCTGGCCGCAGGGTGGTGACAAATATCATCCACCGTGTTGACCATCCCTACTTAATCATTGTAATCTTTTCTTCTCAGATACTCCGATTGTCCAAGTTTCACTTCCATAGAAAGCGACACACACACGATCTGACTGAACATTCATTTCGCTTGTGCTGTTCGGCAATAGGCCACCACACTGTCGTATTTTTATTTCAATGATTAGTTTGGATCTGGCCGCAGGGTGGTGACAAATATCATCCACCGTGTGACCATCCCTACTTAAATCATTCTAATCTTTTCTTCTCAGATACTCCGATTGTCCAAGATTCACTTCCATGTAAAGCGACACACACACAATCTGACTGCACATTCGTTTCGCTTGTGCTGTTCGGCAATAGGCCATCACACTGTCGTATTTTTATTTCATTGATTAGTTTGGATCTAGCCACAGGGTGGTGACAAATATCATCCACCGTGTGACCATCCCTACTTAATCATTCTAATCTTTTCTTCTCAGATACTCCGATTGTCCAAGTTTCACTTCCATATAAAGCGACACACACAGGATCTGACTGAACATTCGTTTCGCTTGTGCTGTTCGGCAATAGGCCATCACACTGTCGTATTTTTATTTTAATGATTAGTTTGGATCTGGCCGAAGGGTGGTGACAAATATCATCCACCGTTTGACCATCTCTTCTTAATCATTACTTCTTAATATATTTAGATCTGAACGCAGGGGGGTTGAAAATTGTCATTCATGAAGATATTATACCCTTGGATTTTTTTTTTTTTAATCTGGTGCATTTCATCTTAGAAAGTCATCCATCATATTTTTTTTTTGTCTTCAGTCATTTGACTGGTTTGATTCAGCTCTCCAAGATTCCCTAACTAGTGCTAGGTGTTTCATTTCAGTATACCCCCTACATCCTACATCCCTAACAATTTGTTTTACATATTCCAAAAGTGACCTGCCTACACAATTTTTTCCTACTACCTATCCTTCCAATACTGAAGCTACTATTCCAGGATGCCTTAGTACGTGACCTGTAAATCTGTCTCTTCTTTTAGCTATATTTTTCCAAATGTTTCTTTCTTCACCTATATGCCACAGCACCCTTTCATTTGTCACTTTATCCACCCATCTGATTTTCAACATTCTCCTGTAGCACCACATTTCAATGGCTTCTAATCTTTTCTTCTCAGGTACTCCGATTGTCCAAGTTTCACTTCCATATAAAGCGACACACACAGGATCTGACTGAACGTTCTTTTCGCTTGTGCTGTTCGGCAATAGGCCATCACACTGTCGTATTTTTATTTAAATGATTAGTTTGGATCTGGCCGAAGGGTGGTGACAAATATCATCCACCGTTTGACCATCCCTACTTAACTACCGGACACCAAACTTAAAACGATAGTTTTTAATAAAGGTTTTAATTATATTAAACAATATGACGTTTATTGCTACCGATGTATTATTTCAAGATATGTAGTTTCGTATTTATTTATTTCTGTTTTTGTGAGCCATGTTCAATTTCTTAGATAATATAATTTGTTATAAATTAACAACGTAATGTTATTTCCTTCGTGTGGCCGTGGTTATATATATATATATATATATATATATATATATATATATATACAGTTATTCTTGTAATGATGAGAGTGTAGGATCGGCGGATTCATTTTTGTATTATTTATTTTTGTTCAAATTGTACACAAATACCTAGACAGGTAATTCCTTTTGATTGGGCTACATTATAGGTGAAAGTCGTCACCCACCAAGTCACAATCTTATCAACGTGTTATTATGTTGTATGAATAAGTTTATAATGTGTTGAATAATATTGATATCGTGTTCATTATTCGGTAACTTTATGCGCTAGATTAACGTCAAAATTAGAAATAAAAGTAACGGCATATCCAGTTTATGGTCTCATACTAGCTTGGTTCTGTTAAGAGGTGTTGATTGATTCATGCTTAAAAGAGTTCGATGAAGCGCCCACCACGTGACGATGCCACTACCGTGTTCATCGTCACTCTCACCCCCGCTGCTTTCAGCGGTCGCCAAAAATAAATATATAATACTAATATCCGTTTATTGTCACGACGTAAATACGATAGTACCGTTGTACTTGTTATACACTAATCCCTTAGTATCATTTTTGTTCTGGTCTCTTAGTGGGTAAAGTCAGCATCCTCTTTGAACCCATCCCATCGTCCTAGTATTATGTCGACTAAATACGGAGATTTTCTATTAAATAAATCTGAATATGAAATCATTAGTCTGTTATATTATTCGTACGATTAACGTCGTAATTAAAATAACAATAACTGAATATACCGTTTTATGTCTCACACTTGAGAGGCTGTTTTAAAAGAGTTGTAGATTTATGTGTAAAAGATTTCGTAGAAGCGCCCACCACGTGACGATGACATTACCGTGTCTATCGTCACTCTCACCCCCTCTGCTTTCAGCGGTCGCCAAACAGAAATAGATAGTTTATAACAATGATTTAATTTATTTGAATTAATATTCCTTTATTGTCTTAAACGTATAATGTTGTGTAATTCCGTTATAATATATTTTCATTTCTTCTATCCATGTTCATTTTCTGAAGTTATATTATAAAGATGATAAAGTTTTTATGTACATTTGTACTGATTGTATACATATATCTTTGATGTAACTCCTTTAGATCACGCCTAGTGGTGTTTGAAAAACGACATCACTATAATAAAAACCCAACGTAGTGTATGTATATCATTGATTCCATTGGAACTTTTGGCTGTATTGGTGAAAAACGTAATACGGCATTAGGCCATCGCTACGTATGTTAGCGTTTTTATTGTATCTGGCTGCACAGGGTCTACAAAATAATCCACCAATGGGCCATCACACTGTCGTATTTTTATTTCAATGATTAGTTTGGATCTGGCCGCAGGGTGGTGGAAATCATCCACCGTTTGACCATCCCTACTTAATCATTGTAATCTTTTCTTCTCAGATACTCCGATTGTCCAAGTTTCACTTCCATGTAAAGCGACACACACACGATCTGACTGAACATTCGTTACGCTTGTGCTGTTCGGCAATAGGCCATCACAGTCGTATTTTTATTTCAATGATTAGTTTGGATCTGGCCGCAGGGTGGTGACAAATATCATCCACCGTGTGACCATCCCTACTCAATCATTCTAATCTTTTCTTCTCAGATACTCCGATTGTCCAAGTTTCACTTCCATATAAAGCGACACACACACGATCTGACTGAACGTTCGTTTCGCTCTTGCTGTTTGGCAATAGGCCATCACACTGTCGTATTTTTATTTCAATAATTAGTTTGGATCTGGCCACAGGGTGGTGACAAATATCATCCACCGTGTGACCATCCCTTCTTAATCATTGTAATCTTTTCTTCTCAGATACTCCGATTGTCCAAGTTTCACTTCCATAGAAAGCGACACACACACAATCTGACTGCACATTCGTTTCGCTTGTGCTGTTCGGCAATAGGCCATCACACTGTCGTATTTTTATTTCATTGATTAGTTTGGATCTAGCCACAGGGTGGTGACAAATATCATCCACCGTGTGACCATCCCTACTTAATCATTGTAATCTTTTCTTCTCAGATACTCCGATTGTCCAAGTTTCACTTCCATATAAAGCGACACACACAGGATCTGACTGAACATTCGTTTTGCTTGTGCTGTTTGGCAATAGGCCATCACACTGTCGTATTTTTATTTCAGTAATTAGTTTGGATCTGACCACAGGGTGGTGACAAATATCATCCACTGTGTGACCATCCCTACTTAATCATTCTAATGTTTTCTTCTCGGATACTCCGATTGTCCAAGTTTCACTTCCATATAAAGCGACATACACACGATCTGACTTAACGTTCTTTTCGCTTGTGCTGTTCGGCAATAGGCCATCACACTGTCGTATTTTTATTTCAATGATTAGTTTGGATCTGGCCGCAGGGTGGTGACAAATATCATCCACCGTGTGACCATCCCTTCTTAATCATTGTAATCTTTTCTTCTCAGATACTCCGATTGTCCAAGTTTCACTTCCATAGAAAGCAACACACACGATCTGACTGAACATCCGTTTCGCTTGTGCTGTTCGGCAATAGGCCATCACACTGTCGTATTTTTATTTCAATGATTAGTTTGGATCTGGCCGCAGGGTGGTGACAAATATCATCCACCGTGTGACCATCCCTACTTAATCATTCTAATCTTTTCTTCTCAGATACTCCGATTGTCCAAGTTTCACTTCCATATAAAGCGACACACACACGATCTGACTGAACGTTCGTTTCGCTCTTGCTGTTTGGCAATAGGCCATCACACTGTCGTATTTTTATTTCAATAATTAGTTTGGATCTGGCCACAGGGTGGTGACAAATATCATCCACCGTGTGACCATCCCTTCTTAATCATTGTAATCTTTTCTTCTCAGATACTCCGATTGTCCAAGTTTCACTTCCATAGAAAGCGACACACACACAATCTGACTGCACATTCGTTTCGCTTGTGCTGTTCGGCAATAGGCCATCACACTGTCGTATTTTTATTTCATTGATTAGTTTGGATCTAGCCACAGGGTGGTGACAAATATCATCCACCGTGTGACCATCCCTACTTAATCATTGTAATCTTTTCTTCTCAGATACTCCGATTGTCCAAGTTTCACTTCCATATAAAGCGACACACACAGGATCTGACTGAACATTCGTTTTGCTTGTGCTGTTCGGCAATAGGCCATCACACTGTCGTATTTTTATTTAAATGATTAGTTTGGATCTGGCCGAAGGGTGGTGACAAATATCATCCACCGTTTGACCATCTCTTCTTAATCATTACTTCTTAATATATTTAGATCTGAACGCAGGGGGGTTGAAAATATTCATTCATGAAGATATTATACCCTTGGATTTTTTTTTTTTTAATCTGGTGCATTTCATCTTAGAAAGTCATCCATCATATTTTTTTTTTGTCTTCAGTCATTTGACTGGTTTGATTCAGCTCTCCAAGATTCCCTAACTAGTGCTAGGTGTTTCATTTCAGTATACCCCCTACATCCTACATCCCTAACAATTTGTTTTACATATTCCAAAAGTGACCTGCCTACACAATTTTTTCCTACTACCTATCCTTCCAATACTAAAGCTACTATTCCAGGATGCCTTAGTACGTGACCTGTAAGTCTGTCTCTTCTTTAAGCTATATTTTTCCAAATGTTTCTTTCTTCACCTATATGCCACAGCACCCTTTCATTTGTCACTTTATCCACCCATCTGATTTTCAACATTCTCCTGTAGCACCACATTTCAATGGCTTCTAATCTTTTCTTCTCAGGTACTCCGATTGTCCAAGTTTCACTTCCATATAAAGCGACACACACAGGATCTGACTGAACGTTCTTTTCGCTTGTGCTGTTCGGCAATAGGCCATCACACTGTCGTATTTTTATTTCAATGATTAGTTTGGATCTGGCCGCAGGGTGGTGACAAATATCATCCACCGTGTGACCATCCCTTCTTAATCATTGTAATCTTTTCTTCTCAGATACTCCGATTGTCCAAGTTTCACTTCCATAGAAAGCGACACACACATGATCTGACTGAACGTTCGTTTCGCTCTTGCTGTTTGGCAATAGGCCATCACACTGTCGTATTTTTATTTCAGTAATTAGTTTGGATCTGACCACAGGGTGGTGACAAATATCATCCACTGTGTGACCATCCCTACTTAATCATTCTAATGTTTTCTTCTCGGATACTCCGATTGTCCAAGTTTCACTTCCATATAAAGCGACATACACACGATCTGACTTAACGTTCTTTTCGCTTGTGCTGTTCGGCAATAGGCCATCACACTGTCGTATTTTTATTTCAATGATTAGTTTGGATCTGGCCGCAGGGTGGTGACAAATATCATCCACCGTGTGACCATCCCTTCTTAATCATTGTAATCTTTTCTTCTCAGATACTCCGATTGTCCAAGTTTCACTTCCATAGAAAGCAACACACACGATCTGACTGAACATCCGTTTCGCTTGTGCTGTTCGGCAATAGGCCATCACACTGTCGTATTTTTATTTCAATGATTAGTTTGGATCTGGCCGCAGGGTGGTGACAAATATCATCCACCGTGTGACCATCCCTACTTAATCATTCTAATCTTTTCTTCTCAGATACTCCGATTGTCCAAGTTTCACTTCCATGTAAAGCGACACACACACGATCTGACTGAACGTTCGTTTCGCTCTTGCTGTTTGGCAATAGGCCATCACACTGTCGTATTTTTATTTCAATAATTAGTTTGGATCTGGCCACAGGGTGGTGACAAATATCATCCACCGTTTGACCATCCCTACTTAACTACCGGACACCAAACTTAAAACGATAGTTTTTAATAAAGGTTTTAATTATATTAAACAATATGACGTTTATTGCTACCGATGTATTATTTCAAGATATGTAGTTTCGTATTTATTTATTTCTGTTTTTGTGAGCCATGTTCAATTTCTTAGATAATATAATTTGTTATAAATTAACAACGTAATGTTATTTCCTTCGTGTGGCCGTGGTTATATATATATATATATATACAGTTATTCTTGTAATGATGAGAGTGTAGGATCGGCGGATTCATTTTTGTATTATTTATTTTTGTTCAAATTGTACACAAATACCTAGACAGGTAATTCCTTTTGATTGGGCTACATTATAGGTGAAAGTCGTCACCCACCAAGTCACAATCTTATCAACGTGTTATTATGTTGTATGAATAAGTTTATAATGTGTTGAATAATATTGATATCGTGTTCATTATTCGGTAACTTTATGCGCTAGATTAACGTCAAAATTAGAAATAAAAGTAACGGCATATCCAGTTTATGGTCTCATACTAGCTTGGTTCTGTTAAGAGGTGTTGATTGATTCATGCTTAAAAGAGTTCGATGAAGCGCCCACCACGTGACGATGCCACTACCGTGTTCATCGTCACTCTCACCCCCGCTGCTTTCAGCGGTCGCCAAAAATAAATATATAATACTAATATCCGTTTATTGTCACGACGTAAATACGATAGTACCGTTGTACTTGTTATACACTAATCCCTTAGTATCATTTTTGTTCTGGTCTCTTAGTGGGTAAAGTCAGCATCCTCTTTGAACCCATCCCATCGTCCTAGTATTATGTCGACTAAATACGGAGATTTTCTATTAAATAAATCTGAATATGAAATCATTAGTCTGTTATATTATTCGTACGATTAACGTCGTAATTAAAATAACAATAACTGAATATACCGTTTTATGTCTCACACTTGAGAGGCTGTTTTAAAAGAGTTGTAGATTTATGTGTAAAAGATTTCGTAGAAGCGCCCACCACGTGACGATGACATTACCGTGTCTATCGTCACTCTCACCCCCTCTGCTTTCAGCGGTCGCCAAACAGAAATAGATAGTTTATAACAATGATTTAATTTATTTGAATTAATATTCCTTTATTGTCTTAAACGTATAATGTTGTGTAATTCCGTTATAATATATTTTCATTTCTTCTATCCATGTTCATTTTCTGAAGTTATATTATAAAGATGATAAAGTTTTTATGTACATTTGTACTGATTGTATACATATATCTTTGATGTAACTCCTTTAGATCACGCCTAGTGGTGTTTGAAAAACGACATCACTATAATAAAAACCCAACGTAGTGTATGTATATCATTGATTCCATTGGAACTTTTGGCTGTATTGGTGAAAAACGTAATACGGCATTAGGCCATCGCTACGTATGTTAGCGTTTTTATTGTATCTGGCTGCACAGGGTCTACAAAATAATCCACCAATGGGCCATCACACTGTCGTATTTTTATTTCAATGATTAGTTTGGATCTGGCCGCAGGGTGGTGGAAATCATCCACCGTTTGACCATCCCTACTTAATCATTGTAATCTTTTCTTCTCAGATACTCCGATTGTCCAAGTTTCACTTCCATGTAAAGCGACACACACACGATCTGACTGAACATTCGTTACGCTTGTGCTGTTCGGCAATAGGCCATCACAGTCGTATTTTTATTTCAATGATTAGTTTGGATCTGGCCGCAGGGTGGTGACAAATATCATCCACCGTGTGACCATCCCTACTCAATCATTCTAATCTTTTCTTCTCAGATACTCCGATTGTCCAAGTTTCACTTCCATATAAAGCGACACACACACGATCTGACTGAACGTTCGTTTCGCTCTTGCTGTTTGGCAATAGGCCATCACACTGTCGTATTTTTATTTCAATAATTAGTTTGGATCTGGCCACAGGGTGGTGACAAATATCATCCACCGTGTGACCATCCCTTCTTAATCATTGTAATCTTTTCTTCTCAGATACTCCGATTGTCCAAGTTTCACTTCCATAGAAAGCGACACACACACAATCTGACTGCACATTCGTTTCGCTTGTGCTGTTCGGCAATAGGCCATCACACTGTCGTATTTTTATTTCATTGATTAGTTTGGATCTAGCCACAGGGTGGTGACAAATATCATCCACCGTGTGACCATCCCTACTTAATCATTGTAATCTTTTCTTCTCAGATACTCCGATTGTCCAAGTTTCACTTCCATATAAAGCGACACACACAGGATCTGACTGAACATTCGTTTTGCTTGTGCTGTTCGGCAATAGGCCAGCACACTGTCGTATTTTTATTTAAATGATTAGTTTGGATCTGGCCGAAGGGTGGTGACAAATATCATCCACCGTTTGACCATCTCTTCTTAATCATTACTTCTTAATATATTTAGATCTGAACGCAGGGGGGTTGAAAATTGTCATTCATGAAGATATTATACCCTTGGATTTTTTTTTTTTTAATCTGGTGCATTTCATCTTAGAAAGTCATCCATCATATTTTTTTTTTGTCTTCAGTCATTTGACTGGTTTGATTCAGCTCTCCAAGATTCCCTAACTAGTGCTAGGTGTTTCATTTCAGTATACCCCCTACATCCTACATCCCTAACAATTTGTTTTACATATTCCAAAAGTGACCTGCCTACACAATTTTTTCCTACTACCTATCCTTCCAATACTAAAGCTACTATTCCAGGATGCCTTAGTACGTGACCTGTAAGTCTGTCTCTTCTTTTAGCTATATTTTTCCAAATGTTTCTTTCTTCACCTATATGCCACAGCACCCTTTCATTTGTCACTTTATCCACCCATCTGATTTTCAACATTCTCCTGTAGCACCACATTTCAATGGCTTCTAATCTTTTCTTCTCAGGTACTCCGATTGTCCAAGTTTCACTTCCATATAAAGCGACACACACAGGATCTGACTGAACGTTCTTTTCGCTTGTGCTGTTCGGCAATAGGCCATCACACTGTCGTATTTTTATTTCAATGATTAGTTTGGATCTGGCCGCAGGGTGGTGACAAATATCATCCACCGTGTGACCATCCCTTCTTAATCATTGTAATCTTTTCTTCTCAGATACTCCGATTGTCCAAGTTTCACTTCCATATAAAGCGACACACACAGGATCTGACTGAACGTTCTTTTCGCTTGTGCTGTTCGGCAATAGGCCATCACACTGTCGTATTTTTATTTCAATGATTAGTTTGGATCTGGCCGCAGGGTGGTGACAAATATCATCCACCGTGTGACCACCATCCCTTCTTAATCATTGTAATCTTTTCTTCTCAGATACTCCGATTGTCCAAGTTTCACTTCCATAGAAAGCGACACACACATGATCTGACTGAACGTTCGTTTCGCTCTTGCTGTTTGGCAATAGGCCATCACACTGTCGTATTTTTATTTCAGTAATTAGTTTGGATCTGACCACAGGGTGGTGACAAATATCATCCACTGTGTGACCATCCCTACTTAATCATTCTAATGTTTTCTTCTCGGATACTCCGATTGTCCAAGTTTCACTTCCATATAAAGCGACATACACACGATCTGACTTAACGTTCTTTTCGCTTGTGCTGTTCGGCAATAGGCCATCACACTGTCGTATTTTTATTTCAATGATTAGTTTGGATCTGGCCGCAGGGTGGTGACAAATATCATCCACCGTGTGACCATCCCTTCTTAATCATTGTAATCTTTTCTTCTCAGATACTCCGATTGTCCAAGTTTCACTTCCATAGAAAGCAACACACACGATCTGACTGAACATCCGTTTCGCTTGTGCTGTTCGGCAATAGGCCATCACACTGTCGTATTTTTATTTCAATGATTAGTTTGGATCTGGCCGCAGGGTGGTGACAAATATCATCCACCGTGTGACCATCCCTACTTAATCATTCTAATCTTTTCTTCTCAGATACTCCGATTGTCCAAGTTTCACTTCCATGTAAAGCGACACACACACAATCTGACTGAACATTCGTTTCGCTTGTGCTGTTCGGCAATAGGCCATCACACTGTCGTATTTTTATTTCCATGATTAGTTTGGGTCTGGCCGCAGGGTGGTGACAAATATCATCCACCATGTGACCATCCCTACTTAATCATTCTAATCTTTTCTTCTCAGATACTCCGATTGTCCAAGTTTCACTTCCATATAAAGCGACACACACACGATCTGACTGAACGTTCGTTTCGCTCTTGCTGTTTGGCAATAGGCCATCACACTGTCGTATTTTTATTTCAATAATTAGTTTGGATCTGGCCACAGGGTGGTGACAAATATCATCCACCGTTTGACCATCCCTACTTAACTACCGGACACCAAACTTAAAACGATAGTTTTTAATAAAGGTTTTAATTATATTAAACAATATGACGTTTATTGCTACCGATGTATTATTTCAAGATATGTAGTTTCGTATTTATTTATTTCTGTTTTTGTGAGCCATGTTCAATTTCTTAGATAATATAATTAGTTATAAATTAACAACGTAATGTTATTTCCTTCGTGTGGCCGTGGTTATATATATATATATATACAGTTATTCTTGTAATGATGAGAGTGTAGGATCGGCGGATTCATTTTTGTATTATTTATTTTTGTTCAAATTGTACACAAATACCTAGACAGGTAATTCCTTTTGATTGGGCTACATTATAGGTGAAAGTCGTCACCCACCAAGTCACAATCTTATCAACGTGTTATTATGTTGTATGAATAAGTTTATAATGTGTTGAATAATATTGATATCGTGTTCATTATTCGGTAACTTTATGCGCTAGATTAACGTCAAAATTAGAAATAAAAGTAACGGCATATCCAGTTTATGGTCTCATACTAGCTTGGTTCTGTTAAGAGTTGTTGATTGATTCATGCTTAAAAGAGTTCGATGAAGCGCCCACCACGTGACGATGCCACTACCGTGTTCATCGTCACTCTCACCCCCGCTGCTTTCAGCGGTCGCCAAAAATAAATATATAATACTAATATCCGTTTATTGTCACGACGTAAATACGATAGTACCGTTGTACTTGTTATACACTAATCCCTTAGTATCATTTTTGTTCTGGTCTCTTAGTGGGTAAAGTCAGCATCCTCTTTGAACCCATCCCATCGTCCTAGTATTATGTCGACTAAATACGGAGATTTTCTATTAAATAAATCTGAATATGAAATCATTAGTCTGTTATATTATTCGTACGATTAACGTCGTAATTAAAATAACAATAACTGAATATACCGTTTTATGTCTCACACTTGAGAGGCTGTTTTAAAAGAGTTGTAGATTTATGTGTAAAAGATTTCGTAGAAGCGCCCACCACGTGACGATGACATTACCGTGTCTATCGTCACTCTCACCCCCTCTGCTTTCAGCGGTCGCCAAACAGAAATAGATAGTTTATAACAATGATTTAATTTATTTGAATTAATATTCCTTTATTGTCTTAAACGTATAATGTTGTGTAATTCCGTTATAATATATTTTCATTTCTTCTATCCATGTTCATTTTCTGAAGTTATATTATAAAGATGATAAAGTTTTTATGTACATTTGTACTGATTGTATACATATATCTTTGATGTAACTCCTTTAGATCACGCCTAGTGGTGTTTGAAAAACGACATCACTATAATAAAAACCCAACGTAGTGTATGTATATCATTGATTCCATTGGAACTTTTGGCTGTATTGGTGAAAAACGTAATACGGCATTAGGCCATCGCTACGTATGTTAGCGTTTTTATTGTATCTGGCTGCACAGGGTCTGCAAAATAATCCACCAATGGGCCATCACACTGTCGTATTTTTATTTCAATGATTAGTTTGGATCTGGCCGCAGGGTGGTGGAAATCATCCACCGTTTGACCATCCCTACTTAATCATTGTAATCTTTTCTTCTCAGATACTCCGATTGTCCAAGTTTCACTTCCATGTAAAGCGACACACACACGATCTGACTGAACATTCGTTACGCTTGTGCTGTTCGGCAATAGGCCATCACAGTCGTATTTTTATTTCAATGATTAGTTTGGATCTGGCCGCAGGGTGGTGACAAATATCATCCACCGTGTGACCATCCCTACTTAATCATTGTAATCTTTTCTTCTCAGATACTCCGATTGTCCAAGTTTCACTTCCATATAAAGCGACACACACAGGATCTGACTGAACATTCGTTTCGCTTGTACTGTTCGGCAATAGGCCATCACACTGTCGTATTTTTATTTTAATGATTAGTTTGGATCTGGCCGAAGGGTGGTGACAAATATCATCCACCGTGTGACCATCCCTACTTAAATCATTCTAATCTTTTCTTCTCAGATACTCCGATTGTCCAAGATTCACTTCCATGTAAAGCGACACACACACAATCTGACTGAACATTCGTTTCGCTTGTGCTGTTCGGCAATAGGCCATCACACACTGTCGTATTTTTATTTCAATGATTAGTTTGGATCTAGCCACAGGGTGGTGACAAATATCATCCACCGTGTGACCATCCCTACTTAATCATTCTAATCTTTTCTTCTCAGATACTCCGATTGTCCAAGTTTCACTTCCATATAAAGCGACACACACACGATCTGACTGAACGTTCGTTTCGTTTGTGCTGTTTGGCAATAGGCCATCACACTGTCGAATTTTTATTTCAATGATTAGTTTGGATCTGGCCGCAGGGTGGTGACAAATATCATCCACCGTGTGACCATCCCTACTTAATCATTGTAATCTTTTCTTCTCAGATACTCCGATTGTCCAAGTTTCACTTCCATATAAAGCGACACACACAGGATCTGACTGAACATTCGTTTCGCTTGTGCTGTTCGGCAATAGGCCATCACACTGTCGTATTTTTATTTCAATGATTAGTTTGGATCTGGCCGCAGGGTGGTGACAAATATCATCCACCGTGTGACCATCCCTACTTAATCATTCTAATCTTTTCTTCTCAGATACTCCGATTGTCCAAGTTTCACTTCCATGTAAAGCGACACACACACAATCTGACTGAACATTCGTTTCGCTTGTGCTGTTCGGCAATAGGCCATCACACTGTCGTATTTTTATTTCCATGATTAGTTTGGGTCTGGCCGCAGGGTGGTGACAAATATCATCCACCATGTGACCATCCCTACTTAATCATTCTAATCTTTTCTTCTCAGATACTCCGATTGTCCAAGTTTCACTTCCATATAAAGCGACACACACACGATCTGACTGAACGTTCGTTTCGCTCTTGCTGTTTGGCAATAGGCCATCACACTGTCGTATTTTTATTTCAATAATTAGTTTGGATCTGGCCACAGGGTGGTGACAAATATCATCCACCGTTTGACCATCCCTACTTAACTACCGGACACCAAACTTAAAACGATAGTTTTTAATAAAGGTTTTAATTATATTAAACAATATGACGTTTATTGCTACCGATGTATTATTTCAAGATATGTAGTTTCGTATTTATTTATCTCTGTTTTTGTGAGCCATGTTCAATTTCTTAGATAATATAATTAGTTATAAATTAACAACGTAATGTTATTTCCTTTGTGTGGCCGTGGTTATATATATATATATATATATATATATATATATTATTCTTGTAATGATGAGAGTGTAGGATCGGCGGATTCATTTTTGTATTATTTATTTTTGTTCAAATTGTACACAAATACCTAGACAGGTAATTCCTTTTGATTGGGCTACATTATAGGTGAAAGTCGTCACCCACCAAGTCACAATCTTATCAACGTGTTATTATGTTGTATCAATAAGTTTATAATGTGTTGAATAATATTGATATCGTGTTCATTATTCGGTAACTTTATGCGCTAGATTAACGTCAAAATTAGAAATAAAAGTAACGGCATATCCAGTTTATGGTCTCATACTAGCTTGGTTCTGTTAAGAGTTGTTGATTGATTCATGCTTAAAAGAGTTCGATGAAGCGCCCACCACGTGACGATGCCACTACCGTGTTCATCGTCACTCTCACCCCCGCTGCTTTCAGCGGTCGCCAAAAATAAATATATAATACTAATATCCGTTTATTGTCACGACGTAAATACGATAGTACCGTTGTACTTGTTATACACTAATCCCTTAGTATCATTTTTGTTCTGGTCTCTTAGTGGGTAAAGTCAGCATCCTCTTTGAACCCATCCCATCGTCCTAGTATTATGTCGACTAAATACGGAGATTTTCTATTAAATAAATCTGAATATGAAATCATTAGTCTGTTATATTATTCGTACGATTAACGTCGTAATTAAAATAACAATAACTGAATATACCGTTTTATGTCTCACACTTGAGAGGCTGTTTTAAAAGAGTTGTAGATTTATGTGTAAAAGATTTCGTAGAAGCGCCCACCACGTGACGATGACATTACCGTGTCTATCGTCACTCTCACCCCCTCTGCTTTCAGCGGTCGCCAAACAGAAATAGATAGTTTATAACAATGATTTAATTTATTTGAATTAATATTCCTTTATTGTCTTAAACGTATAATGTTGTGTAATTCCGTTATAATATATTTTCATTTCTTCTATCCATGTTCATTTTCTGAAGTTATATTATAAAGATGATAAAGTTTTTATGTACATTTGTACTGATTGTATACATATATCTTTGATGTAACTCCTTTAGATCACGCCTAGTGGTGTTTGAAAAACGACATCACTATAATAAAAACCCAACGTAGTGTATGTATATCATTGATTCCATTGGAACTTTTGGCTGTATTGGTGAAAAACGTAATACGGCATTAGGCCATCGCTACGTATGTTAGCGTTTTTATTGTATCTGGCTGCACAGGGTCTACAAAATAATCCACCAATGGGCCATCACACTGTCGTATTTTTATTTCAATGATTAGTTTGGATCTGGCCGCAGGGTGGTGGAAATCATCCACCGTTTGACCATCCCTACTTAATCATTGTAATCTTTTCTTCTCAGATACTCCGATTGTCCAAGTTTCACTTCCATGTAAAGCGACACACACACGATCTGACTGAACATTCGTTACGCTTGTGCTGTTCGGCAATAGGCCATCACAGTCGTATTTTTATTTCAATGATTAGTTTGGATCTGGCCGCAGGGTGGTGACAAATATCATCCACCGTGTGACCATCCCTACTCAATCATTCTAATCTTTTCTTCTCAGATACTCCGATTGTCCAAGTTTCACTTCCATATAAAGCGACACACACACGATCTGACTGAACGTTCGTTTCGCTCTTGCTGTTTGGCAATAGGCCATCACACTGTCGTATTTTTATTTCAATAATTAGTTTGGATCTGGCCACAGGGTGGTGACAAATATCATCCACCGTGTGACCATCCCTTCTTAATCATTGTAATCTTTTCTTCTCAGATACTCCGATTGTCCAAGTTTCACTTCCATAGAAAGCGACACACACACAATCTGACTGCACATTCGTTTCGCTTGTGCTGTTCGGCAATAGGCCATCACACTGTCGTATTTTTATTTCATTGATTAGTTTGGATCTAGCCACAGGGTGGTGACAAATATCATCCACCGTGTGACCATCCCTACTTAATCATTGTAATCTTTTCTTCTCAGATACTCCGATTGTCCAAGTTTCACTTCCATATAAAGCGACACACACAGGATCTGACTGAACATTCGTTTTGCTTGTGCTGTTCGGCAATAGGCCAGCACACTGTCGTATTTTTATTTAAATGATTAGTTTGGATCTGGCCGAAGGGTGGTGACAAATATCATCCACCGTTTGACCATCTCTTCTTAATCATTACTTCTTAATATATTTAGATCTGAACGCAGGGGGGTTGAAAATTGTCATTCATGAAGATATTATACCCTTGGATTTTTTTTTTTTTAATCTGGTGCATTTCATCTTAGAAAGTCATCCATCATATTTTTTTTTTGTCTTCAGTCATTTGACTGGTTTGATTCAGCTCTCCAAGATTCCCTAACTAGTGCTAGGTGTTTCATTTCAGTATACCCCCTACATCCTACATCCCTAACAATTTGTTTTACATATTCCAAAAGTGACCTGCCTACACAATTTTTTCCTACTACCTATCCTTCCAATACTAAAGCTACTATTCCAGGATGCCTTAGTACGTGACCTGTAAGTCTGTCTCTTCTTTTAGCTATATTTTTCCAAATGTTTCTTTCTTCACCTATATGCCACAGCACCCTTTCATTTGTCACTTTATCCACCCATCTGATTTTCAACATTCTCCTGTAGCACCACATTTCAATGGCTTCTAATCTTTTCTTCTCAGGTACTCCGATTGTCCAAGTTTCACTTCCATATAAAGCGACACACACAGGATCTGACTGAACGTTCTTTTCGCTTGTGCTGTTCGGCAATAGGCCATCACACTGTCGTATTTTTATTTCAATGATTAGTTTGGATCTGGCCGCAGGGTGGTGACAAATATCATCCACCGTGTGACCATCCCTTCTTAATCATTGTAATCTTTTCTTCTCAGATACTCCGATTGTCCAAGTTTCACTTCCATAGAAAGCGACACACACATGATCTGACTGAACGTTCGTTTCGCTCTTGCTGTTTGGCAATAGGCCATCACACTGTCGTATTTTTATTTCAGTAATTAGTTTGGATCTGACCACAGGGTGGTGACAAATATCATCCACTGTGTGACCATCCCTACTTAATCATTCTAATGTTTTCTTCTCGGATACTCCGATTGTCCAAGTTTCACTTCCATATAAAGCGACATACACACGATCTGACTTAACGTTCTTTTCGCTTGTGCTGTTCGGCAATAGGCCATCACACTGTCGTATTTTTATTTCAATGATTAGTTTGGATCTGGCCGCAGGGTGGTGACAAATATCATCCACCGTGTGACCATCCCTTCTTAATCATTGTAATCTTTTCTTCTCAGATACTCCGATTGTCCAAGTTTCACTTCCATAGAAAGCAACACACACGATCTGACTGAACATCCGTTTCGCTTGTGCTGTTCGGCAATAGGCCATCACACTGTCGTATTTTTATTTCAATGATTAGTTTGGATCTGGCCGCAGGGTGGTGACAAATATCATCCACCGTGTGACCATCCCTACTTAATCATTCTAATCTTTTCTTCTCAGATACTCCGATTGTCCAAGTTTCACTTCCATATAAAGCGACACACACAGGATCTGACTGAACGTTCTTTTCGCTTGTGCTGTTCGGCAATAGGCCATCACACTGTCGTATTTTTATTTCAATGATTAGTTTGGATCTGGCCGCAGGGTGGTGACAAATATCATCCACCGTGTGACCATCCCTTCTTAATCATTGTAATCTTTTCTTCTCAGATACTCCGATTGTCCAAGTTTCACTTCCATATAAAGCGACACACACAGGATCTGACTGAACGTTCTTTTCGCTTGTGCTGTTCGGCAATAGGCCATCACACTGTCGTATTTTTATTTCAATGATTAGTTTGGATCTGGCCGCAGGGTGGTGACAAATATCATCCACCGTGTGACCACCATCCCTTCTTAATCATTGTAATCTTTTCTTCTCAGATACTCCGATTGTCCAAGTTTCACTTCCATAGAAAGCGACACACACATGATCTGACTGAACGTTCGTTTCGCTCTTGCTGTTTGGCAATAGGCCATCACACTGTCGTATTTTTATTTCAGTAATTAGTTTGGATCTGACCACAGGGTGGTGACAAATATCATCCACTGTGTGACCATCCCTACTTAATCATTCTAATGTTTTCTTCTCGGATACTCCGATTGTCCAAGTTTCACTTCCATATAAAGCGACATACACACGATCTGACTTAACGTTCTTTTCGCTTGTGCTGTTCGGCAATAGGCCATCACACTGTCGTATTTTTATTTCAATGATTAGTTTGGATCTGGCCGCAGGGTGGTGACAAATATCATCCACCGTGTGACCATCCCTTCTTAATCATTGTAATCTTTTCTTCTCAGATACTCCGATTGTCCAAGTTTCACTTCCATAGAAAGCAACACACACGATCTGACTGAACATCCGTTTCGCTTGTGCTGTTCGGCAATAGGCCATCACACTGTCGTATTTTTATTTCAATGATTAGTTTGGATCTGGCCGCAGGGTGGTGACAAATATCATCCACCGTGTGACCATCCCTACTTAATCATTCTAATCTTTTCTTCTCAGATACTCCGATTGTCCAAGTTTCACTTCCATGTAAAGCGACACACACACAATCTGACTGAACATTCGTTTCGCTTGTGCTGTTCGGCAATAGGCCATCACACTGTCGTATTTTTATTTCCATGATTAGTTTGGGTCTGGCCGCAGGGTGGTGACAAATATCATCCACCATGTGACCATCCCTACTTAATCATTCTAATCTTTTCTTCTCAGATACTCCGATTGTCCAAGTTTCACTTCCATATAAAGCGACACACACACGATCTGACTGAACGTTCGTTTCGCTCTTGCTGTTTGGCAATAGGCCATCACACTGTCGTATTTTTATTTCAATAATTAGTTTGGATCTGGCCACAGGGTGGTGACAAATATCATCCACCGTTTGACCATCCCTACTTAACTACCGGACACCAAACTTAAAACGATAGTTTTTAATAAAGGTTTTAATTATATTAAACAATATGACGTTTATTGCTACCGATGTATTATTTCAAGATATGTAGTTTCGTATTTATTTATTTCTGTTTTTGTGAGCCATGTTCAATTTCTTAGATAATATAATTAGTTATAAATTAACAACGTAATGTTATTTCCTTCGTGTGGCCGTGGTTATATATATATATATATACAGTTATTCTTGTAATGATGAGAGTGTAGGATCGGCGGATTCATTTTTGTATTATTTATTTTTGTTCAAATTGTACACAAATACCTAGACAGGTAATTCCTTTTGATTGGGCTACATTATAGGTGAAAGTCGTCACCCACCAAGTCACAATCTTATCAACGTGTTATTATGTTGTATGAATAAGTTTATAATGTGTTGAATAATATTGATATCGTGTTCATTATTCGGTAACTTTATGCGCTAGATTAACGTCAAAATTAGAAATAAAAGTAACGGCATATCCAGTTTATGGTCTCATACTAGCTTGGTTCTGTTAAGAGTTGTTGATTGATTCATGCTTAAAAGAGTTCGATGAAGCGCCCACCACGTGACGATGCCACTACCGTGTTCATCGTCACTCTCACCCCCGCTGCTTTCAGCGGTCGCCAAAAATAAATATATAATACTAATATCCGTTTATTGTCACGACGTAAATACGATAGTACCGTTGTACTTGTTATACACTAATCCCTTAGTATCATTTTTGTTCTGGTCTCTTAGTGGGTAAAGTCAGCATCCTCTTTGAACCCATCCCATCGTCCTAGTATTATGTCGACTAAATACGGAGATTTTCTATTAAATAAATCTGAATATGAAATCATTAGTCTGTTATATTATTCGTACGATTAACGTCGTAATTAAAATAACAATAACTGAATATACCGTTTTATGTCTCACACTTGAGAGGCTGTTTTAAAAGAGTTGTAGATTTATGTGTAAAAGATTTCGTAGAAGCGCCCACCACGTGACGATGACATTACCGTGTCTATCGTCACTCTCACCCCCTCTGCTTTCAGCGGTCGCCAAACAGAAATAGATAGTTTATAACAATGATTTAATTTATTTGAATTAATATTCCTTTATTGTCTTAAACGTATAATGTTGTGTAATTCCGTTATAATATATTTTCATTTCTTCTATCCATGTTCATTTTCTGAAGTTATATTATAAAGATGATAAAGTTTTTATGTACATTTGTACTGATTGTATACATATATCTTTGATGTAACTCCTTTAGATCACGCCTAGTGGTGTTTGAAAAACGACATCACTATAATAAAAACCCAACGTAGTGTATGTATATCATTGATTCCATTGGAACTTTTGGCTGTATTGGTGAAAAACGTAATACGGCATTAGGCCATCGCTACGTATGTTAGCGTTTTTATTGTATCTGGCTGCACAGGGTCTGCAAAATAATCCACCAATGGGCCATCACACTGTCGTATTTTTATTTCAATGATTAGTTTGGATCTGGCCGCAGGGTGGTGGAAATCATCCACCGTTTGACCATCCCTACTTAATCATTGTAATCTTTTCTTCTCAGATACTCCGATTGTCCAAGTTTCACTTCCATGTAAAGCGACACACACACGATCTGACTGAACATTCGTTACGCTTGTGCTGTTCGGCAATAGGCCATCACAGTCGTATTTTTATTTCAATGATTAGTTTGGATCTGGCCGCAGGGTGGTGACAAATATCATCCACCGTGTGACCATCCCTACTTAATCATTGTAATCTTTTCTTCTCAGATACTCCGATTGTCCAAGTTTCACTTCCATATAAAGCGACACACACAGGATCTGACTGAACATTCGTTTCGCTTGTACTGTTCGGCAATAGGCCATCACACTGTCGTATTTTTATTTTAATGATTAGTTTGGATCTGGCCGAAGGGTGGTGACAAATATCATCCACCGTGTGACCATCCCTACTTAAATCATTCTAATCTTTTCTTCTCAGATACTCCGATTGTCCAAGATTCACTTCCATGTAAAGCGACACACACACAATCTGACTGAACATTCGTTTCGCTTGTGCTGTTCGGCAATAGGCCATCACACACTGTCGTATTTTTATTTCAATGATTAGTTTGGATCTAGCCACAGGGTGGTGACAAATATCATCCACCGTGTGACCATCCCTACTTAATCATTCTAATCTTTTCTTCTCAGATACTCCGATTGTCCAAGTTTCACTTCCATATAAAGCGACACACACACGATCTGACTGAACGTTCGTTTCGTTTGTGCTGTTTGGCAATAGGCCATCACACTGTCGAATTTTTATTTCAATGATTAGTTTGGATCTGGCCGCAGGGTGGTGACAAATATCATCCACCGTGTGACCATCCCTACTTAATCATTGTAATCTTTTCTTCTCAGATACTCCGATTGTCCAAGTTTCACTTCCATATAAAGCGACACACACAGGATCTGACTGAACATTCGTTTCGCTTGTGCTGTTCGGCAATAGGCCATCACACTGTCGTATTTTTATTTCAATGATTAGTTTGGATCTGGCCGCAGGGTGGTGACAAATATCATCCACCGTGTGACCATCCCTACTTAATCATTCTAATCTTTTCTTCTCAGATACTCCGATTGTCCAAGTTTCACTTCCATGTAAAGCGACACACACACAATCTGACTGAACATTCGTTTCGCTTGTGCTGTTCGGCAATAGGCCATCACACTGTCGTATTTTTATTTCCATGATTAGTTTGGGTCTGGCCGCAGGGTGGTGACAAATATCATCCACCATGTGACCATCCCTACTTAATCATTCTAATCTTTTCTTCTCAGATACTCCGATTGTCCAAGTTTCACTTCCATATAAAGCGACACACACACGATCTGACTGAACGTTCGTTTCGCTCTTGCTGTTTGGCAATAGGCCATCACACTGTCGTATTTTTATTTCAATAATTAGTTTGGATCTGGCCACAGGGTGGTGACAAATATCATCCACCGTTTGACCATCCCTACTTAACTACCGGACACCAAACTTAAAACGATAGTTTTTAATAAAGGTTTTAATTATATTAAACAATATGACGTTTATTGCTACCGATGTATTATTTCAAGATATGTAGTTTCGTATTTATTTATCTCTGTTTTTGTGAGCCATGTTCAATTTCTTAGATAATATAATTAGTTATAAATTAACAACGTAATGTTATTTCCTTTGTGTGGCCGTGGTTATATATATATATATATATATATATATATATATTATTCTTGTAATGATGAGAGTGTAGGATCGGCGGATTCATTTTTGTATTATTTATTTTTGTTCAAATTGTACACAAATACCTAGACAGGTAATTCCTTTTGATTGGGCTACATTATAGGTGAAAGTCGTCACCCACCAAGTCACAATCTTATCAACGTGTTATTATGTTGTATCAATAAGTTTATAATGTGTTGAATAATATTGATATCGTGTTCATTATTCGGTAACTTTATGCGCTAGATTAACGTCAAAATTAGAAATAAAAGTAACGGCATATCCAGTTTATGGTCTCATACTAGCTTGGTTCTGTTAAGAGTTGTTGATTGATTCATGCTTAAAAGAGTTCGATGAAGCGCCCACCACGTGACGATGCCACTACCGTGTTCATCGTCACTCTCACCCCCGCTGCTTTCAGCGGTCGCCAAAAATAAATATATAATACTAATATCCGTTTATTGTCACGACGTAAATACGATAGTACCGTTGTACTTGTTATACACTAATCCCTTAGTATCATTTTTGTTCTGGTCTCTTAGTGGGTAAAGTCAGCATCCTCTTTGAACCCATCCCATCGTCCTAGTATTATGTCGACTAAATACGGAGATTTTCTATTAAATAAATCTGAATATGAAATCATTAGTCTGTTATATTATTCGTACGATTAACGTCGTAATTAAAATAACAATAACTGAATATACCGTTTTATGTCTCACACTTGAGAGGCTGTTTTAAAAGAGTTGTAGATTTATGTGTAAAAGATTTCGTAGAAGCGCCCACCACGTGACGATGACATTACCGTGTCTATCGTCACTCTCACCCCCTCTGCTTTCAGCGGTCGCCAAACAGAAATAGATAGTTTATAACAATGATTTAATTTATTTGAATTAATATTCCTTTATTGTCTTAAACGTATAATGTTGTGTAATTCCGTTATAATATATTTTCATTTCTTCTATCCATGTTCATTTTCTGAAGTTATATTATAAAGATGATAAAGTTTTTATGTACATTTGTACTGATTGTATACATATATCTTTGATGTAACTCCTTTAGATCACGCCTAGTGGTGTTTGAAAAACGACATCACTATAATAAAAACCCAACGTAGTGTATGTATATCATTGATTCCATTGGAACTTTTGGCTGTATTGGTGAAAAACGTAATACGGCATTAGGCCATCGCTACGTATGTTAGCGTTTTTATTGTATCTGGCTGCACAGGGTCTACAAAATAATCCACCAATGGGCCATCACACTGTCGTATTTTTATTTCAATGATTAGTTTGGATCTGGCCGCAGGGTGGTGGAAATCATCCACCGTTTGACCATCCCTACTTAATCATTGTAATCTTTTCTTCTCAGATACTCCGATTGTCCAAGTTTCACTTCCATGTAAAGCGACACACACACGATCTGACTGAACATTCGTTACGCTTGTGCTGTTCGGCAATAGGCCATCACAGTCGTATTTTTATTTCAATGATTAGTTTGGATCTGGCCGCAGGGTGGTGACAAATATCATCCACCGTGTGACCATCCCTACTCAATCATTCTAATCTTTTCTTCTCAGATACTCCGATTGTCCAAGTTTCACTTCCATATAAAGCGACACACACACGATCTGACTGAACGTTCGTTTCGCTCTTGCTGTTTGGCAATAGGCCATCACACTGTCGTATTTTTATTTCAATAATTAGTTTGGATCTGGCCACAGGGTGGTGACAAATATCATCCACCGTGTGACCATCCCTTCTTAATCATTGTAATCTTTTCTTCTCAGATACTCCGATTGTCCAAGTTTCACTTCCATAGAAAGCGACACACACACAATCTGACTGCACATTCGTTTCGCTTGTGCTGTTCGGCAATAGGCCATCACACTGTCGTATTTTTATTTCATTGATTAGTTTGGATCTAGCCACAGGGTGGTGACAAATATCATCCACCGTGTGACCATCCCTACTTAATCATTGTAATCTTTTCTTCTCAGATACTCCGATTGTCCAAGTTTCACTTCCATATAAAGCGACACACACAGGATCTGACTGAACATTCGTTTTGCTTGTGCTGTTCGGCAATAGGCCAGCACACTGTCGTATTTTTATTTAAATGATTAGTTTGGATCTGGCCGAAGGGTGGTGACAAATATCATCCACCGTTTGACCATCTCTTCTTAATCATTACTTCTTAATATATTTAGATCTGAACGCAGGGGGGTTGAAAATTGTCATTCATGAAGATATTATACCCTTGGATTTTTTTTTTTTTAATCTGGTGCATTTCATCTTAGAAAGTCATCCATCATATTTTTTTTTTGTCTTCAGTCATTTGACTGGTTTGATTCAGCTCTCCAAGATTCCCTAACTAGTGCTAGGTGTTTCATTTCAGTATACCCCCTACATCCTACATCCCTAACAATTTGTTTTACATATTCCAAAAGTGACCTGCCTACACAATTTTTTCCTACTACCTATCCTTCCAATACTAAAGCTACTATTCCAGGATGCCTTAGTACGTGACCTGTAAGTCTGTCTCTTCTTTTAGCTATATTTTTCCAAATGTTTCTTTCTTCACCTATATGCCACAGCACCCTTTCATTTGTCACTTTATCCACCCATCTGATTTTCAACATTCTCCTGTAGCACCACATTTCAATGGCTTCTAATCTTTTCTTCTCAGGTACTCCGATTGTCCAAGTTTCACTTCCATATAAAGCGACACACACAGGATCTGACTGAACGTTCTTTTCGCTTGTGCTGTTCGGCAATAGGCCATCACACTGTCGTATTTTTATTTCAATGATTAGTTTGGATCTGGCCGCAGGGTGGTGACAAATATCATCCACCGTGTGACCATCCCTTCTTAATCATTGTAATCTTTTCTTCTCAGATACTCCGATTGTCCAAGTTTCACTTCCATAGAAAGCGACACACACATGATCTGACTGAACGTTCGTTTCGCTCTTGCTGTTTGGCAATAGGCCATCACACTGTCGTATTTTTATTTCAGTAATTAGTTTGGATCTGACCACAGGGTGGTGACAAATATCATCCACTGTGTGACCATCCCTACTTAATCATTCTAATGTTTTCTTCTCGGATACTCCGATTGTCCAAGTTTCACTTCCATATAAAGCGACATACACACGATCTGACTTAACGTTCTTTTCGCTTGTGCTGTTCGGCAATAGGCCATCACACTGTCGTATTTTTATTTCAATGATTAGTTTGGATCTGGCCGCAGGGTGGTGACAAATATCATCCACCGTGTGACCATCCCTTCTTAATCATTGTAATCTTTTCTTCTCAGATACTCCGATTGTCCAAGTTTCACTTCCATAGAAAGCAACACACACGATCTGACTGAACATCCGTTTCGCTTGTGCTGTTCGGCAATAGGCCATCACACTGTCGTATTTTTATTTCAATGATTAGTTTGGATCTGGCCGCAGGGTGGTGACAAATATCATCCACCGTGTGACCATCCCTACTTAATCATTCTAATCTTTTCTTCTCAGATACTCCGATTGTCCAAGTTTCACTTCCATATAAAGCGACACACACACGATCTGACTGAACGTTCGTTTCGCTCTTGCTGTTTGGCAATAGGCCATCACACTGTCGTATTTTTATTTCAATAATTAGTTTGGATCTGGCCACAGGGTGGTGACAAATATCATCCACCGTGTGACCATCCCTTCTTAATCATTGTAATCTTTTCTTCTCAGATACTCCGATTGTCCAAGTTTCACTTCCATAGAAAGCGACACACACACAATCTGACTGCACATTCGTTTCGCTTGTGCTGTTCGGCAATAGGCCATCACACTGTCGTATTTTTATTTCATTGATTAGTTTGGATCTAGCCACAGGGTGGTGACAAATATCATCCACCGTGTGACCATCCCTACTTAATCATTGTAATCTTTTCTTCTCAGATACTCCGATTGTCCAAGTTTCACTTCCATATAAAGCGACACACACAGGATCTGACTGAACATTCGTTTTGCTTGTGCTGTTCGGCAATAGGCCATCACACTGTCGTATTTTTATTTAAATGATTAGTTTGGATCTGGCCGAAGGGTGGTGACAAATATCATCTACCGTTTGACCATCTCTTCTTAATCATTACTTCTTAATATATTTAGATCTGAACGCAGGGGGGTTGAAAATTGTCATTCATGAAGATATTATACCCTTGGATTTTTTTTTTTTTAATCTGGTGCATTTCATCTTAGAAAGTCATCCATCATATTTTTTTTTTGTCTTCAGTCATTTGACTGGTTTGATTCAGCTCTCCAAGATTCCCTAACTAGTGCTAGGTGTTTCATTTCAGTATACCCCCTACATCCTACATCCCTAACAATTTGTTTTACATATTCCAAAAGTGACCTGCCTACACAAGTTTTTCCTACTACCTATCCTTCCAATACTAAAGCTACTATTCCAGGATGCCTTAGTACGTGACCTGTAAGTCTGTCTCTTCTTTTAGCTATATTTTTCCAAATGTTTCTTTCTTCACCTATATGCCACAGCACCCTTTCATTTGTCACTTTATCCACCCATCTGATTTTCAACATTCTCCTGTAGCACCACATTTCAATGGCTTCTAATCTTTTCTTCTCAGGTACTCCGATTGTCCAAGTTTCACTTCCATATAAAGCGACATACACACGATCTGACTTAACGTTCTTTTCGCTTGTGCTGTTCGGCAATAGGCCATCACACTGTCGTATTTTTATTTCAATAATTAGTTTGGATCTGGCCACAGGGTGGTGACAAATATCATCCACCGTTTGACCATCCCTACTTAACTACCGGACACCAAACTTAAAACGATAGTTTTTAATAAAGGTTTTAATTATATTAAACAATATGACGTTTATTGCTACCGATGTATTATTTCAAGATATGTAGTTTCGTATTTATTTATTTCTGTTTTTGTGAGCCATGTTCAATTTCTTAGATAATATAATTAGTTATAAATTAACAACGTAATGTTATTTCCTTCATGTGGCCGTGGTTATATATATATATACAGTTATTCTTGTAATGATGAGAGTGTAGGATCGGCGGATTCATTTTTGTATTATTTATTTTTGTTCAAATTGTACACAAATACCTAGACAGGTAATTCCTTTTGATTGGGCTACATTATAGGTGAAAGTCGTCACCCACCAAGTCACAATCTTATCAACGTCTTATTATGTTGTATGAATAAGTTTATAATGTGTTGAATAATATTGATATCGTGTTCATTATTCGGTAACTTTATGCGCTAGATTAACGTCAAAATTAGAAATAAAAGTAACGGCATATCCAGTTTATGGTCTCATACTAGCTTGGTTCTGTTAAGAGTTGTTGATTGTTTCATGCTTAAAAGAGTTCGATGAAGCGCCCACCACGTGACGATGCCACTACCGTGTTCATCGTCACTCTCACCCCCGCTGCTTTCAGCGGTCGCCAAAAATAAATATATAATACTAATATCCGTTTATTGTCACGACGTAAATACGATAGTACCGTTGTACTTGTTATACACTAATCCCTTAGTATCATTTTTGTTCTGGTCTCTTAGTGGGTAAAGTCAGCATCCTCTTTGAACCCATCCCATCGTCCTAGTATTATGTCGACTAAATACGGAGATTTTCTATTAAATAAATCTGAATATGAAATCATTAGTCTGTTATATTATTCGTACGATTAACGTCGTAATTAAAATAACAATAACTGAATATACCGTTTTATGTCTCACACTTGAGAGGCTGTTTTAAAAGAGTTGTAGATTTATGTGTAAAAGATTTCGTAGAAGCGCCCACCACGTGACGATGACATTACCGTGTCTATTGTCACTCTCACCCCCTCTGCTTTCAGCAGTCGCCAAACAGAAATAGATAGTTTATAACAATGATTTAATTTATTTGAATTAATATTCCTTTATTGTCTTAAACGTATAATGTTGTGTAATTCCGTTATAATATATTTTCATTTCTTCTATCCATGTTCATTTTCTGAAGTTATATTATAAAGATGATAAAGTTTTTATGTACATTTGTACTGATTGTATACATATATCTTTGATGTAACTCCTTTAGATCACGCCTAGTGGTGTTTGAAAAACGACATCACTATAATAAAAACCCAACGTAGTGTATGTATATCATTGATTCCATTGGAACTTTTGGCTGTATTGGTGAAAAACGTAATACGGCATTAGGCCATCGCTACGTATGTTAGCGTTTTTATTGTATCTGGCTGCACAGGGTCTGCAAAATAATCCACCAATGGGCCATCACACTGTCGTATTTTTATTTCAATGATTAGTTTGGATCTGGCCGCAGGGTGGTGACAAATATCATCCACCGTGTGACCATCCCTACTTAATCATTGTAATCTTTTCTTCTCAGATACTCCGATTGTCCAAGTTTCACTTCCATATAAAGCGACACACACAGGATCTGACTGAACATTCGTTTCGCTTGTGCTGTTCGGCAATAGGCCATCACACTGTCGTATTTTTATTTCAATGATTAGTTTGGATCTGGCCGCAGGGTGGTGACAAATATCATCCACCGTGTGACCATCCCTACTCAATCATTCTAATCTTTTCTTCTCAGATACTCCGATTGTCCAAGTTTCACTTCCATATAAAGCGACACACACACGATCTGACTGAACGTTCGTTTCGCTCTTGCTGTTTGGCAATAGGCCATCACACTGTCGTATTTTTATTTCAATAATTAGTTTGGATCTGGCCACAGGGTGGTGACAAATATCATCCACCGTGTGACCATCCCTTCTTAATCATTGTAATCTTTTCTTCTCAGATACTCCGATTGTCCAAGTTTCACTTCCATAGAAAGCGACACACACACGATCTGACTGAACATTCATTTCGCTTGTGCTGTTCGGCAATAGGCCACCACACTGTCGTATTTTTATTTCAATGATTAGTTTGGATCTGGCCGCAGGGTGGTGACAAATATCATCCACCGTGTGACCATCCCTACTTAAATCATTCTAATCTTTTCTTCTCAGATACTCCGATTGTCCAAGATTCACTTCCATGTAAAGCGACACACACACAATCTGACTGCACATTCGTTTCGCTTGTGCTGTTCGGCAATAGGCCATCACACTGTCGTATTTTTATTTCATTGATTAGTTTGGATCTAGCCACAGGGTGGTGACAAATATCATCCACCGTGTGACCATCCTTACTTAATCATTCTAATCTTTTCTTCTCAGATACTCCGATTGTCCAAGTTTCACTTCCATATAAAGCGACACACACAGGATCTGACTGAACATTCGTTTCGCTTGTGCTGTTCGGCAATAGGCCATCACACTGTCGTATTTTTATTTAAATGATTAGTTTGGATCTGGCCGAAGGGTGGTGACAAATATCATCCACCGTTTGACCATCTCTTCTTAATCATTACTTCTTAATATATTTAGATCTGAACGCAGGGGGGTTGAAAATTGTCATTCATGAAGATACTATACCCTTGGATTTTTTTTTTTAATCTGGTGCATTTCATCTTAGAAAGTCATCCATCAATTTTTTTTTGTCTTCAGTCATTTGACTGGTTTATTCAGCTCTCCAAGATTCCCTAACTAGTACTAGGTGTTTCATTTCAGTATACCACCTACATCCTAAATCCCTAACAATTTGTTTTACATATTCCAAAAGTGACCTGCCTACACAATTTTTTCCTACTACCTATCCTTCCAATACTAAAGCTACTATTCCAGGATGCCTTAGTACGTGACCTGTAAGTCTGTCTCTTCTTTTAGCTATATTTTTCCAAATGTTTCTTTCTTCACCTATATGCCACAGCTCCCTTTCATTTGTCACTTTATCCACCCATCTGATTTTCAACATTCTCCTGTAGCACCACATTTCAATGGCTTCTAATCTTTTCTTCTCAGGTACTCCGATTGTCCAAGTTTCACTTCCATATAAAGCGACACACACAGGATCTGACTGAACATTCGTTTCGCTTGTGCTGTTCGGCAATAGGCCACCACACTGTCGTATTTTTATTTCAATGATTAGTTTGGATCTGCCCGCAGGGTGGTGGAAATCATCCACCGTTTGACCATCCCTACTTAATCATTGTAATCTTTTCTTCTCAGATACTCCGATTGTCCAAGTTTCACTTCCATGTAAAGCGACACACACACGATCTGACTGAACATTCGTTACGCTTGTGCTGTTCGGCAATAGGCCATCACAGTCGTATTTTTATTTCAATGATTAGTTTGGATCTGGCCGCAGGGTGGTGACAAATATCATCCACCGTGTGACCATCCCTACTTAATCATTGTAATCTTTTCTTCTCAGATACTCCGATTGTCCAAGTTTCACTTCCATATAAAGCGACACACACAGGATCTGACTGAACATTCGTTACGCTTGTGCTGTTCGGCAATAGGCCATCACAGTCGTATTTTTATTTCAATAATTAGTTTGGATCTGGCCACAGGGTGGTGACAAATATCATCCACCGTTTGACCATCCCTACTTAACTACCGGACACCAAACTTAAAACGATAGTTTTTAATAAAGGTTTTAATTATATTAAACAATATGACGTTTATTGCTACCGATGTATTATTTCAAGATATGTAGTTTCGTATTTATTTATTTCTGTTTTTGTGAGTTATGTTCAATTTCTTAGATAATATAATTAGTTATAAATTAACAACGTAATGTTATTTCCTTCGTGTGGCCGTGGTTATATATATATATATACAGTTATTCTTGTAATGATGAGAGTGTAGGATCGGCGGATTCATTTTTGTATTATTTATTTTTGTTCAAATTGTACACAAATACCTAGACAGGTAATTCCTTTTGATTGGGCTACATTATAGGTGAAAGTCGTCACCCACCAAGTCACAATCTTATCAACGTCTTATTATGTTGTATGAATAAGTTTATAATGTGTTGAATAATATTGATATCGTGTTCATTATTCGGTAACTTTATGCGCTAGATTAACGTCAAAATTAGAAATAAAAGTAACGGCATATCCAGTTTATGGTCTCATACTAGCTTGGTTCTGTTAAGAGTTGTTGATTGATTCATGCTTAAAAGAGTTCGATGAAGCGCCCACCACGTGACGATGCCACTACCGTGTTCATCGTCACTCTCACCCCTGCTGCTTTCAGCGGTCGCCAAAAATAAATATATAATACTAATATCCGTTTATTGTCACGACGTAAATACGATAGTACCGTTGTACTTGTTATACACTAATCCCTTAGTATCATTTTTGTTCTGGTCTCTTAGTGGGTAAAGTCAGCATCCTCTTTGAACCCATCCCATCGTCCTAGTATTATGTCGACTAAATACGGAGATTTTCTATTAAATAAATCTGAATATGAAATCATTAGTCTGTTATATTATTCGTACGATTAACGTCGTAATTAAAATAACAATAACTGAATATACCGTTTTATGTCTCACACTTGAGAGGCTGTTTTAAAAGAGTTGTAGATTTATGTGTAAAAGATTTCGTAGAAGCGCCCACCACGTGACGATGACATTACCGTGTCTATTGTCACTCTCACCCCCTCTGCTTTCAGCAGTCGCCAAACAGAAATAGATAGTTTATAACAATGATTTAATTTATTTGAATTAATATTCCTTTATTGTCTTAAACGTATAATGTTGTGTAATTCCGTTATAATATATTTTCATTTCTTCTATCCATGTTCATTTTCTGAAGTTATATTATAAAGATGATAAAGTTTTTATGTACATTTGTACTGATTGTATACATATATCTTTGATGTAACTCCTTTAGATCACGCCTAGTGGTGTTTGAAAAACGACATCACTATAATAAAAACCCAACGTAGTGTATGTATATCATTGATTCCATTGGAACTTTTGGCTGTATTGGTGAAAAACGTAATACGGCATTAGGCCATCGCTACGTATGTTAGCGTTTTTATTGTATCTGGCTGCACAGGGTCTGCAAAATAATCCACCAATGGGCCATCACACTGTCGTATTTTTATTTCAATGATTAGTTTAGATCTGGCCGCAGGGTGGTGACAAATATCATCCACCGTGTGACCATCCCTACTTAATCATTGTAATCTTTTCTTCTCAGATACTCCGATTGTCCAAGTTTCACTTCCATATAAAGCGACACACACAGGATCTGACTGAACATTCGTTTCGCTTGTGCTGTTCGGCAATAGGCCATCACAGTCGTATTTTTATTTAAATGATTAGTTTGGATCTGGCCGAAGGGTGGTGACAAATATCATCCACCGTGTGACCATCCCTACTCAATCATTCTAATCTTTTCTTCTCAGATACTCCGATTGTCCAAGTTTCACTTCCATATAAAGCGACACACACAGGATCTGACTGAACATTCGTTTCGCTTGTACTGTTCGGCAATAGGCCATCACACTGTCGTATTTTTATTTTAATGATTAGTTTGGATCTGGCCGAAGGGTGGTGACAAATATCATCCACCGTTTGACCATCTCTTCTTAATCATTACTTCTTAATATATTTAGATCTGAACGCAGGGGGGTTGAAAATTGTCATTCATGAAGATACTATACCCTTGGATTTTTTTTTTTAATCTGGTGCATTTCATCTTAGAAAGTCATCCATCAATTTTTTTTTTGTCTTCAGTCATTTGACTGGTTTGATTCAGCTCTCCAAGATTCCCTAACTAGTGCTAGGTGTTTCATTTCAGTATACCACCTACATCCTACATCCCTAACAATTTGTTTTACATATTCCAAAAGTGACCTGCCTACACAATTTTTTCCTACTACCTATCCTTCCAATACTAAAGCTACTATTCCAGGATGCCTTAGTACGTGACCTGTAAGTCTGTCTCTTCTTTTAGCTATATTTTTCCAAATGTTTCTTTCTTCACCTATATGCCACAGCTCCCTTTCATTTGTCACTTTATCCACCCATCTGATTTTCAACATTCTCCTGTAGCACCACATTTCAATGGCTTCTAATCTTTTCTTCTCAGGTACTCCGATTGTCCAAGTTTCACTTCCATATAAAGCGACACACACAGGATCTGACTGAACATTCGTTTCGCTTGTGCTGTTCGGCAATAGGCCATCACACTGTCGTATTTTTATTTCAATGATTAGTTTGGATCTGGCCGCATGGTGGTGACAAATATCATCCACCGTGTGACCATCCCTACTCAAACATTCTAATCTTTTCTTCTCAGATACTCCGATTGTCCAAGTTTCACTTCCATATAAAGCGACACACACACGATCTGACTGAACGTTCGTTTCGCTCTTGCTGTTTGGCAATAGGCCATCACACTGTCGTATTTTTATTTCAATAATTAGTTTGGATCTGGCCACAGGGTGGTGACAAATATCATCCACCGTGTGACCATCCCTTCTTAATCATTGTAATCTTTTCTTCTCAGATACTCCGATTGTCCAAGTTTCACTTCCATAGAAAGCGACACACACACGATCTGACTGAACATTCATTTCGCTTGTGCTGTTCGGCAATAGGCCACCACACTGTCGTATTTCTATTTCAATGATTAGTTTGGATCTGGCCGCAGGGTGGTGACAAATATCATCCACCGTGTGACCATCCCTACTTAAATCATTCTAATCTTTTCTTCTCAGATACTCCGATTGTCCAAGATTCACTTCCATGTAAAGCGACACACACACAATCTGACTGAACATTCGTTTCGCTTGTGCTGTTCGGCAATAGGCTATCACACTGTCGTATTTTTATTTCAATGATTAGTTTGGATCTAGCCACAGGGTGGTGACAAATATCATCCACCGTGTGACCATCCCTACCTAATCATTCTAATCTTTTCTTCTCAGATACTCCGATTGTCCAAGTTTCACTTCCATATAAAGCGACACACACACGATCTGACTGAACGTTCGTTTCGCTCTTGCTGTTTGGCAATAGGCCATCACACTGTCGTATTTTTATTTCAAGAATTAGTTTGGATCTGGCCACAGGGTGGTGACAAATATCATCCACCGTTTGACCATCCCTACTTAACTACCGGACACCAAACTTAAAACGATAGTTTTTAATAAAGGTTTTAATTATATTAAACAATATGACGTTTATTGCTACCGATTTATTATTTCAAGATATGTAGTTTCGTATTTATTTATTTCTGTTTTTGTGAGCCATGTTCAATTTCTTAGATAATATAATTAGTTATAAATTAACTACGTAATGTTATTTCCTTCGTGTGGCCGTAGTGATATATATATATACAGTTGTTCTTGTAATGATGAGAGTGTAGGATCGGCGGATTCATTTTTGTATTATTTATTTTTGTTCAAATTGTACACAAATACCTAGACAGGTAATTCCTTTTGATTGGGCTACATTATAGGTGAAAGTCGTCACCCACCAAGTCACAATCTTATCAACGTCTTATTATGTTGTATGAATAAGTTTATAATGTGTTGAATAATATTGATATCGTGTTCATTATTCGGTAACTTTATGCGCTAGATTAACGTCAAAATTAGAAATAAAAGTAACGGCATATCCAGTTTATGGTCTCATACTAGCTTGGTTCTGTTAAGAGTTGTTGATTGATTCATGCTTAAAAGAGTTCGATGAAGCGCCCACCACGTGACGATGCCACTACCGTGTTCGTCACTCTCACCCCCGCTGCTTTCAGCGGTCGCCAAAAATAAATATATAATACTAATATCCGTTTATTTTCACGACGTAAATACGATAGTACCGTTGTACTTGTTATACACTAATCCCTTAGTATCATTTTTGTTCTGGTCTCTTAGTGGGTAAAGTCAGCATCCTCTTTGAACCCATCCCATCGTCCTAGTATTATGTCGACTAAATACGGAGATTTTCTATTAAATAAATCTGAATATGAAATCATTAGTCTGTTATATTATTCGTACGATTAACGTCGTAATTAAAATAACAATAACTGAATATACCGTTTTATGTCTCACACTTGAGAGGCTGTTTTAAAAGAGTTGTAGATTTATGTGTAAAAGATTTCGTAGAAGCGCCCACCACGTGACGATGACATTACCGTGTCTATTGTCACTCTCACCCCCTCTGCTTTCAGCGGTCGCCAAACAGAAATAGATAGTTTATAACAATGATTTAATTTATTTGAATTAATATTCCTTTATTGTCTTAAACGTATAATGTTGTGTAATTCCGTTATAATATATTTTCATTTCTTCTATCCATGTTCATTTTCTGAAGTTATATTATAAAGATGATAAAGTTTTTATGTACATTTGTACTGATTGTATACATATATCTTTGATGTAACTCCTTTAGATCACGCCTAGTGGTGTTTGAAAAACGACATCACTATAATAAAAACCCAACGTAGTGTATGTATATCATTGATTCCATTGGAACTTTTGGCTGTATTGGTGAAAAACGTAATACGGCATTAGGCCATCGCTACGTATGTTAGCGTTTTTATTGTATCTGGCTGCACAGGGTCTGCAAAATAATCCACCAATGGGCCATCACACTGTCGTATTTTTATTTCAATGATTAGTTTGGATCTGGCCGCAGGGTGGTGGAAATCATCCACCGTTTGCCCATCCCTACTTAATCATTGTAATCTTTTCTTCTCAGATACTCCGATTGTCCAAGTTTCACTTCCATGTAAAGCGACACACACACGATCTGACTGAACATTCGTTACGCTTGTGCTGTTCGGCAATAGGCCATCACAGTCGTATTTTTATTTCAATGATTAGTTTGGATCTGGCCACAGGGTGGTGACAAATATCATCCACCGTGTGACCATCCCTACTTAATCATTCTAATCTTTTCTTCTCAGATACTCCGATTGTCCAAGTTTCACTTCCATATAAAGCGACACACACACGATCTGACTGAACGTTCGTTTCGTTTGTGCTGTTTGGCAATAGGCCATCACACTGTCGTATTTTTATTTAAATGATTAGTTTGGATCTGGCCGAAGGGTGGTGACAAATATCATCCACCGTTTGACCATCTCTTCTTAATCATTACTTCTTAATATATTTAGATCTGAACGCAGGGGGGTTGAAAATTGTCATTCATGAAGATACTATACCCTTGGATTTTTTTTTTTTTAATCTGGTGCATTTCATCTTAGAAAGTCGTCCATCATATTTTTTTTTTGTCTTCAGTCATTTGACTGGTTTGATTCAGCTCTCCAAGATTCCCTAACTAGTGCTAGGTGTTTCATTTCAGTATACCCCCTACATCCTACATCCCTAACAATTTGTTTTACATATTCCAAAAGTGACCTGCCTACACAATTTTTTCCTACTACCTATCCTTCCAATACTAAAGCTACTATTCCAGGATGCCTTAGTACGTGACCTGTAAGTCTGTCTCTTCTTTTAGCTATATTTTTCCAAATGTTTCTTTCTTCACCTATATGCCACAGCTCCCTTTCATTTGTCACTTTATCCACCCATCTGATTTTCAACATTCTCCTGTAGCACCACATTTCAATGGCTTCTAATCTTTTCTTCTCAGGTACTCCGATTGTCCAAGTTTCACTTCCATATAAAGCGACACACACAGGATCTGACTGAACATTCGTTTCGCTTGTGCTGTTCGGCAATAGGCCATCACACTGTCGTATTTTTATTTCAATGATTAGTTTGGATCTGGCCGCAGGGTGGTGACAAATATCATCCACCGTGTGACCATCCCTACTCAATCATTCTAATCTTTTCTTCTCAGATACTCCGATTGTCCAAGTTTCACTTCCATATAAAGCGACACACACACGATCTGACTGAACGTTCGTTTCGCTCTTGCTGTTTGGCAATAGGCCATCACACTGTCGTATTTTTTATTCAATAATTAGTTTGGATCTGGCCACAGGGTGGTGACAAATATCATCCACCGTGTGACCATCCCTTCTTAATCATTGTAATCTTTTCTTCTCAGATACTCCGATTGTCCAAGTTTCACTTCCATAGAAAGCGACACACACACGATCTGACTGAACATTCATTTCGCTTGTGCTGTTCGGCAATAGGCCACCACACTGTCGTATTTTTATTTCAATGATTAGTTTGGATCTGGCCGCAGGGTGGTGACAAATATCATCCACCGTGTGACCATCCCTACTTAAATCATTCTAATCTTTTCTTCTCAGATACTCCGATTGTCCAAGATTCACTTCCATGTAAAGCGACACACACACAATCTGACTGAACATTCGTTTCGCTTGTGCTGTTCGGCAATAGGCCATCACACTGTCGTATTTTTATTTCATTGATTAGTTTGGATCTAGCCACAGGGTGGTGACAAATATCATCCACCGTGTGACCATCCCTACTTAATCATTCTAATCTTTTCTTCTCAGATACTCCGATTGTCCAAGTTTCACTTCCATATAAAGCGACACACACACGATCTGACTGAATGTTCGTTTCGTTTGTGCTGTTTGGCAATAGGCCATCACACTGTCGAATTTTTATTTCAATGATTAGTTTGGATCTGGCCGCAGGGTGGTGACAAATATCATCCACCGTTTGACCATCTCTTCTTAATCATTACTTCTTAATATATTTAGATCTGAACGCAGGGGGGTTGAAAATTGTCATTCATGAAGATATTATACCCTTGGATTTTTTTTTTTAATCTGGTGCATTACATCTTAGAAAGTCATCCATCATATTTTTTTTTTGTCTTCAGTCATTTGACTGGTTTGATTCAGCTCTCCAAGATTCCCTAACTAGTGCTAGGTGTTTCATTTCAGTATACCCCCTACATCCTACATCCCTAACAATTTGTTTTACATATTCCAAAAGTGACCTACCTACACAATTTTTTCCTACTACCTATCCTTCCAATACTAAAGCTACTATTCCAGGATGCCTTAGTACGTGACCTGTAAGTCTGTCTCTTCTTTTAGCTATATTTTTCCAAATGTTTCTTTCTTCACCTATATGCCACAGCACCCTTTCATTTGTCACTTTATCCACCCATCTGATTTTCAACATTCTCCTGTAGCACCACATTTCAATGGCTTCTAATCTTTTCTTCTCAGGTACTCCGATTGTCCAAGTTTCACTTCCATATAAAGCGACACATACAGGATCTGACTGAACGTTCTTTTCGCTTGTGCTGTTCGGCAATAGGCCATCACACTGTCGTATTTTTATTTCAATGATTAGTTTGGATCTGGCCGCAGGGTGGTGACAAATATCATCCACCGTGTGACCATCCCTTCTTAATCATTGTAATCTTTTCTTCTCAGATACTCCGATTGTCCAAGTTTCACTTCCATAGAAAGCGACACACACATGATCTGACTGAACGTTCGTTTCGCTCTTGCTGTTTAGCAATAGGCCATCACACTGTCGTATTTTTATTTCAGTAATTAGTTTGGATCTGACCACAGGGTGGTGACAAATATCATCCACTGTGTGACCATCCCTACTTAATCATTCTAATGTTTTCTTCTCGGATACTCCGATTGTCCAAGTTTCATTTCCATATAAAGCGACATACACACGATCTGACTTAACGTTCTTTTCGCTTGTGCTGTTCGGCAATAGGCCATCACACTGTCGTATTTTTATTTCAATGATTAGTTTGGATCTGGCCGCAGGGTGGTGACAAATATCATCCACCATGTGACCATCCCTTCTGAATCATTGTAATCTTTTCTTCTCAGATACTCCGATTGTCCAAGTTTCACTTCCATAGAAAGCAACACACACGATCTGACTGAACATCCGTTTCGCTTGTGCTGTTCGGTAATAGGCCATCACACTGTCGTATTTTTATTTCAATGATTAGTTTGGATCTGGCCGCAGGGTGGTGACAAATATCATCCACCGTGTGACCATCCCTACTTAATCATTCTAATCTTTTCTTCTCAGATACTCCGATTGTCCAAGTTTCACTTCCATGTAAAGCGACACACACACAATCTGACTGAACATTCGTTTCGCTTGTGCTGTTCGGCAATAGGCCATCACACTGTCGTATTTTTATTTCAATGATTAGTTTGGGTCTGGCCGCAGGGTGGTGACAAATATCATCCACCATGTGACCATCCCTACTTAATCATTCTAATCTTTTCTTCTCAGATACTCCGATTGTCCAAGTTTCACTTCCATATAAAGCGACACACACACGATCTGACTGAACGTTCGTTTCGCTCTTGCTGTTTGGCAATAGGCCATCACACTGTCGTATTTTTATTTCAATAATTAGTTTGGATCTGGCCACAGGGTGGTGACAAATATCATCCACCGTTTGACCATCCCTACTTAACTACCGGACACCAAACTTAAAACGATAGTTTTTAATAAAGGTTTTAATTATATTAAACAATATGACGTTTATTGCTACCGATGTATTATTTCAAGATATGTAGTTTCGTATTTATTTATTTCTGTTTTTGTGAGCCATGTTCAATTTCTTAGATAATATAATTAGTTATAAATTAACAACGTAATGTTATTTCCTTCGTGTGGCCGTGGTTATATATATATATATATATACAGTTATTCTTGTAATGATGAGAGTGTAGGATCGGCGGATTCATTTTTGTATTATTTATTTTTGTTCAAATTGTACACAAATACCTAGACAGGTAATTCCTTTTGATTGGGCTACATTATAGGTGAAAGTCGTCACCCACCAAGTCACAATCTTATCAACGTGTTATTATGTTGTATGAATAAGTTTATAATGTGTTGAATAATATTGATATCGTGTTCATTATTCGGTAACTTTATGCGCTAGATTAACGTCAAAATTAGAAATAAAAGTAACGGCATATCCAGTTTATGGTCTCATACTAGCTTGGTTCTGTTATGAGTTGTTGATTGATTCATGCTTAAAAGAGTTCGATGAAGCGCCCACCACGTGACGATGCCACTACCGTGTTCATCGTCACTCTCATCCCCGCTGCTTTCAGCGGTCGCCAAAAATAAATATATAATACTAATATCCGTTTATTGTCACGACGTAAATACGATAGTACCGTTGTACTTGTTATACACTAATCCCTTAGTATCATTTTTGTTCTGGTCTCTTAGTGGGTAAAGTCAGCATCCTCTTTGAACCCATCCCATCGTCCTAGTATTATGTCGACTAAATACGGAGATTTTCTATTAATTAAATCTGAATATGAAATCATTAGTCTGTTATATTATTCGTACGATTAACGTCGTAATTAAAATAACAATAACTGAATATACCGTTTTATGTCTCACACTTGAGAGGCTGTTTTAAAAGAGTTGTAGATTTATGTGTAAAAGATTTCGTAGAAGCGCCCACCACGTGACGATGACATTACCGTGTCTATCGTCACTCTCACCCCCTCTGCTTTCAGCGGTTGCCAAACAGAAATAGATAGTTTATAACAATGATTTAATTTATTTGAATTAATATTCCTTTATTGTCTTAAACGTATAATGTTGTGTAATTCCGTTATAATATATTTTCATTTCTTCTATCCATGTTCATTTTCTGAAGTTATATTATAAAGATGATAAAGTTTTTATGTACATTTGTACTGATTGTATACATATATCTTTGATGTAACTCCTTTAGATCACGCCTAGTGGTGTTTGAAAAACGACATCACTATAATAAAAACCCAACGTAGTGTATGTATATCATTGATTCCATTGGAACTTTTGGCTGTATTGGTGAAAAACGTAATACGGCATTAGGCCATCGCTACGTATGTTAGCGTTTTTATTGTATCTGGCTGCACAGGGTCTGCAAAATAATCCACCAATGGGCCATCACACTGTCGTATTTTTATTTCAATGATTAGTTTGGATCTGGCCGCAGGGTGGTGGAAATCATCCACCGTTTGACCATCCCTACTTAATCATTGTAATCTTTTCTTCTCAGATACTCCGATTGTCCAAGTTTCACTTCCATGTAAAGCGACACACACACGATCTGACTGAACATTCGTTACGCTTGTGCTGTTCGGCAATAGGCCATCACAGTCGTATTTTTATTTCAATGATTAGTTTGGATCTGGCCGCAGGGTGGTGACAAATATCATCCACCGTGTGACCATCCCTACTTAATCATTGTAATCTTTTCTTCTCAGATACTCCGATTGTCCAAGTTTCACTTCCATATAAAGCGACACACACAGGATCTGACTGAACATTCGTTTCGCTTGTACTGTTCGGCAATAGGCCATCACACTGTCGTATTTTTATTTTAATGATTAGTTTGGATCTGGCCGAAGGGTGGTGACAAATATCATCCACCGTTTGACCATCTCTTCTTAATCATTACTTCTTAATATATTTAGATCTGAACGCACGGGGGTTGAAAATTGTCATTCATGAAGATACTATACCCTTGGATTTTTTTTTTTAATCTGGTGCATTTCATCTTAGAAAGTCATCCATCAATTTTTTTTTTGTCTTCAGTCATTTGACTGGTTTGATTCAGCTCTCCAAGATTCCCTAACTAGTGCTAGGTGTTTCATTTCAGTATACCACCTACATCCTACATCCCTAACAATTTGTTTTACATATTCCAAAAGTGACCTGCCTACACAATTTTTTCCTACTACCTATCCTTCCAATACTAAAGCTACTATTCCAGGATGCCTTAGTACGTGACCTGTAAGTCTGTCTCTTCTTTTAGCTATATTTTTCCAAATGTTTCTTTCTTCACCTATATGCCACAGCTCCCTTTCATTTGTCACTTTATCCACCCATCTGATTTTCAACATTCTCCTGTAGCACCACATTTCAATGGCTTCTAATCTTTTCTTCTCAGGTACTCCGATTGTCCAAGTTTCACTTCCATATAAAGCGACACACACAGGATCTGACTGAACATTCGTTTCGCTTGTGCTGTTCGGCAATAGGCCATCACACTGTCGTATTTTTATTTCAATGATTAGTTTGGATCTGGCCGCATGGTGGTGACAAATATCATCCACCGTGTGACCATCCCTACTCAAACATTCTAATCTTTTCTTCTCAGATACTCCGATTGTCCAAGTTTCACTTCCATATAAAGCGACACACACACGATCTGACTGAACGTTCGTTTCGCTCTTGCTGTTTGGCAATAGGCCATCACACTGTCGTATTTTTATTTCAATAATTAGTTTGGATCTGGCCACAGGGTGGTGACAAATATCATCCACCGTGTGACCATCCCTTCTTAATCATTGTAATCTTTTCTTCTCAGATACTCCGATTGTCCAAGTTTCACTTCCATAGAAAGCGACACACACACGATCTGACTGAACATTCATTTCGCTTGTGCTGTTCGGCAATAGGCCACCACACTGTCGTATTTCTATTTCAATGATTAGTTTGGATCTGGCCGCAGGGTGGTGACAAATATCATCCACCGTGTGACCATCCCTACTTAAATCATTCTAATCTTTTCTTCTCAGATACTCCGATTGTCCAAGATTCACTTCCATGTAAAGCGACACACACACAATCTGACTGAACATTCGTTTCGCTTGTGCTGTTCGGCAATAGGCTATCACACTGTCGTATTTTTATTTCAATGATTAGTTTGGATCTAGCCACAGGGTGGTGACAAATATCATCCACCGTGTGACCATCCCTACTTAATCATTCTAATCTTTTCTTCTCAGATACTCCGATTGTCCAAGTTTCACTTCCATAGAAAGCGACACACACATGATCTGACTGAACGTTCGTTTCGCTCTTGCTGTTTGGCAATAGGCCATCACACTGTCGTATTTTTATTTCAGTAATTAGTTTGGATCTGACCACAGGGTGGTGACAAATATCATCCACTGTGTGACCATCCCTACTTAATCATTCTAATGTTTTCTTCTCGGATACTCCGATTGTCCAAGTTTCACTTCCATATAAAGCGACATACACACGATCTGACTTAACGTTCTTTTCGCTTGTGCTTTTCGGCAATAGGCCATCACACTGTCGTATTTTTATTTCAGTAATTAGTTTGGATCTGACCACAGGGTGGTGACAAATATCATCCACTGTGTGACCATCCCTACTTAATCATTCTAATGTTTTCTTCTCGGATACTCCGATTGTCCAAGTTTCACTTCCATAGAAAGCAACACACATGATCTGACTGAACATCCGTTTCGCTTGTGCTGTTTGGCAATAGGCCATCACACTGTCGTATTTTTATTTCAATAATTAGTTTGGATCTGGCCACAGGGTGGTGACAAATATCATCCACCATGTGACCATCCCTTCTTAATCATTGTAATCTTTTCTTCTCAGATACTCCGATTGTCCAAGTTTCACTTCCATAGAAAGCAACACACACGATCTGACTGAACATCCGTTTCGCTTGTGCTGTTCGGTAATAGGCCATCACACTGTCGTATTTTTATTTCAATGATTAGTTTGGATCTGGCCGCAGGGTGGTGACAAATATCATCCACCGTGTGACCATCCCTACTTAATCATTCTAATCTTTTCTTCTCAGATACTCCGATTGTCCAAGTTTCACTTCCATGTAAAGCGACACACACACAATCTGACTGAACATTCGTTTCGCTTGTGCTGTTCGGCAATAGGCCATCACACTGTCGTATTTTTATTTCAATGATTAGTTTGGGTCTGGCCGCAGGGTGGTGACAAATATCATCCACCATGTGACCATCCCTACTTAATCATTCTAATCTTTTCTTCTCAGATACTCCGATTGTCCAAGTTTCACTTCCATATAAAGCGACACACACACGATCTGACTGAACGTTCGTTTCGCTCTTGCTGTTTGGCAATAGGCCATCACACTGTCGTATTTTTATTTCAATAATTAGTTTGGATCTGGCCACAGGGTGGTGACAAATATCATCCACCGTTTGACCATCCCTACTTAACTACCGGACACCAAACTTAAAACGATAGTTTTTAATAAAGGTTTTAATTATATTAAACAATATGACGTTTATTGCTACCGATGTATTATTTCAAGATATGTAGTTTCGTATTTATTTATTTCTGTTTTTGTGAGCCATGTTCAATTTCTTAGATAATATAATTAGTTATAAATTAACAACGTAATGTTATTTCCTTCGTGTGGCCGTGGTTATATATATATATATATATATATACAGTTATTCTTGTAATGATGAGAGTGTAGGATCGGCGGATTCATTTTTGTATTATTTATTTTTGTTCAAATTGTACACAAATACCTAGACAGGTAATTCCTTTTGATTGGGCTACATTATAGGTGAAAGTCGTCACCCACCAAGTCACAATCTTATCAACGTGTTATTATGTTGTATGAATAAGTTTATAATGTGTTGAATAATATTGATATCGTGTTCATTATTCGGTAACTTTATGCGCTAGATTAACGTCAAAATTAGAAATAAAAGTAACGGCATATCCAGTTTATGGTCTCATACTAGCTTGGTTCTGTTATGAGTTGTTGATTGATTCATGCTTAAAAGAGTTCGATGAAGCGCCCACCACGTGACGATGCCACTACCGTGTTCATCGTCACTCTCATCCCCGCTGCTTTCAGCGGTCGCCAAAAATAAATATATAATACTAATATCCGTTTATTGTCACGACGTAAATACGATAGTACCGTTGTACTTGTTATACACTAATCCCTTAGTATCATTTTTGTTCTGGTCTCTTAGTGGGTAAAGTCAGCATCCTCTTTGAACCCATCCCATCGTCCTAGTATTATGTCGACTAAATACGGAGATTTTCTATTAATTAAATCTGAATATGAAATCATTAGTCTGTTATATTATTCGTACGATTAACGTCGTAATTAAAATAACAATAACTGAATATACCGTTTTATGTCTCACACTTGAGAGGCTGTTTTAAAAGAGTTGTAGATTTATGTGTAAAAGATTTCGTAGAAGCGCCCACCACGTGACGATGACATTACCGTGTCTATCGTCACTCTCACCCCCTCTGCTTTCAGCGGTCGCCAAACAGAAATAGATAGTTTATAACAATGATTTAATTTATTTGAATTAATATTCCTTTATTGTCTTAAACGTATAATGTTGTGTAATTCCGTTATAATATATTTTCATTTCTTCTATCCATGTTCATTTTCTGAAGTTATATTATAAAGATGATAAAGTTTTTATGTACATTTGTACTGATTGTATACATATATCTTTGATGTAACTCCTTTAGATCACGCCTAGTGGTGTTTGAAAAACGACATCACTATAATAAAAACCCAACGTAGTGTATGTATATCATTGATTCCATTGGAACTTTTGGCTGTATTGGTGAAAAACGTAATACGGCATTAGGCCATCGCTACGTATGTTAGCGTTTTTATTGTATCTGGCTGCACAGGGTCTGCAAAATAATCCACCAATGGGCCATCACACTGTCGTATTTTTATTTCAATGATTAGTTTGGATCTGGCCGCAGGGTGGTGGAAATCATCCACCGTTTGACCATCCCTACTTAATCATTGTAATCTTTTCTTCTCAGATACTCCGATTGTCCAAGTTTCACTTCCATGTAAAGCGACACACACACGATCTGACTGAACATTCGTTACGCTTGTGCTGTTCGGCAATAGGCCATCACAGTCGTATTTTTATTTCAATGATTAGTTTGGATCTGGCCGCAGGGTGGTGACAAATATCATCCACCGTGTGACCATCCCTACTTAATCATTGTAATCTTTTCTTCTCAGATACTCCGATTGTCCAAGTTTCACTTCCATATAAAGCGACACACACAGGATCTGACTGAACATTCGTTTCGCTTGTACTGTTCGGCAATAGGCCATCACACTGTCGTATTTTTATTTTAATGATTAGTTTGGATCTGGCCGAAGGGTGGTGACAAATATCATCCACCGTTTGACCATCTCTTCTTAATCATTACTTCTTAATATATTTAGATCTGAACGCACGGGGGTTGAAAATTGTCATTCATGAAGATACTATACCCTTGGATTTTTTTTTTTAATCTGGTGCATTTCATCTTAGAAAGTCATCCATCAATTTTTTTTTTGTCTTCAGTCATTTGACTGGTTTGATTCAGCTCTCCAAGATTCCCTAACTAGTGCTAGGTGTTTCATTTCAGTATACCACCTACATCCTACATCCCTAACAATTTGTTTTACATATTCCAAAAGTGACCTGCCTACACAATTTTTTCCTACTACCTATCCTTCCAATACTAAAGCTACTATTCCAGGATGCCTTAGTACGTGACCTGTAAGTCTGTCTCTATTTTTAGCTATATTTTTCCAAATGTTTCTTTCTTCACCTATATGCCACAGCTCCCTTTCATTTGTCACTTTATCCACCCATCTGATTTTCAACATTCTCCTGTAGCACCACATTTCAATGGCTTCTAATCTTTTCTTCTCAGGTACTCCGATTGTCCAAGTTTCACTTCCATATAAAGCGACACACACAGGATCTGACTGAACATTCGTTTCGCTTGTGCTGTTCGGCAATAGGCCATCACACTGTCGTATTTTTATTTCAATGATTAGTTTGGATCTGGCCGCATGGTGGTGACAAATATCATCCACCGTGTGACCATCCCTACTCAAACATTCTAATCTTTTCTTCTCAGATACTCCGATTGTCCAAGTTTCACTTCCATATAAAGCGACACACACACGATCTGACTGAACGTTCGTTTCGCTCTTGCTGTTTGGCAATAGGCCATCACACTGTCGTATTTTTATTTCAATAATTAGTTTGGATCTGGCCACAGGGTGGTGACAAATATCATCCACCGTGTGACCATCCCTTCTTAATCATTGTAATCTTTTCTTCTCAGATACTCCGATTGTCCAAGTTTCACTTCCATAGAAAGCGACACACACACGATCTGACTGAACATTCATTTCGCTTGTGCTGTTCGGCAATAGGCCACCACACTGTCGTATTTCTATTTCAATGATTAGTTTGGATCTGGCCGCAGGGTGGTGACAAATATCATCCACCGTGTGACCATCCCTACTTAAATCATTCTAATCTTTTCTTCTCAGATACTCCGATTGTCCAAGATTCACTTCCATGTAAAGCGACACACACACAATCTGACTGAACATTCGTTTCGCTTGTGCTGTTCGGCAATAGGCTATCACACTGTCGTATTTTTATTTCAATGATTAGTTTGGATCTAGCCACAGGGTGGTGACAAATATCATCCACCGTGTGACCATCCCTACTTAATCATTCTAATCTTTTCTTCTCAGATACTCCGATTGTCCAAGTTTCACTTCCATAGAAAGCGACACACACATGATCTGACTGAACGTTCGTTTCGCTCTTGCTGTTTGGCAATAGGCCATCACACTGTCGTATTTTTATTTCAGTAATTAGTTTGGATCTGACCACAGGGTGGTGACAAATATCATCCACTGTGTGACCATCCCTACTTAATCATTCTAATGTTTTCTTCTCGGATACTCCGATTGTCCAAGTTTCACTTCCATATAAAGCGACATACACACGATCTGACTTAACGTTCTTTTCGCTTGTGCTGTTCGGCAATAGGCCATCACACTGTCGTATTTTTATTTCAGTAATTAGTTTGGATCTGACCACAGGGTGGTGACAAATATCATCCACTGTGTGACCATCCCTACTTAATCATTCTAATGTTTTCTTCTCGGATACTCCGATTGTCCAAGTTTCACTTCCATAGAAAGCAACACACATGATCTGACTGAACATCCGTTTCGCTTGTGCTGTTTGGCAATAGGCCATCACACTGTCGTATTTTTATTTCAATAATTAGTTTGGATCTGGCCACAGGGTGGTGACAAATATCATCCACCGTGTGACCATCCCTTCTTAATCATTGTAATCTTTTCTTCTCAGATACTCCGATTGTCCAAGTTTCACTTCCATAGAAAGCGACACACACACGATCTGACTGAACATTCATTTCGCTTGTGCTGTTCGGCAATAGGCCACCACACTGTCGTATTTTTATTTCAATGATTAGTTTGGATCTGGCCGCAGGGTGGTGACAAATATCATCCACCGTGTGAACATCCCTACTTAAATCATTCTAATCTTTTCTTCTCAGATACTCCGATTGTCCAAGATTCACTTCCATGTAAAGCGACACACACACAATCTGACTGAACATTCGTTTCGCTTGTGTTGTTCGGCAATAGGCTATCACACTGTCGTATTTTTATTTCAATGATTAGTTTGGATCTAGCCACAGGGTGGTGACAAATATCATCCACCGTGTGACCATCCCTACTTAATCATTCTAATCTTTTCTTCTCAGATACTCCGATTGTCCAAGTTTCACTTCCATAGAAAGCGACACACACATGATCTGACTGAACGTTCGTTTCGCTCTTGCTGTTTGGCAATAGGCCATCACACTGTCGTATTTTTATTTCAGTAATTAGTTTGGATCTGACCACAGGGTGGTGACAAATATCATCCACTGTGTGACCATCCCTACTTAATCATTCTAATGTTTTCTTCTCGGATACTCCGATTGTCCAAGTTTCACTTCCATATAAAGCGACATACACACGATCTGACTTAACGTTCTTTTCGCTTGTGCTGTTCGGCAATAGGCCATCACACTGTCGTATTTTTATTTCAATGATTAGTTTGGATCTGGCCGCAGGGTGGTGACAAATATCATCCACCGTGTGACCATCCCTTCTTAATCATTGTAATCTTTTCTTCTCAGATACTCCGATTGTCCAAGTTTCACTTCCATGTAAAGCGACACACACACGATCTGACTGAACATTCGTTACGCTTGTGCTGTTCGGCAATAGGCCATCACAGTCGTATTTTTATTTCAATGATTAGTTTGGATCTGGCCGCAGGGTGGTGACAAATATCATCCACCGTGTGACCATCCCTACTTAATCATTGTAATCTTTTCTTCTCAGATACTCCGATTGTCCAAGTTTCACTTCCATATAAAGCGACACACACAGGATCTGACTGAACATTCGTTTCGCTTGTACTGTTCGGCAATAGGCCATCACACTGTCGTATTTTTATTTTAATGATTAGTTTGGATCTGGCCGAAGGGTGGTGACAAATATCATCCACCGTTTGACCATCTCTTCTTAATCATTACTTCTTAATATATTTAGATCTGAACGCACGGGGGTTGAAAATTGTCATTCATGAAGATACTATACCCTTGGATTTTTTTTTTTAATCTGGTGCATTTCATCTTAGAAAGTCATCCATCAATTTTTTTTTTGTCTTCAGTCATTTGACTGGTTTGATTCAGCTCTCCAAGATTCCCTAACTAGTGCTAGGTGTTTCATTTCAGTATACCACCTACATCCTACATCCCTAACAATTTGTTTTACATATTCCAAAAGTGACCTGCCTACACAATTTTTTCCTACTACCTATCCTTCCAATACTAAAGCTACTATTCCAGGATGCCTTAGTACGTGACCTGTAAGTCTGTCTCTTCTTTTAGCTATATTTTTCCAAATGTTTCTTTCTTCACCTATATGCCACAGCTCCCTTTCATTTGTCACTTTATCCACCCATCTGATTTTCAACATTCTCCTGTAGCACCACATTTCAATGGCTTCTAATCTTTTCTTCTCAGGTACTCCGATTGTCCAAGTTTCACTTCCATATAAAGCGACACACACAGGATCTGACTGAACATTCGTTTCGCTTGTGCTGTTCGGCAATAGGCCATCACACTGTCGTATTTCTATTTCAATGATTAGTTTGGATCTGGCCGCATGGTGGTGACAAATATCATCCACCGTGTGACCATCCCTACTCAAACATTCTAATCTTTTCTTCTCAGATACTCCGATTGTCCAAGTTTCACTTCCATATAAAGCGACACACACACGATCTGACTGAACGTTCGTTTCGCTCTTGCTGTTTGGCAATAGGCCATCACACTGTCGTATTTTTATTTCAATAATTAGTTTGGATCTGGCCACAGGGTGGTGACAAATATCATCCACCGTGTGACCATCCCTTCTTAATCATTGTAATCTTTTCTTCTCAGATACTCCGATTGTCCAAGTTTCACTTCCATAGAAAGCGACACACACACGATCTGACTGAACATTCATTTCGCTTGTGCTGTTCGGCAATAGGCCACCACACTGTCGTATTTCTATTTCAATGATTAGTTTGGATCTGGCCGCAGGGTGGTGACAAATATCATCCACCGTGTGACCATCCCTACTTAAATCATTCTAATCTTTTCTTCTCAGATACTCCGATTGTCCAAGATTCACTTCCATGTAAAGCGACACACACACAATCTGACTGAACATTCGTTTCGCTTGTGCTGTTCGGCAATAGGCTATCACACTGTCGTATTTTTATTTCAATGATTAGTTTGGATCTAGCCACAGGGTGGTGACAAATATCATCCACCGTGTGACCATCCCTACTTAATCATTCTAATCTTTTCTTCTCAGATACTCCGATTGTCCAAGTTTCACTTCCATAGAAAGCGACACACACATGATCTGACTGAACGTTCGTTTCGCTCTTGCTGTTTGGCAATAGGCCATCACACTGTCGTATTTTTATTTCAGTAATTAGTTTGGATCTGACCACAGGGTGGTGACAAATATCATCCACTGTGTGACCATCCCTACTTAATCATTCTAATGTTTTCTTCTCGGATACTCCGATTGTCCAAGTTTCACTTCCATATAAAGCGACATACACACGATCTGACTTAACGTTCTTTTCGCTTGTGCTTTTCGGCAATAGGCCATCACACTGTCGTATTTTTATTTCAGTAATTAGTTTGGATCTGACCACAGGGTGGTGACAAATATCATCCACTGTGTGACCATCCCTACTTAATCATTCTAATGTTTTCTTCTCGGATACTCCGATTGTCCAAGTTTCACTTCCATAGAAAGCAACACACATGATCTGACTGAACATCCGTTTCGCTTGTGCTGTTTGGCAATAGGCCATCACACTGTCGTATTTTTATTTCAATAATTAGTTTGGATCTGGCCACAGGGTGGTGACAAATATCATCCACCGTGTGACCATCCCTTCTTAATCATTGTAATCTTTTCTTCTCAGATACTCCGATTGTCCAAGTTTCACTTCCATAGAAAGCAACACACACGATCTGACTGAACATCCGTTTCGCTTGTGCTGTTCGGTAATAGGCCATCACACTGTCGTATTTTTATTTCAATGATTAGTTTGGATCTGGCCGCAGGGTGGTGACAAATATCATCCACCGTGTGACCATCCCTACTTAATCATTCTAATCTTTTCTTCTCAGATACTCCGATTGTCCAAGTTTCACTTCCATGTAAAGCGACACACACACAATCTGACTGAACATTCGTTTCGCTTGTGCTGTTCGGCAATAGGCCATCACACTGTCGTATTTTTATTTCAATGATTAGTTTGGGTCTGGCCGCAGGGTGGTGACAAATATCATCCACCATGTGACCATCCCTACTTAATCATTCTAATCTTTTCTTCTCAGATACTCCGATTGTCCAAGTTTCACTTCCATATAAAGCGACACACACACGATCTGACTGAACGTTCGTTTCGCTCTTGCTGTTTGGCAATAGGCCATCACACTGTCGTATTTTTATTTCAATAATTAGTTTGGATCTGGCCACAGGGTGGTGACAAATATCATCCACCGTTTGACCATCCCTACTTAACTACCGGACACCAAACTTAAAACGATAGTTTTTAATAAAGGTTTTAATTATATTAAACAATATGACGTTTATTGCTACCGATGTATTATTTCAAGATATGTAGTTTCGTATTTATTTATTTCTGTTTTTGTGAGCCATGTTCAATTTCTTAGATAATATAATTAGTTATAAATTAACAACGTAATGTTATTTCCTTCGTGTGGCCGTGGTTATATATATATATATATATATATATATACAGTTATTCTTGTAATGATGAGAGTGTAGGATCGGCGGATTCATTTTTGTATTATTTATTTTTGTTCAAATTGTACACAAATACCTAGACAGGTAATTCCTTTTGATTGGGCTACATTATAGGTGAAAGTCGTCACCCACCAAGTCACAATCTTATCAACGTGTTATTATGTTGTATGAATAAGTTTATAATGTGTTGAATAATATTGATATCGTGTTCATTATTCGGTAACTTTATGCGCTAGATTAACGTCAAAATTAGAAATAAAAGTAACGGCATATCCAGTTTATGGTCTCATACTAGCTTGGTTCTGTTATGAGTTGTTGATTGATTCATGCTTAAAAGAGTTCGATGAAGCGCCCACCACGTGACGATGCCACTACCGTGTTCATCGTCACTCTCATCCCCGCTGCTTTCAGCGGTCGCCAAAAATAAATATATAATACTAATATCCGTTTATTGTCACGACGTAAATACGATAGTACCGTTGTACTTGTTATACACTAATCCCTTAGTATCATTTTTGTTCTGGTCTCTTAGTGGGTAAAGTCAGCATCCTCTTTGAACCCATCCCATCGTCCTAGTATTATGTCGACTAAATACGGAGATTTTCTATTAATTAAATCTGAATATGAAATCATTAGTCTGTTATATTATTCGTACGATTAACGTCGTAATTAAAATAACAATAACTGAATATACCGTTTTATGTCTCACACTTGAGAGGCTGTTTTAAAAGAGTTGTAGATTTATGTGTAAAAGATTTCGTAGAAGCGCCCACCACGTGACGATGACATTACCGTGTCTATCGTCACTCTCACCCCCTCTGCTTTCAGCGGTCGCCAAACAGAAATAGATAGTTTATAACAATGATTTAATTTATTTGAATTAATATTCCTTTATTGTCTTAAACGTATAATGTTGTGTAATTCCGTTATAATATATTTTCATTTCTTCTATCCATGTTCATTTTCTGAAGTTATATTATAAAGATGATAAAGTTTTTATGTACATTTGTACTGATTGTATACATATATCTTTGATGTAACTCCTTTAGATCACGCCTAGTGGTGTTTGAAAAACGACATCACTATAATAAAAACCCAACGTAGTGTATGTATATCATTGATTCCATTGGAACTTTTGGCTGTATTGGTGAAAAACGTAATACGGCATTAGGCCATCGCTACGTATGTTAGCGTTTTTATTGTATCTGGCTGCACAGGGTCTGCAAAATAATCCACCAATGGGCCATCACACTGTCGTATTTTTATTTCAATGATTAGTTTGGATCTGGCCGCAGGGTGGTGGAAATCATCCACCGTTTGACCATCCCTACTTAATCATTGTAATCTTTTCTTCTCAGATACTCCGATTGTCCAAGTTTCACTTCCATGTAAAGCGACACACACACGATCTGACTGAACATTCGTTACGCTTGTGCTGTTCGGCAATAGGCCATCACAGTCGTATTTTTATTTCAATGATTAGTTTGGATCTGGCCGCAGGGTGGTGACAAATATCATCCACCGTGTGACCATCCCTACTTAATCATTGTAATCTTTTCTTCTCAGATACTCCGATTGTCCAAGTTTCACTTCCATATAAAGCGACACACACAGGATCTGACTGAACATTCGTTTCGCTTGTACTGTTCGGCAATAGGCCATCACACTGTCGTATTTTTATTTTAATGATTAGTTTGGATCTGGCCGAAGGGTGGTGACAAATATCATCCACCGTTTGACCATCTCTTCTTAATCATTACTTCTTAATATATTTAGATCTGAACGCACGGGGGTTGAAAATTGTCATTCATGAAGATACTATACCCTTGGATTTTTTTTTTTAATCTGGTGCATTTCATCTTAGAAAGTCATCCATCAATTTTTTTTTTGTCTTCAGTCATTTGACTGGTTTGATTCAGCTCTCCAAGATTCCCTAACTAGTGCTAGGTGTTTCATTTCAGTATACCACCTACATCCTACATCCCTAACAATTTGTTTTACATATTCCAAAAGTGACCTGCCTACACAATTTTTTCCTACTACCTATCCTTCCAATACTAAAGCTACTATTCCAGGATGCCTTAGTACGTGACCTGTAAGTCTGTCTCTATTTTTAGCTATATTTTTCCAAATGTTTCTTTCTTCACCTATATGCCACAGCTCCCTTTCATTTGTCACTTTATCCACCCATCTGATTTTCAACATTCTCCTGTAGCACCACATTTCAATGGCTTCTAATCTTTTCTTCTCAGGTACTCCGATTGTCCAAGTTTCACTTCCATATAAAGCGACACACACAGGATCTGACTGAACATTCGTTTCGCTTGTGCTGTTCGGCAATAGGCCATCACACTGTCGTATTTTTATTTCAATGATTAGTTTGGATCTGGCCGCATGGTGGTGACAAATATCATCCACCGTGTGACCATCCCTACTCAAACATTCTAATCTTTTCTTCTCAGATACTCCGATTGTCCAAGTTTCACTTCCATATAAAGCGACACACACACGATCTGACTGAACGTTCGTTTCGCTCTTGCTGTTTGGCAATAGGCCATCACACTGTCGTATTTTTATTTCAATAATTAGTTTGGATCTGGCCACAGGGTGGTGACAAATATCATCCACCGTGTGACCATCCCTTCTTAATCATTGTAATCTTTTCTTCTCAGATACTCCGATTGTCCAAGTTTCACTTCCATAGAAAGCGACACACACACGATCTGACTGAACATTCATTTCGCTTGTGCTGTTCGGCAATAGGCCACCACACTGTCGTATTTCTATTTCAATGATTAGTTTGGATCTGGCCGCAGGGTGGTGACAAATATCATCCACCGTGTGACCATCCCTACTTAAATCATTCTAATCTTTTCTTCTCAGATACTCCGATTGTCCAAGATTCACTTCCATGTAAAGCGACACACACACAATCTGACTGAACATTCGTTTCGCTTGTGCTGTTCGGCAATAGGCTATCACACTGTCGTATTTTTATTTCAATGATTAGTTTGGATCTAGCCACAGGGTGGTGACAAATATCATCCACCGTGTGACCATCCCTACTTAATCATTCTAATCTTTTCTTCTCAGATACTCCGATTGTCCAAGTTTCACTTCCATAGAAAGCGACACACACATGATCTGACTGAACGTTCGTTTCGCTCTTGCTGTTTGGCAATAGGCCATCACACTGTCGTATTTTTATTTCAGTAATTAGTTTGGATCTGACCACAGGGTGGTGACAAATATCATCCACTGTGTGACCATCCCTACTTAATCATTCTAATGTTTTCTTCTCGGATACTCCGATTGTCCAAGTTTCACTTCCATATAAAGCGACATACACACGATCTGACTTAACGTTCTTTTCGCTTGTGCTGTTCGGCAATAGGCCATCACACTGTCGTATTTTTATTTCAGTAATTAGTTTGGATCTGACCACAGGGTGGTGACAAATATCATCCACTGTGTGACCATCCCTACTTAATCATTCTAATGTTTTCTTCTCGGATACTCCGATTGTCCAAGTTTCACTTCCATAGAAAGCAACACACATGATCTGACTGAACATCCGTTTCGCTTGTGCTGTTTGGCAATAGGCCATCACACTGTCGTATTTTTATTTCAATAATTAGTTTGGATCTGGCCACAGGGTGGTGACAAATATCATCCACCGTGTGACCATCCCTTCTTAATCATTGTAATCTTTTCTTCTCAGATACTCCGATTGTCCAAGTTTCACTTCCATAGAAAGCGACACACACACGATCTGACTGAACATTCATTTCGCTTGTGCTGTTCGGCAATAGGCCACCACACTGTCGTATTTTTATTTCAATGATTAGTTTGGATCTGGCCGCAGGGTGGTGACAAATATCATCCACCGTGTGAACATCCCTACTTAAATCATTCTAATCTTTTCTTCTCAGATACTCCGATTGTCCAAGATTCACTTCCATGTAAAGCGACACACACACAATCTGACTGAACATTCGTTTCGCTTGTGTTGTTCGGCAATAGGCTATCACACTGTCGTATTTTTATTTCAATGATTAGTTTGGATCTAGCCACAGGGTGGTGACAAATATCATCCACCGTGTGACCATCCCTACTTAATCATTCTAATCTTTTCTTCTCAGATACTCCGATTGTCCAAGTTTCACTTCCATAGAAAGCGACACACACATGATCTGACTGAACGTTCGTTTCGCTCTTGCTGTTTGGCAATAGGCCATCACACTGTCGTATTTTTATTTCAGTAATTAGTTTGGATCTGACCACAGGGTGGTGACAAATATCATCCACTGTGTGACCATCCCTACTTAATCATTCTAATGTTTTCTTCTCGGATACTCCGATTGTCCAAGTTTCACTTCCATATAAAGCGACATACACACGATCTGACTTAACGTTCTTTTCGCTTGTGCTGTTCGGCAATAGGCCATCACACTGTCGTATTTTTATTTCAATGATTAGTTTGGATCTGGCCGCAGGGTGGTGACAAATATCATCCACCGTGTGACCATCCCTTCTTAATCATTGTAATCTTTTCTTCTCAGATACTCCGATTGTCCAAGTTTCACTTCCATGTAAAGCGACACACACACGATCTGACTGAACATTCGTTACGCTTGTGCTGTTCGGCAATAGGCCATCACAGTCGTATTTTTATTTCAATGATTAGTTTGGATCTGGCCGCAGGGTGGTGACAAATATCATCCACCGTGTGACCATCCCTACTTAATCATTGTAATCTTTTCTTCTCAGATACTCCGATTGTCCAAGTTTCACTTCCATATAAAGCGACACACACAGGATCTGACTGAACATTCGTTTCGCTTGTACTGTTCGGCAATAGGCCATCACACTGTCGTATTTTTATTTTAATGATTAGTTTGGATCTGGCCGAAGGGTGGTGACAAATATCATCCACCGTTTGACCATCTCTTCTTAATCATTACTTCTTAATATATTTAGATCTGAACGCACGGGGGTTGAAAATTGTCATTCATGAAGATACTATACCCTTGGATTTTTTTTTTTAATCTGGTGCATTTCATCTTAGAAAGTCATCCATCAATTTTTTTTTTGTCTTCAGTCATTTGACTGGTTTGATTCAGCTCTCCAAGATTCCCTAACTAGTGCTAGGTGTTTCATTTCAGTATACCACCTACATCCTACATCCCTAACAATTTGTTTTACATATTCCAAAAGTGACCTGCCTACACAATTTTTTCCTACTACCTATCCTTCCAATACTAAAGCTACTATTCCAGGATGCCTTAGTACGTGACCTGTAAGTCTGTCTCTTCTTTTAGCTATATTTTTCCAAATGTTTCTTTCTTCACCTATATGCCACAGCTCCCTTTCATTTGTCACTTTATCCACCCATCTGATTTTCAACATTCTCCTGTAGCACCACATTTCAATGGCTTCTAATCTTTTCTTCTCAGGTACTCCGATTGTCCAAGTTTCACTTCCATATAAAGCGACACACACAGGATCTGACTGAACATTCGTTTCGCTTGTGCTGTTCGGCAATAGGCCATCACACTGTCGTATTTCTATTTCAATGATTAGTTTGGATCTGGCCGCATGGTGGTGACAAATATCATCCACCGTGTGACCATCCCTACTCAAACATTCTAATCTTTTCTTCTCAGATACTCCGATTGTCCAAGTTTCACTTCCATATAAAGCGACACACACACGATCTGACTGAACGTTCGTTTCGCTCTTGCTGTTTGGCAATAGGCCATCACACTGTCGTATTTTTATTTCAATAATTAGTTTGGATCTGGCCACAGGGTGGTGACAAATATCATCCACCGTGTGACCATCCCTTCTTAATCATTGTAATCTTTTCTTCTCAGATACTCCGATTGTCCAAGTTTCACTTCCATAGAAAGCGACACACACACGATCTGACTGAACATTCATTTCGCTTGTGCTGTTCGGCAATAGGCCACCACACTGTCGTATTTCTATTTCAATGATTAGTTTGGATCTGGCCGCAGGGTGGTGACAAATATCATCCACCGTGTGACCATCCCTACTTAAATCATTCTAATCTTTTCTTCTCAGATACTCCGATTGTCCAAGATTCACTTCCATGTAAAGCGACACACACACAATCTGACTGAACATTCGTTTCGCTTGTGCTGTTCGGCAATAGGCTATCACACTGTCGTATTTTTATTTCAATGATTAGTTTGGATCTAGCCACAGGGTGGTGACAAATATCATCCACCGTGTGACCATCCCTACTTAATCATTCTAATCTTTTCTTCTCAGATACTCCGATTGTCCAAGTTTCACTTCCATAGAAAGCGACACACACATGATCTGACTGAACGTTCGTTTCGCTCTTGCTGTTTGGCAATAGGCCATCACACTGTCGTATTTTTATTTCAGTAATTAGTTTGGATCTGACCACAGGGTGGTGACAAATATCATCCACTGTGTGACCATCCCTACTTAATCATTCTAATGTTTTCTTCTCGGATACTCCGATTGTCCAAGTTTCACTTCCATATAAAGCGACATACACACGATCTGACTTAACGTTCTTTTCGCTTGTGCTGTTCGGCAATAGGCCATCACACTGTCGTATTTTTATTTCAGTAATTAGTTTGGATCTGACCACAGGGTGGTGACAAATATCATCCACTGTGTGACCATCCCTACTTAATCATTCTAATGTTTTCTTCTCGGATACTCCGATTGTCCAAGTTTCACTTCCATAGAAAGCAACACACATGATCTGACTGAACATCCGTTTCGCTTGTGCTGTTTGGCAATAGGCCATCACACTGTCGTATTTTTATTTCAATAATTAGTTTGGATCTGGCCACAGGGTGGTGACAAATATCATCCACCGTGTGACCATCCCTTCTTAATCATTGTAATCTTTTCTTCTCAGATACTCCGATTGTCCAAGTTTCACTTCCATAGAAAGCGACACACACACGATCTGACTGAACATTCATTTCGCTTGTGCTGTTCGGCAATAGGCCACCACACTGTCGTATTTTTATTTCAATGATTAGTTTGGATCTGGCCGCAGGGTGGTGACAAATATCATCCACCGTGTGACCATCCCTACTTAAATCATTCTAATCTTTTCTTCTCAGATACTCCGATTGTCCAAGATTCACTTCCATGTAAAGCGACACACACACAATCTGACTGAACATTCGTTTCGCTTGTGTTGTTCGGCAATAGGCTATCACACTGTCGTATTTTTATTTCAATGATTAGTTTGGATCTAGCCACAGGGTGGTGACAAATATCATCCACCGTGTGACCATCCCTACTTAATCATTCTAATCTTTTCTTCTCAGATACTCCGATTGTCCAAGTTTCACTTCCATAGAAAGCGACACACACATGATCTGACTGAACGTTCGTTTCGCTCTTGCTGTTTGGCAATAGGCCATCACACTGTCGTATTTTTATTTCAGTAATTAGTTTGGATCTGACCACAGGGTGGTGACAAATATCATCCACTGTGTGACCATCCCTACTTAATCATTCTAATGTTTTCTTCTCGGATACTCCGATTGTCCAAGTTTCACTTCCATATAAAGCGACATACACACGATCTGACTTAACGTTCTTTTCGCTTGTGCTGTTCGGCAATAGGCCATCACACTGTCGTATTTTTATTTCAATGATTAGTTTGGATCTGGCCGCAGGGTGGTGACAAATATCATCCACCGTGTGACCATCCCTTCTTAATCATTGTAATCTTTTCTTCTCAGATACTCCGATTGTCCAAGTTTCACTTCCATAGAAAGCAACACACATGATCTGACTGAACATCCGTTTCGCTTGTGCTGTTTGGCAATAGGCCATCACACTGTCGAATTTTTATTTCAATGATTAGTTTGGATCTGGCCGCAGGGTGGTGACAAATATCATCCACCGTGTGACCATCCCTACCTAATCATTCTAATCTTTTCTTCTCAGATACTCCGATTGTCCAAGTTTCACTTCCATATAAAGCGACACACACACGATCTGACTGAACGTTCGTTTCGCTCTTGCTGTTTGGCAATAGGCCATCACACTGTCGTATTTTTATTTCAAGAATTAGTTTGGATCTGGCCACAGGGTGGTGACAAATATCATCCACCGTTTGACCATCCCTACTTAACTACCGGACACCAAACTTAAAACTATAGTTTTTAATAAAGGTTTTAATTATATTAAACAATATGACGTTTATTGCTACCGATTTATTATTTCAAGATATGTAGTTTCGTAGTTATTTATTTCTGTTTTTGTGAGCCATGTTCAATTTCTTAGATAATATAATTAGTTATAAATTAACAACGTAATGTTATTTCCTTCGTGTGGCCGTGGTGATATATATATATACAGTTATTCTTGTAATGATGAGAGTGTAGGATCGGCGGATTCATTTTTGTATTATTTATTTTTGTTCAAATTGTACACAAATACCTAGACAGGTAATTCCTTTTGATTGGGCTACATTATAGGTGAAAGTCGTCACCCACCAAGTCACAATCTTATCAACGTCTTATTATGTTGTATGAATAAGTTTATAATGTGTTGAATAATATTGATATCGTGTTCATTATTCGGTAACTTTATGCGCTAGATTAACGTCAAAATTAGAAATAAAAGTAACGGCATATCCAGTTTATGGTCTCATACTAGCTTGGTTCTGTTAAGAGTTGTTGATTGATTCATGCTTAAAAGAGTTCGATGAAGCGCCCACCACGTGACGATGCCACTACCGTGTTCATCGTCACTCTCACCCCCGCTGCTTTCAGCGGTCGCCAAAAATAAATATATAATACTAATATCCGTTTATTGTCACGACGTAAATACGATAGTACCGTTGTACTTGTTATACACTAATCCCTTAGTATCATTTTTGTTCTGGTCTCTTAGTGGGTAAAGTCAGCATCCTCTTTGAACCCATCCCATCGTCCTAGTATTATGTCGACTAAATACGGAGATTTTCTATTAAATAAATCTGAATATGAAATCATTAGTCTGTTATATTATTCGTACGATTAACGTTGTAATTAAAATAACAATAACTGAATATACCGTTTTATGTCTCACACTTGAGAGGCTGTTTTAAAAGAGTTGTAGATTTATGTGTAAAAGATTTCGTAGAAGCGCCCACCACGTGACGATGACATTACCGTGTCTATTGTCACTCTCACCCCCTCTGCTTTCAGCGGTCGCCAAACAGAAATAGATAGTTTATAACAATGATTTAATTTATTTGAATTAATATTCCTTTATTGTCTTAAACGTATAATGTTGTGTAATTCCGTTATAATATATTTTCATTTCTTCTATCCATGTTCATTTTCTGAAGTTATATTATAAAGATGATAAAGTTTTTATGTACATTTGTACTGATTGTATACATATATCTTTGATGTAACTCCTTTAGATCACGCCTAGTGGTGTTTGAAAAACGACATCACTATAATAAAAACCCAACGTAGTGTATGTATATCATTGATTCCATTGGAACTTTTGGCTGTATTGGTGAAAAACGTAATACGGCATTAGGCCATCGCTACGTATGTTAGCGTTTTTATTGTATCTGGCTGCACAGGGTCTGCAAAATAATCCACCAATGGGCCATCACACTGTCGTATTTTTATTTCAATGATTAGTTTGGATCTGGCCGCAGGGTGGTGGAAATCATCCACCGTTTGACCATCCCTACTTAATCATTGTAATCTTTTCTTCTCAGATACTCCGATTGTCCAAGTTTCACTTCCATGTAAAGCGACACACACACGATCTGACTGAACATTCGTTACGCTTGTGCTGTTCGGCAATAGGCCATCACAGTCGTATTTTTATTTCAATGATTAGTTTGGATCTGGCCGCAGGGTGGTGACAAATATCATCCACCGTGTGACCATCCCTACTTAATCATTGTAATCTTTTCTTCTCAGATACTCCGATTGTCCAAGTTTCACTTCCATATAAAGCGACACACACAGGATCTGACTGAACATTCGTTTCGCTTGTGCTGTTCGGCAATAGGCCATCACACTGTCGTATTTTTATTTAAATGATTAGTTTGGATCTGGCCGAAGGGTGGTGACAAATATCATCCACCGTTTGACCATCTCTTCTTAATCATTACTTCTTAATATATTTAGATCTGAACGCAGGGGGGTTGAAAATTGTCATTCATGAAGATACTATACCCTTGGATTTTTTTTTTTTAATCTGGTGCATTTCATCTTAGAAAGTCATCCATCAATTTTTTTTTTGTCTTCAGTCATTTGACTGGTTTGATTCAGCTCTCCAAGATTCCCTAACTAGTGCTAGGTGTTTCATTTCAGTATACCACCTACATCCTACATCCCTAACAATTTGTTTTACATATTCCAAAAGTGACCTGCCTACACAATTTTTTCCTACTACCTATCCTTCCAATACTAAAGCTACTATTCCAGGATGCCTTAGTACGTGACCTGTAAGTCTGTCTCTTCTTTTAGCTATATTTTTCCAAATGTTTCTTTCTTCACCTATATGCCACAGCTCCCTTTCATTTGTCACTTTATCCACCCATCTGATTTTCAACATTCTCCTGTAGCACCACATTTCAATGGCTTCTAATCTTTTCTTCTCAGGTACTCCGATTGTCCAAGTTTCACTTCCATATAAAGCGACACACACAGGATCTGACTGAACATTCGTTTCGCTTGTGCTGTTCGGCAATAGGCCATCACACTGTCGTATTTTTATTTCAATGATTAGTTTGGATCTAGCCACAGGGTGGTGACAAATATCATCCACCGTGTGACCATCCCTACTTAATCATTCTAATCTTTTCTTCTCAGATACTCCGATTGTCCAAGTTTCACTTCCATATAAAGCGACACACACACGATCTGACTGAACATTCGTTTCGTTTGTGCTGTTTGGCAATAGGCCATCACACTGTCGTATTTTTATTTAAATGATTAGTTTGGATCTGGCCGAAGGGTGGTGACAAATATCATCCACCGTTTGACCATCTCTTCTTAATCATTACTTCTTAATATATTTAGATCTGAACGCAGGGGGGTTGAAAATTGTCATTCATGAAGATACTATACCCTTGGATTTTTTTTTTTTTAATCTGGTGCATTTCATCTTAGAAAGTCGTCCATCATATTTTTTTTTTGTCTTCAGTCATTTGACTGGTTTGATTCAGCTCTCCAAGATTCCCTAACTAGTGCTAGGTGTTTCATTTCAGTATACCCCCTACATCCTACATCCCTAACAATTTGTTTTACATATTCCAAAAGTGACCTGCCTACACAATTTTTTCCTACTACCTATCCTTCCAATACTAAAGCTACTATTCCAGGATGCCTTAGTACGTGACCTGTAAGTCTGTCTCTTCTTTTAGCTATATTTTTCCAAATGTTTCTTTCTTCACCTATATGCCACAGCTCCCTTTCATTTGTCACTTTATCCACCCATCTGATTTTCAACATTCTCCTGTAGCACCACATTTCAATGGCTTCTAATCTTTTCTTCTCAGGTACTCCGATTGTCCAAGTTTCACTTCCATATAAAGCGACACACACAGGATCTGACTGAACATTCGTTTCGCTTGTGCTGTTCGGCAATAGGCCATCACACTGTCGTATTTTTATTTCAATGATTAGTTTGGATCTGGCCGCAGGGTGGTGACAAATATCATCCACCGTGTGACCATCCCTACTCAATCATTCTAATCTTTTCTTCTCAGATACTCCGATTGTCCAAGTTTCACTTCCATATAAAGCGACACACACACGATCTGACTGAACGTTCGTTTCGCTCTTGCTGTTTGGCAATAGGCCATCACACTGTCGTATTTTTATTTCAATAATTAGTTTGGATCTGGCCACAGGGTGGTGACAAATATCATCCACCGTGTGACCATCCCTTCTTAATCATTGTAATCTTTTCTTCTCAGATACTCCGATTGTCCAAGTTTCACTTCCATAGAAAGCGACACACACACGATCTGACTTAACGTTCTTTTCGCTTGTGCTGTTCGGCAATAGGCCATCACACTGTCGTATTTTTATTTCAATGATTAGTTTGGATCTGGCCGCAGGGTGGTGACAAATATCATCCACCGTGTGACCATCCCTTCTTAATCATTGTAATCTTTTCTTCTCAGATACTCCGATTGTCCAAGTTTCACTTCCATAGAAAGCAACACACACGATCTGACTGAACATCCGTTTCGCTTGTGCTGTTCGGTAATAGGCCATCACACTGTCGTATTTTTATTTCAATGATTAGTTTGGATCTGGCCGCAGGGTGGTGACAAATATCATCCACCGTGTGACCATCCCTACTTAATCATTCTAATCTTTTCTTCTCAGATACTCCGATTGTCCAAGTTTCACTTCCATGTAAAGCGACACACACACAATCTGACTGAACATTCGTTTCGCTTGTGCTGTTCGGCAATAGGCCATCACACTGTCGTATTTTTATTTCAATGATTAGTTTGGGTCTGGCCGCAGGGTGGTGACAAATATCATCCACCATGTGACCATCCCTACTTAATCATTCTAATCTTTTCTTCTCAGATACTCCGATTGTCCAAGTTTCACTTCCATATAAAGCGACACACACACGATCTGACTGAACGTTCGTTTCGCTCTTGCTGTTTGGCAATAGGCCATCACACTGTCGTATTTTTATTTCAATAATTAGTTTGGATCTGGCCACAGGGTGGTGACAAATATCATCCACCGTTTGACCATCCCTACTTAACTACCGGACACCAAACTTAAAACGATAGTTTTTAATAAAGGTTTTAATTATATTAAACAATATGACGTTTATTGCTACCGATGTATTATTTCAAGATATGTAGTTTCGTATTTATTTATTTCTGTTTTTGTGAGCCATGTTCAATTTCTTAGATAATATAATTAGTTATAAATTAACAACGTAATGTTATTTCCTTCGTGTGGCCGTGGTTATATATATATATATATACAGTTATTCTTGTAATGATGAGAGTGTAGGATCGGCGGATTCATTTTTGTATTATTTATTTTTGTTCAAATTGTACACAAATACCTAGACAGGTAATTCCTTTTGATTGGGCTACATTATAGGTGAAAGTCGTCACCCACCAAGTCACAATCTTATCAACGTGTTATTATGTTGTATGAATAAGTTTATAATGTGTTGAATAATATTGATATCGTGTTCATTATTCGGTAACTTTATGCGCTAGATTAACGTCAAAATTAGAAATAAAAGTAACGGCATATCCAGTTTATGGTCTCATACTAGCTTGGTTCTGTTATGAGTTGTTGATTGATTCATGCTTAAAAGAGTTCGATGAAGCGCCCACCACGTGACGATGCCACTACCGTGTTCATCGTCACTCTCATCCCCGCTGCTTTCAGCGGTCGCCAAAAATAAATATATAATACTAATATCCGTTTATTGTCACGACGTAAATACGATAGTACCGTTGTACTTGTTATACACTAATCCCTTAGTATCATTTTTGTTCTGGTCTCTTAGTGGGTAAAGTCAGCATCCTCTTTGAACCCATCCCATCGTCCTAGTATTATGTCGACTAAATACGGAGATTTTCTATTAATTAAATCTGAATATGAAATCATTAGTCTGTTATATTATTCGTACGATTAACGTTGTAATTAAAATAACAATAACTGAATATACCGTTTTATGTCTCACACTTGAGAGGCTGTTTTAAAAGAGTTGTAGATTTATGTGTAAAAGATTTCGTAGAAGCGCCCACCACGTGACGATGACATTACCGTGTCTATCGTCACTCTCACCCCCTCTGCTTTCAGCGGTCGCCAAACAGAAATAGATAGTTTATAACAATGATTTAATTTATTTGAATTAATATTCCTTTATTGTCTTAAACGTATAATGTTGTGTAATTCCGTTATAATATATTTTCATTTCTTCTATCCATGTTCATTTTCTGAAGTTATATTATAAAGATGATAAAGTTTTTATGTACATTTGTATTGATTGTATACATATATCTTTGATGTAACTCCTTTAGATCACGCCTAGTGGTGTTTGAAAAACGACATCACTATAATAAAAACCCAACGTAGTGTATGTATATCATTGATTCCATTGGAACTTTTGGCTGTATTGGTGAAAAACGTAATACGGCATTAGGCCATCGCTACGTATGTTAGCGTTTTTATTGTATCTGGCTGCACAGGGTCTGCAAAATAATCCACCAATGGGCCATCACACTGTCGTATTTTTATTTCAATGATTAGTTTGGATCTGGCCGCAGGGTGGTGGAAATCATCCACCGTTTGACCATCCCTACTTAATCATTGTAATCTTTTCTTCTCAGATACTCCGATTGTCCAAGTTTCACTTCCATGTAAAGCGACACACACACGATCTGACTGAACATTCGTTACGCTTGTGCTGTTCGGCAATAGGCCATCACAGTCGTATTTTTATTTCAATGATTAGTTTGGAAATGGCCGCAGGGTGGTGACAAATATCATCCACCGTGTGACCATCCCTACTTAATCATTGTAATCTTTTCTTCTCAGATACTCCGATTGTCCAAGTTTCACTTCCATATAAAGCGACACACACAGGATCTGACTGAACATTCGTTTCGCTTGTACTGTTCGGCAATAGGCCATCACACTGTCGTATTTTTATTTTAATGATTAGTTTGGAAATGGCCGCAGGGTGGTGACAAATATCATCCACCGTGTGACCATCCCTACTTAATCATTGTAATCTTTTCTTCTCAGATACTCCGATTGTCCAAGTTTCACTTCCATATAAAGCGACACACACAGGATCTGACTGAACATTCGTTTCGCTTGTACTGTTCGGCAATAGGCCATCACACTGTCGTATTTTTATTTTAATGATTAGTTTGGATCTGGCCGAAGGGTGGTGACAAATATCATCCACCGTTTGACCATCTCTTCTTAATCATTACTTCTTAATATATTTAGATCTGAACGCACGGGGGTTGAAAATTGTCATTCATGAAGATACTATACCCTTGGATTTTTTTTTTTAATCTGGTGCATTTCATCTTAGAAAGTCATCCATCAATTTTTTTTTTGTCTTCAGTCATTTGACTGGTTTGATTCAGCTCTCCAAGATTCCCTAACTAGTGCTAGGTGTTTCATTTCAGTATACCACCTACATCCTACATCCCTAACAATTTGTTTTACATATTCCAAAAGTGACCTGCCTACACAATTTTTTCCTACTACCTATCCTTCCAATACTAAAGCTACTATTCCAGGATGCCTTAGTACGTGACCTGTAAGTCTGTCTCTTCTTTTAGCTATATTTTTCCAAATGTTTCTTTCTTCACCTATATGCCACAGCTCCCTTTCATTTGTCACTTTATCCACCCATCTGATTTTCAACATTCTCCTGTAGCACCACATTTCAATGGCTACTAATCTTTTCTTCTCAGGTACTCCGATTGTCCAAGTTTCACTTCCATATAAAGCGACACACACAGGATCTGACTGAACATTCGTTTCGCTTGTGCTGTTCGGCAATAGGCCATCACACTGTCGTATTTTTATTTCAATGATTAGTTTGGATCTGGCCACAGGGTGGTGACAAATATCATCCACCGTGTGACCATCCCTTCTTAATCATTGTAATCTTTTCTTCTCAGATACTCCGATTGTCCAAGTTTCACTTCCATATAAAGCGACACACACACGATCTGACTGAACGTTCGTTTCGCTCTTGCTGTTTGGCAATAGGCCATCACACTGTCGTATTTTTATTTCAATAATTAGTTTGGATCTGGCCACAGGGTGGTGACAAATATCATCCACCGTGTGACCATCCCTTCTTAATCATTGTAATCTTTTCTTCTCAGATACTCCGATTGTCCAAGTTTCACTTCCATAGAAAGCGACACACACACGATCTGACTGAACATTCATTTCGCTTGTGCTGTTCGGCAATAGGCCACCACACTGTCGTATTTCTATTTCAATGATTAGTTTGGATCTGGCCGCAGGGTGGTGACAAATATCATCCACCGTGTGACCATCCCTACTTAAATCATTCTAATCTTTTCTTCTCAGATACTCCGATTGTCCAAGATTCACTTCCATGTAAAGCGACACACACACAATCTGACTGAACATTCGTTTCGCTTGTGCTGTTCGGCAATAGGCTATCACACTGTCGTATTTTTATTTCAATGATTAGTTTGGATCTAGCCACAGGGTGGTGACAAATATCATCCACCGTGTGACCATCCCTACTTAATCATTCTAATCTTTTCTTCTCAGATACTCCGATTGTCCAAGTTTCACTTCCATAGAAAGCGACACACACATGATCTGACTGAACGTTCGTTTCGCTCTTGCTGTTTGGCAATAGGCCATCACACTGTCGTATTTTTATTTCAGTAATTAGTTTGGATCTGACCACAGGGTGGTGACAAATATCATCCACTGTGTGACCATCCCTACTTAATCATTCTAATGTTTTCTTCTCGGATACTCCGATTGTCCAAGTTTCACTTCCATATAAAGCGACATACACACGATCTGACTTAACGTTCTTTTCGCTTGTGCTGTTCGGCAATAGGCCATCACACTGTCGTATTTTTATTTCAGTAATTAGTTTGGATCTGACCACAGGGTGGTGACAAATATCATCCACTGTGTGACCATCCCTACTTAATCATTCTAATGTTTTCTTCTCGGATACTCCGATTGTCCAAGTTTCACTTCCATAGAAAGCAACACACATGATCTGACTGAACATCCGTTTCGCTTGTGCTGTTTGGCAATAGGCCATCACACTGTCGTATTTTTATTTCAATAATTAGTTTGGATCTGGCCACAGGGTGGTGACAAATATCATCCACCGTGTGACCATCCCTTCTTAATCATTGTAATCTTTTCTTCTCAGATACTCCGATTGTCCAAGTTTCACTTCCATAGAAAGCGACACACACACGATCTGACTGAACATTCATTTCGCTTGTGCTGTTCGGCAATAGGCGACCACACTGTCGTATTTTTATTTCAATGATTAGTTTGGATCTGGCCGCAGGGTGGTGACAAATATCATCCACCGTGTGACCATCCCTACTTAAATCATTCTAATCTTTTCTTCTCAGATACTCCGATTGTCCAAGATTCACTTCCATGTAAAGCGACACACACACAATCTGACTGAACATTCGTTTCGCTTGTGTTGTTCGGCAATAGGCTATCACACTGTCGTATTTTTATTTCAATGATTAGTTTGGATCTAGCCACAGGGTGGTGACAAATATCATCCACCGTGTGACCATCCCTACTTAATCATTCTAATCTTTTCTTCTCAGATACTCCGATTGTCCAAGTTTCACTTCCATAGAAAGCGACACACACATGATCTGACTGAACGTTCGTTTCGCTCTTGCTGTTTGGCAATAGGCCATCACACTGTCGTATTTTTATTTCAGTAATTAGTTTGGATCTGACCACAGGGTGGTGACAAATATCATCCACTGTGTGACCATCCCTACTTAATCATTCTAATGTTTTCTTCTCGGATACTCCGATTGTCCAAGTTTCACTTCCATATAAAGCGACATACACACGATCTGACTTAACGTTCTTTTCGCTTGTGCTGTTCGGCAATAGGCCATCACACTGTCGTATTTTTATTTCAATGATTAGTTTGGATCTGGCCGCAGGGTGGTGACAAATATCATCCACCGTGTGACCATCCCTTCTTAATCATTGTAATCTTTTCTTCTCAGATACTCCGATTGTCCAAGTTTCACTTCCATAGAAAGCAACACACATGATCTGACTGAACATCCGTTTCGCTTGTGCTGTTTGGCAATAGGCCATCACACTGTCGAATTTTTATTTCAATGATTAGTTTGGATCTGGCCGCAGGGTGGTGACAAATATCATCCACCGTGTGACCATCCCTACCTAATCATTCTAATCTTTTCTTCTCAGATACTCCGATTGTCCAAGTTTCACTTCCATATAAAGCGACACACACACGATCTGACTGAACGTTCGTTTCGCTCTTGCTGTTTGGCAATAGGCCATCACACTGTCGTATTTTTATTTCAAGAATTAGTTTGGATCTGGCCACAGGGTGGTGACAAATATCATCCACCGTTTGACCATCCCTACTTAACTACCGGACACCAAACTTAAAACTATAGTTTTTAATAAAGGTTTTAATTATATTAAACAATATGACGTTTATTGCTACCGATGTATTATTTCAAGATATGTAGTTTCGTATTTATTTATTTCTGTTTTTGTGAGCCATGTTCAATTTCTTAGATAATATAATTAGTTATAAATTAACAACGTAATGTTATTTCCTTCGTGTGGCCGTGGTGATATATATATATACAGTTATTCTTGTAATGATGAGAGTGTAGGATCGGCGGATTCATTTTTGTATTATTTATTTTTGTTCAAATTGTACACAAATACGTAGACAGGTAATTCCTTTTGATTGGGCTACATTATAGGTGAAAGTCGTCACCCACCAAGTCACAATCTTATCAACGTCTTATTATGTTGTATGAATAAGTTTATAATGTGTTGAATAATATTGATATCGTGTTCATTATTCGGTAACTTTATGCGCTAGATTAACGTCAAAATTAGAAATAAAAGTAACGGCATATCCAGTTTATGGTCTCATACTAGCTTGGTTCTGTTAAGAGTTGTTGATTGATTCATGCTTAAAAGAGTTCGATGAAGCGCCCACCACGTGACGATGCCACTACCGTGTTCATCGTCACTCTCACCCCCGCTGCTTTCAGCGGTCACCAAAAATAAATATATAATACTAATATCCGTTTATTGTCACGACGTAAATACGATAGTACCGTTGTACTTGTTATACACTAATCCCTTAGTATCATTTTTGTTCTGGTCTCTTAGTGGGTAAAGTCAGCATCCTCTTTGAACCCATCCCATCGTCCTAGTATTATGTCGACTAAATACGGAGATTTTCTATTAAATAAATCTGAATATGAAATCATTAGTCTGTTATATTATTCGTACGATTAACGTTGTAATTAAAATAACAATAACTGAATATACCGTTTTATGTCTCACACTTGAGAGGCTGTTTTAAAAGAGTTGTAGATTTATGTGTAAAAGATTTCGTAGAAGCGCCCACCACGTGACGATGACATTACCGTGTCTATTGTCACTCTCACCCCCTCTGCTTTCAGCGGTCGCCAAACAGAAATAGATAGTTTATAACAATGATTTAATTTATTTGAATTAATATTCCTTTATTGTCTTAAACGTATAATGTTGTGTAATTCCGTTATAATATATTTTCATTTCTTCTATCCATGTTCATTTTCTGAAGTTATATTATAAAGATGATAAAGTTTTTATGTACATTTGTACTGATTGTATACATATATCTTTGATGTAACTCCTTTAGATCACGCCTAGTGGTGTTTGAAAAACGACATCACTATAATAAAAACCCAACGTAGTGTATGTATATCATTGATTCCATTGGAACTTTTGGCTGTATTGGTGAAAAACGTAATACGGCATTAGGCCATCGCTACGTATGTTAGCGTTTTTATTGTATCTGGCTGCACAGGGTCTGCAAAATAATCCACCAATGGGCCATCACACTGTCGTATTTTTATTTCAATGATTAGTTTGGATCTGGCCGCAGGGTGGTGGAAATCATCCACCGTTTGACCATCCCTACTTAATCATTGTAATCTTTTCTTCTCAGATACTCCGATTGTCCAAGTTTCACTTCCATGTAAAGCGACACACACACGATCTGACTGAACATTCGTTACGCTTGTGCTGTTCGGCAATAGGCCATCACAGTCGTATTTTTATTTCAATGATTAGTTTGGATCTGGCCGCAGGGTGGTGACAAATATCATCCACCGTGTGACCATCCCTACTTAATCATTGTAATCTTTTCTTCTCAGATACTCCGATTGTCCAAGTTTCACTTCCATATAAAGCGACACACACAGGATCTGACTGAACATTCGTTTCGCTTGTACTGTTCGGCAATAGGCCATCACACTGTCGTATTTTTATTTTAATGATTAGTTTGGATCTGGCCGAAGGGTGGTGACAAATATCATCCACCGTTTGACCATCTCTTCTTAATCATTACTTCTTAATATATTTAGATCTGAACGCACGGGGGTTGAAAATTGTCATTCATGAAGATACTATACCCTTGGATTTTTTTTTTTAATCTGGTGCATTTCATCTTAGAAAGTCATCCATCAATTTTTTTTTTGTCTTCAGTCATTTGACTGGTTTGATTCAGCTCTCCAAGATTCCCTAACTAGTGCTAGGTGTTTCATTTCAGTATACCACCTACATCCTACATCCCTAACAATTTGTTTTACATATTCCAAAAGTGACCTGCCTACACAATTTTTTCCTACTACCTATCCTTCCAATACTAAAGCTACTATTCCAGGATGCCTTAGTACGTGACCTGTAAGTCTGTCTCTTCTTTTAGCTATATTTTTCCAAATGTTTCTTTCTTCACCTATATGCCACAGCTCCCTTTCATTTGTCACTTTATCCACCCATCTGACTTTCAACATTCTCCTGTAGCACCACATTTCAATGGCTTCTAATCTTTTCTTCTCAGGTACTCCGATTGTCCAAGTTTCACTTCCATATAAAGCGACACACACAGGATCTGACTGAACATTCGTTTCGCTTGTGCTGTTCGGCAATAGGCCATCACACTGTCGTATTTTTATTTAAATGATTAGTTTGGATCTGGCCGAAGGGTGGTGACAAATATCATCCACCGTTTGACCATCTCTTCTTAATCATTACTTCTTAATATATTTAGATCTGAACGCAGGGGGGTTGAAAATTGTCATTCATGAAGATACTATACCCTTGGATTTTTTTTTTTTTAATCTGGTGCATTTCATCTTAGAAAGTCGTCCATCATATTTTTTTTTTGTCTTCAGTCATTTGACTGGTTTGATTCAGCTCTCCAAGATTCCCTAACTAGTGCTAGGTGTTTCATTTCAGTATACCCCCTACATCCTACATCCCTAACAATTTGTTTTACATATTCCAAAAGTGACCTGCCTACACAATTTTTTCCTACTACCTATCCTTCCAATACTAAAGCTACTATTCCAGGATGCCTTAGTACGTGACCTGTAAGTCTGTCTCTTCTTTTAGCTATATTTTTCCAAATGTTTCTTTCTTCACCTATATGCCACAGCTCCCTTTCATTTGTCACTTTATCCACCCATCTGATTTTCAACATTCTCCTGTAGCACCACATTTCAATGGCTTCTAATCTTTTCTTCTCAGGTACTCCGATTGTCCAAGTTTCACTTCCATATAAAGCGACACACACAGGATCTGACTGAACATTCGTTTCGCTTGTGCTGTTCGGCAATAGGCCATCACACTGTCGTATTTTTATTTCAATGATTAGTTTGGATCTGGCCGCAGGGTGGTGACAAATATCATCCACCGTGTGACCATCCCTACTCAATCATTGTAATCTTTTCTTCTCAGATACTCCGATTGTCCAAGTTTCACTTCCATAGAAAGCGACACACACACGATCTGACTGAACATTCATTTCGCTTGTGCTGTTCGGCAATAGGCCACCACACTGTCGTATTTTTATTTCAATGATTAGTTTGGATCTGGCCGCAGGGTGGTGACAAATATCATCCACCGTGTGACCATCCCTACTTAAATCATTCTAATCTTTTCTTCTCATATACTCCGATTGTCCAAGTTTCACTTCCATAGAAAGCGACACACACATGATCTGACTGAACGTTCGTTTCGCTCTTGCTGTTTGGCAATAGGCCATCACACTGTCGTATTTTTATTTCAGTAATTAGTTTGGATCTGACCACAGGGTGGTGACAAATATCATCCACTGTGTGACCATCCCTACTTAATCATTCTAATGTTTTCTTCTCGGATACTCCGATTGTCCAAGTTTCATTTCCATATAAAGCGACATACACACGATCTGACTTAACGTTCTTTTCGCTTGTGCTGTTCGGCAATAGGCCATCACACTGTCGTATTTTTATTTCAATGATTAGTTTGGATCTAGCCACAGGGTGGTGACAAATATCATCCACCGTGTGACCATCCCTACTTAATCATTCTAATCTTTTCTTCTCAGATACTCCGATTGTCCAAGTTTCACTTCCATAGAAAGCGACACACACATGATCTGACTGAACGTTCGTTTCGCTCTTGCTGTTTGGCAATAGGCCATCACACTGTTGTATTTTTATTTCAGTAATTAGTTTGGATCTGACCACAGGGTGGTGACAAATATCATCCACTGTGTGACCATCCCTACTTAATCATTCTAATGTTTTCTTCTCGGATACTCCGATTGTCCAAGTTTCACTTCCATATAAAGCGACATACACACGATCTGACTTAATGTTCTTTTCGCTTGTGCTGTTCGGCAATAGGCCATCACACTGTCGTATTTTTATTTCAGTAATTAGTTTGGATCTGACCACAGGGTGGTGACAAATATCATCCACTGTGTGACCATCCCTACTTAATCATTCTAATGTTTTCTTCTCGGATACTCCGATTGTCCAAGTTTCACTTCCATAGAAAGCAACACACATGATCTGACTGAACATCCGTTTCGCTTGTGCTGTTTGGCAATAGGCCACCACACTGTCGTATTTTTATTTCAATGATTAGTTTGGATCTAGCTACAGGGTGGTGACAAATATCATCCACCGTGTGACCATCCCTACTTAATCATTCTAATCTTTTCTTCTCAGATACTCCGATTGTCCAAGTTTCACTTCCATAGAAAGCGACACACACATGATCTGACTGAACGTTCGTTTCGCTCTTGCTGTTTGGCAATAGGCCATCACACTGTCGTATTTTTATTTCAGTAATTAGTTTGGATCTGACCACAGGGTGGTGACAAATATCATCCACTGTGTGACCATCCCTACTTAATCATTCTAATGTTTTCTTCTCGGATACTCCGATTGTCCAAGTTTCACTTCCATATAAAGCGACATACACACGATCTGACTTAACGTTCTTTTCGCTTGTGCTGTTCGGCAATAGGCCATCACACTGTCGTATTTTTATTTCAATGATTAGTTTGGATCTGGCCGCAGGGTGGTGACAAATATCATCCACCGTGTGACCATCCCTTCTTAATCATTGTAATCTTTTCTTCTCAGATACTCCGATTGTCCAAGTTTCACTTCCATAGAAAGCAACACACATGATCTGACTGAACATCCGTTTCGCTTGTGCTGTTTGGCAATAGGCCATCACACTGTCGAATTTTTATTTCAATGATTAGTTTGGATCTGGCCGCAGGGTGGTGACAAATATCATCCACCGTGTGACCATCCCTACCTAATCATTCTAATCTTTTCTTCTCAGATACTCCGATTGTCCAAGTTTCACTTCCATATAAAGCGACACACACACGATCTGACTGAACGTTCTTTTCGCTTGTGCTGTTCGGCAATAGGCCATCACAGTCGTATTTTTATTTCAATGATTAGTTTGGATCTGGCCGCAGGGTGGTGACAAATATCATCCACCGTGTGACCATCCCTACTTAATCATTGTAATCTTTTCTTCTCAGATACTCCGATTGTCCAAGTTTCACTTCCATATAAAGCGACACACACAGGATCTGACTGAACATTCGTTTCGCTTGTACTGTTCGGCAATAGGCCATCACACTGTCGTATTTTTATTTTAATGATTAGTTTGGATCTGGCCGAAGGGTGGTGACAAATATCATCCACCGTTTGACCATCTCTTCTTAATCATTACTTCTTAATATATTTAGATCTGAACGCAGGGGGGTTGAAAATTGTCATTCATGAAGATACTATACCCTTGGATTTTTTTTTTTAATCTGGTGCATTTCATCTTAGAAAGTCATCCATCAATTTTTTTTTTGTCTTCAGTCATTTGACTGGTTTGATTCAGCTCTCCAAGATTCCCTAACTAGTGCTAGGTGTTTCATTTCAGTATACCACCTACATCCTACATCCCTAACAATTTGTTTTACATATTCCAAAAGTGACCTGCCTACACAATTTTTTCCTACTACCTATCCTTCCAATACTAAAGCTACTATTCCAGGATGCCTTAGTACGTGACCTGTAAGTCTGTCTCTTCTTTTAGCTATATTTTTCCAAATGTTTCTTTCTTCACCTATATGCCACAGCTCCCTTTCATTTGTCACTTTATCCACCCATCTGATTTTCAACATTCTCCTGTAGCACCACATTTCAATGGCTTCTAATCTTTTCTTCTCAGGTACTCCGATTGTCCAAGTTTCACTTCCATATAAAGCGACACACACAGGATCTGACTGAACATTCGTTTCGCTTGTGCTGTTCGGCAATAGGCCATCACACTGTCGTATTTTTATTTAAATGATTAGTTTGGATCTGGCCGAAGGGTGGTGACAAATATCATCCACCGTTTGACCATCTCTTCTTAATCATTACTTCTTAATATATTTAGATCTGAACGCAGGGGGGTTGAAAATTGTCATTCATGAAGATACTATACCCTTGGATTTTTTTTTTTTTAATCTGGTGCATTTCATCTTAGAAAGTCGTCCATCATATTTTTTTTTTGTCTTCAGTCATTTGACTGGTTTGATTCAGCTCTCCAAGATTCCCTAACTAGTGCTAGGTGTTTCATTTCAGTATACCCCCTACATCCTACATCCCTAACAATTTGTTTTACATATTCCAAAAGTGACCTGCCTACACAATTTTTTCCTACTACCTATCCTTCCAATACTAAAGCTACTATTCCAGGATGCCTTAGTACGTGACCTGTAAGTCTGTCTCTTCTTTTAGCTATATTTTTCCAAATGTTTCTTTCTTCACCTATATGCCACAGCTCCCTTTCATTTGTCACTTTATCCACCCATCTGATTTTCAACATTCTCCTGTAGCACCACATTTCAATGGCTTCTAATCTTTTCTTCTCAGGTACTCCGATTGTCCAAGTTTCACTTCCATATAAAGCGACACACACAGGATCTGACTGAACATTCGTTTCGCTTGTGCTGTTCGGCAATAGGCCATCACACTGTCGTATTTTTATTTCAATGATTAGTTTGGATCTGGCCGCAGGGTGGTGACAAATATCATCCACCGTGTGACCATCCCTACTCAATCATTGTAATCTTTTCTTCTCAGATACTCCGATTGTCCAAGTTTCACTTCCATAGAAAGCGACACACACACGATCTGACTGAACATTCATTTCGCTTGTGCTGTTCGGCAATAGGCCACCACACTGTCGTATTTTTATTTCAATGATTAGTTTGGATCTGGCCGCAGGGTGGTGACAAATATCATCCACCGTGTGACCATCCCTACTTAAATCATTCTAATCTTTTCTTCTCATATACTCCGATTGTCCAAGTTTCACTTCCATAGAAAGCGACACACACATGATCTGACTGAACGTTCGTTTCGCTCTTGCTGTTTGGCAATAGGCCATCACACTGTCGTATTTTTATTTCAGTAATTAGTTTGGATCTGACCACAGGGTGGTGACAAATATCATCCACTGTGTGACCATCCCTACTTAATCATTCTAATGTTTTCTTCTCGGATACTCCGATTGTCCAAGTTTCATTTCCATATAAAGCGACATACACACGATCTGACTTAACGTTCTTTTCGCTTGTGCTGTTCGGCAATAGGCCATCACACTGTCGTATTTTTATTTCAATGATTAGTTTGGATCTGGCCGCAGGGTGGTGACAAATATCATCCACCGTGTGACCATCCCTTCTTAATCATTGTAATCTTTTCTTCTCAGATACTCCGATTGTCCAAGTTTCACTTCCATAGAAAGCAACACAAACGATCTGACTGAACATCCGTTTCGCTTGTGCTGTTCGGCAATAGGCCACCACACTGTCGTATTTTTATTTCAATGATTAGTTTGGATCTGGCCGCAGGGTGGTGACAAATATCATCCACCGTGTGACCATCCCTACTTAAATCATTCTAATCTTTTCTTCTCAGATACTCCGATTGTCCAAGTTTCACTTCCATAGAAAGCGACACACACATGATCTGACTGAACGTTCGTTTCGCTCTTGCTGTTCGGTAATAGGCCATCACACTGTCGTATTTTTATTTCAATGATTAGTTTGGATCTGGCCGCAGGGTGGTGACAAATATCATCCACCGTGTGACCATCCCTACTTAATCATTCTAATCTTTTCTTCTCAGATACTCCGATTGTCCATGTTTCACTTCCATGTAAAGCGACACACACACAATCTGACTGAACATTCGTTTCGCTTGTGCTGTTCGGCAATAGGCCATCACACTGTCGTATTTTTATTTCAATGATTAGTTTGGGTCTGGCCGCAGGGTGGTGACAAATATCATCCACCATGTGACCATCCCTACTTAATCATTCTAATCTTTTCTTCTCAGATACTCCGATTGTCCAAGTTTCACTTCCATATAAAGCGACACACACACGATCTGACTGAACGTTCGTTTCGCTCTTGCTGTTTGGCAATAGGCCATCACACTGTCGTATTTTTATTTCAATAATTAGTTTGGATCTGGCCACAGGGTGGTGACAAATATCATCCACCGTTTGACCATCCCTACTTAACTACCGGACACCAAACTTAAAACGATAGTTTTTAATAAAGGTTTTAATTATATTAAACAATATGACGTTTATTGCTACCGATGTATTATTTCAAGATATGTAGTTTCGTATTTATTTATTTCTGTTTTTGTGAGCCATGTTCAATTTCTTAGATAATATAATTAGTTATAAATTAACAACGTAATGTTATTTCCTTCGTGTGGCCGTGGTTATATATATATATATATATATACAGTTATTCTTGTAATGATGAGAGTGTAGGATCGGCGGATTCATTTTTGTATTATTTATTTTTGTTCAAATTGTACACAAATACCTAGACAGGTAATTCCTTTTGATTGGGCTACATTATAGGTGAAAGTCGTCACCCACCAAGTCACAATCTTATCAACGTGTTATTATGTTGTATGAATAAGTTTATAATGTGTTGAATAATATTGATATCGTGTTCATTATTCGGTAACTTTATGCGCTAGATTAACGTCAAAATTAGAAATAAAAGTAACGGCATATCCAGTTTATGGTCTCATACTAGCTTGGTTCTGTTAAGAGTTGTTGATTGATTCATGCTTAAAAGAGTTCGATGAAGCGCCCACCACGTGACGATGCCACTACCGTGTTCATCGTCACTCTCATCCCCGCTGCTTTCAGCGGTCGCCAAAAATAAATATATAATACTAATATCCGTTTATTGTCACGACGTAAATACGATAGTACCGTTGTACTTGTTATACACTAATCCCTTAGTATCATTTTTGTTCTGGTCTCTTAGTGGGTAAAGTCAGCATCCTCTTTGAACCCATCCCATCGTCCTAGTATTATGTCGACTAAATACGGAGATTTTCTATTAATTAAATCTGAATATGAAATCATTAGTCTGTTATATTATTCGTACGATTAACGTCGTAATTAAAATAACAATAACTGAATATACCGTTTTATGTCTCACACTTGAGAGGCTGTTTTAAAAGAGTTGTAGATTTATGTGTAAAAGATTTCGTAGAAGCGCCCACCACGTGACGATGACATTACCGTGTCTATTGTCACTCTCACCCCCTCTGCTTTCAGCGGTCGCCAAACAGAAATAGATAGTTTATAACAATGATTTAATTTATTTGAATTAATATTCCTTTATTGTCTTAAACGTATAATGTTGTGTAATTCCGTTATAATATATTTTCATTTCTTCTATCCATGTTCATTTTCTGAAGTTATATTATAAAGATGATAAAGTTTTTATGTACATTTGTACTGATTGTATACATATATCTTTGATGTAACTCCTTTAGATCACGCCTAGTGGTGTTTGAAAAACGACATCACTATAATAAAAACCCAACGTAGTGTATGTATATCATTGATTCCATTGGAACTTTTGGCTGTATTGGTGAAAAACGTAATACGGCATTAGGCCATCGCTACGTATGTTAGCGTTTTTATTGTATCTGGCTGCACAGGGTCTGCAAAATAATCCACCAATGGGCCATCACACTGTCGTATTTTTATTTCAATGATTAGTTTGGATCTGGCCGCAGGGTGGTGGAAATCATCCACCGTTTGACCATCCCTACTTAATCATTGTAATCTTTTCTTCTCAGATACTCCGATTGTCCAAGTTTCACTTCCATATAAAGCGACACACACAGGATCTGACTGAACATTCGTTTCGCTTGTACTGTTCGGCAATAGGCCATCACACTGTCGTATTTTTATTTTAATGATTAGTTTGGATCTGGCCGAAGGGTGGTGACAAATATCATCCACCGTTTGACCATCTCTTCTTAATCATTACTTCTTAATATATTTAGATCTGAACGCAGGGGGGTTGAAAATTGTCATTCATGAAGATACTATACCCTTGGATTTTTTTTTTTAATCTGGTGCATTTCATCTTAGAAAGTCATCCATCAATTTTTTTTTTGTCTTCAGTCATTTGACTGGTTTGATTCAGCTCTCCAAGATTCCCTAACTAGTGCTAGGTGTTTCATTTCAGTATACCACCTACATCCTACATCCCTAACAATTTGTTTTATATATTCCAAAAGTGACCTGCCTACACAATTTTTTCCTACTACCTATCCTTCCAATACTAAAGCTACTATTCCAGGATGCCTTAGTACGTGACCTGTAAGTCTGTCTCTTCTTTTAGCTATATTTTTCCAAATGTTTCTTTCTTCACCTATATGCCACAGCTCCCTTTCATTTGTCACTTTATCCACCCATCTGATTTTCAACATTCTCCTGTAGCACCACATTTCAATGGCTTCTAATCTTTTCTTCTCAGGTACTCCGATTGTCCAAGTTTCACTTCCATATAAAGCGACACACACAGGATCTGACTGAACATTCGTTTCGCTTGTGCTGTTCGGCAATAGGCCATCACACTGTCGTATTTATATTTCAATGATTAGTTTGGATCTGGCCGCAGGGTGGTGACAAATATCATCCACCGTGTGACCATCCCTACTCAATCATTGTAATCTTTTCTTCTCAGATACTCCGATTGTCCAAGTTTCACTTCCATAGAAAGCGACACACACACGATCTGACTGAACATTCATTTCGCTTGTGCTGTTCGGCAATAGGCCACCACACTGTCGTATTTTTATTTCAATGATTAGTTTGGATCTGGCCGCAGGGTGGTGACAAATATCATCCACCGTGTGACCATCCCTACTTAAATCATTCTAATCTTTTCTTCTCATATACTCCGATTGTCCAAGTTTCACTTCCATAGAAAGCGACACACACATGATCTGACTGAACGTTCGTTTCGCTCTTGCTGTTTGGCAATAGGCCATCACACTGTCGTATTTTTATTTCAGTAATTAGTTTGGATCTGACCACAGGGTGGTGACAAATATCATCCACCGTGTGACCATCCCTACTTAATCATTCTAATCTTTTCTTCTCAGATACTCCGATTGTCCAAGTTTCACTTCCATATAAAGCGACACACACACGATCTGACTGAACGTTCGTTTCGCTCTTGCTGTTTGGCAATAGGCCATCACACTGTCGTATTTTTATTTCAATAATTAGTTTGGATCTGGCCGCAGGGTGGTGACAAATATCATCCACCGTGTGACCATCCCTACTTAAATCATTCTAATCTTTTCTTCTCATATACTCCGATTGTCCAAGTTTCACTTCCATAGAAAGCGACACACACACAATCTGACTGAACATTCGTTTCGCTTGTGCTGTTCGGCAATAGGCCATCACACTGTCGTATTTTTATTTCAATGATTAGTTTGGGTCTGGCCGCAGGGTGGTGACAAATATCATCCACCATGTGACCATCCCTACTTAATCATTCTAATCTTTTCTTCTCAGATACTCCGATTGTCCAAGTTTCACTTCCATATAAAGCGACACACACACGATCTGACTGAACGTTCGTTTCGCTCTTGCTGTTTGGCAATAGGCCATCACACTGTCGTATTTTTATTTCAATAATTAGTTTGGATCTGGCCACAGGGTGGTGACAAATATCATCCACCGTTTGACCATCCCTACTTAACTACCGGACACCAAACTTAAAACGATAGTTTTTAATAAAGGTTTTAATTATATTAAACAATATGACGTTTATTGCTACCGATGTATTATTTCAAGATATGTAGTTTCGTATTTATTTATTTCTGTTTTTGTGAGCCATGTTCAATTTCTTAGATAATATAATTAGTTATAAATTAACAATGTAATGTTATTTCCTTCGTGTGGCCGTGGTTATATATATATATATATACAGTTATTCTTGTAATGATGAGAGTGTAGGATCGGCGGATTCATTTTTGTATTATTTATTTTTGTTCAAATTGTACACAAATACCTAGACAGGTAATTCCTTTTGATTGGGCTACATTATAGGTGAAAGTCGTTACCCACCAAGTCACAATCTTATCAACGTGTTATTATGTTGTATGAATAAGTTTATAATGTGTTGAATAATATTGATATCGTGTTCATTATTCGGTAACTTTATGCGCTAGATTAACGTCAAAATTAGAAATAAAAGTAACGGCATATCCAGTTTATGGTCTCATACTAGCTTGGTTCTGTTAAGAGTTGTTGATTGATTCATGCTTAAAAGAGTTCGATGAAGCGCCCACCACGTGACGATGCCACTACCGTGTTCATCGTCACTCTCATCCCCGCTGCTTTCAGCGGTCGCCAAAAATAAATATATAATACTAATATCCGTTTATTGTCACGACGTAAATACGATAGTACCGTTGTACTTGTTATACACTAATCCCTTAGTATCATTTTTGTTCTGGTCTCTTAGTGGGTAAAGTCAGCATCCTCTTTGAACCCATCCCATCGTCCTAGTATTATGTCGACTAAATACGGAGATTTTCTATTAATTAAATCTGAATATGAAATCATTAGTCTGTTATATTATTCGTACGATTAACGTCGTAATTAAAATAACAATAACTGAATATACCGTTTTATGTCTCACACTTGAGAGGCTGTTTTAAAAGAGTTGTAGATTTATGTGTAAAAGATTTCGTAGAAGCGCCCACCACGTGACGATGACATTACCGTGTCTATCGTCACTCTCACCCCCTCTGCTTTCAGCGGTCGCCAAACAGAAATAGATAGTTTATAACAATGATTTAATTTATTTGAATTAATATTCCTTTATTGTCTTAAACGTATATTGTTGTGTAATTCCGTTATAATATATTTTCATTTCTTCTATCCATGTTCATTTTCTGAAGTTATATTATAAAGATGATAAAGTTTTTATGTACATTTGTACTGATTGTATACATATATCTTTGATGTAACTCCTTTAGATCACGCCTAGTGGTGTTTGAAAAACGACACCACTATAATAAAAACCCAACGTAGTGTATGTATATCATTGATTCCATTGGAACTTTTGGCTGTATTGGTGAAAAACGTAATACGGCATTAGGCCATCGCTACGTATGTTAGCGTTTTTATTGTATCTGGCTGCACAGGGTCTGCAAAATAATCCACCAATGGGCCATCACACTGTCGTATTTTTATTTCAATGATTATTTTGGATCTGGCCGCAGGGTGGTGGAAATCATCCACCGTTTGACCATCCCTACTTAATCATTGTAATCTTTTCTTCTCAGATACTCCGATTGTCCAAGTTTCACTTCCATGTAAAGCGACACACACACGATCTGACTGAACATTCGTTACGCTTGTGCTGTTCGGCAATAGGCCATCACAGTCGTATTTTTATTTCAATGATTAGTTTGGATCTGGCCGCAGGGTGGTGACAAATATCATCCACCGTGTGACCATCCCTACTTAATCATTGTAATCTTTTCTTCTCAGATACTCCGATTGTCCAAGTTTCACTTCCATATAAAGCGACACACACAGGATCTGACTGAACATTCGTTTCGCTTGTACTGTTCGGCAATAGGCCATCACACTGTCGTATTTTTATTTTAATGATTAGTTTGGATCTGGCCGAAGGGTGGTGACAAATATCATCCACCGTTTGACCATCTTTTCTTAATCATTACTTCTTAATATATTTAGATCTGAACGCAGGGGGGTTGAAAATTGTCATTCATGAAGATACTATACCCTTGGATTTTTTTTTTTAATCTGGTGCATTTCATCTTAGAAAGTCATCCATCAATTTTTTTTTTGTCTTCAGTCATTTGACTGGTTTGATTCAGCTCTCCAAGATTCCCTAACTAGTGCTAGGTGTTTCATTTCAGTATACCACCTACATCCTACATCCCTAACAATTTGTTTTACATATTCCAAAAGTGACCTGCCTACACAATTTTTTCCTACTACCTATCCTTCCAATACTAAAGCTACTATTCCAGGATGCCTTAGTACGTGACCTGTAAGTCTGTCTCTTCTTTTAGCTATATTTTTCCAAATGTTTCTTTCTTCACCTATATGCCACAGCTCCCTTTCATTTGTCACTTTATCCACCCATCTGATTTTCAACATTCTCCTGTAGCACCACATTTCAATAGCTTCTAATCTTTTCTTCTCAGGTACTCCGATTGTCCAAGTTTCACTTCCATATAAAGCGACACACACAGGATCTGACTGAACATTCGTTTCGCTTGTGCTGTTCGGCAATAGGCCATCACACTGTCGTATTTTTATTTCAATGATTAGTTTGGATCTGGCCGCATGGTGGTGACAAATATCATCCACCGTGTGACCATCCCTACTCAAACATTCTAATCTTTTCTTCTCAGATACTCCGATTGTCCAAGTTTCACTTCCATATAAAGCGACACACACACGATCTGACTGAACGTTCGTTTCGCTCTTGCTGTTTGGCAATAGGCCATCACACTGTTGTATTTTTATTTCAATAATTAGTTTGGATCTGGCCACAGGGTGGTGACAAATATCATCCACCGTGTGACCATCCCTTCTTAATCATTGTAATCTTTTCTTCTCAGATACTCCGATTGTCCAAGTTTCACTTCCATAGAAAGCGACACACACACGATCTGACTGAACATTCATTTCGCTTGTGCTGTTCGGCAATAGGCCACCACACTGTCGTATTTTTATTTCAATGATTAGTTTGGATCTGGCCGCAGGGTGGTGACAAATATCATCCACCGTTTGCCCCCATCCCTTCTTAATCATTACTTCTTAATAATATATTTAGATCTGAACGTAGGGCGGTTGAAAATTGTCATTCATGAAGATACTATACCCTCGGATTTTTTTTTAATCTGGTCGCATTTCATCTTAGAAAGTCATCCATCAATTTTTTTTTTGTCTTCAGTCATTTGACTGGTTTGATGCAGCTCTCCAAGATTCCCTAACTAGTGCTAGGTGTTTCATTTCAGTATACCCCCTACATCCTACATCCCTAACAATTTGTTTTACATATTCCAAAAGTGACCTGCCCACACAATTTTTTCCTACTATTTATCCTTCTAATACTAAAGCTACTATTCCAGGATGCCTTAGTACGTGACCTGTAAGTTTGTCTCTTCTTTTTGCTATATTTTTCCAAATGTTTCTTTCTTCACCTATTTGCCACAGCACCTTTTCATTTGTCACTTTATCCACCCATCTGATTTTCATCATTCTCCTGTAGCACCACATTTCAATGGCTTCTAATCTTTTCTTCTCAGGTACTCCGATTGTCCAAGTTTCACTTGCATATAAAGCGACACACACAGGATCTCACTGAACATTCGTTTCGCTTGTGCTGTTCGGCAATAGGCCATCACACTGTCGTATTTTTATTTCAATGATTAGTTTGGATCTGGCCGCAGGGTGGTGACAAATATCATCCACCGTGTGACCATCCCTACTTAATCATTGTAATCTTTTCTTCTCAGATACTCCGATTGTCCAAGTTTCACTTCCATAGAAAGCGGCACACACAGATCTGACTGAACATTCGTTTCGCTTGTGCTGTTCGGCAATAGGCCATCACACTGTCGTATTTTTATTTCAATGATTAGTTTGGATCTGGCCGCAGGGTGGTGACAAATATCATCCACCGTGTGACCATCCCTACTTAATCATTCTAATCTTTTCTTCTCAGATACTCCGATTGTCCAAGTTTCACTTCCATAGAAAGCGACACACACACGATCTGACTGAACATTCGTTTCGCTTGTGCTGTTCGGCAATAGGCCGTGACACTGTCGTATTTTTATTTCAATGATTAGTTTGGATCTGGCCACAGGGTGGTGACAAATATCATCCACCGTGTGACCATCCCTACTTAATCATTCTAATCTTTTCTTCTCAGATACTCCGATTGTCCAAGTTTTACTTCCATATAAAGCGACACACACACACGATCTGACTGAACGTACGTTTCGCTTGTGCTGTTTGGCAATAGGCCATCACACTGTCGTATTTTTATTTCAATAATTAGTTTGGATCTGGCCACAGGGTGGTGACAAATATCATCCACCCTGTGACCATCCCTACTTAATCATTCTAATCTTTTCTTTTCAGATACTCCGATTGTCCAAGTTTCACTTCCATATAAAGCGACACACACAGGATCTGACTGAACATTCGTTTCGCTTGTGTTATTTGGCAATAGGCCATCACACTGTCGTATTTTTATTTAAATGATTAGTTTGGATCTAGCCGAAGGGTGGTGACAAATATCATCCACCGTTTGACCATCCCTTCTTAATCATTACTTCTTAATAATATATTTAGATCTGAACGTAGGGCGGTTGAAAATTGTCATTCATGAAGATACTATACCCTTGGATTTTTTTTTAATCTGGTCGCATTTCATCTTAGAAAGTCATCCATCAATTTTTTTTTTGTCTTCAGTCATTTGACTGGTTTGATGCAGCTCTCCAAGATTCCCTAACTAGTGCTAGGTGTTTCGTTTCAGTATACCCCCTACATCCTACATCCCTAACAATTTGTTTTACATATTCCAAAAGTGACCTGCCTACAGAATTTTTTCCTACTACCTATCCTTCCAATACTAATGCTACTATTCCAGGATGCCTTAGTACGTGACCTGTAAGTCTGTCTCTTCTTTTAGCTATATTTTTCCAAATGTTTCTTTTTTCACCTATTTGCCACAGCACCTTTTCATTTGTCACTTTATCCACCCATCTGATTTTCAACATTCTCCTGTAGCACCACATTTCAATGGCTTCTAATCTTTTCTTCTCAGGTACTCTGATATTCCAAGTTTCACTTGCATATAAAGCGACACACACACGATCTGACTGAAGGTTCGTTTCGCTTGTGCTGTTCGGCAATAGGCCATCACACTGTCGTATTTTTATTTCAATGATTAGTTTGGATCTGGCCGCAGGGTGGTGACAAATATCATCCACCGTTTGACCATCCCTTCTTAATCATAACTTCTTGATAATATATTTAGATCTGAATGCAGGGCGGTTGATAGTTGCCAATCACAAACAGTCCAACCCATCATCTTTGTTTCAAATCGATTAAGATAAGTTAGATTTTACAGTGACTTATGTAGTTTTCTGTCATAAGTTTTCCGCATAAGTTCGCCTGTGTTACGAGTAACGGATACATGTAAAGTAGTTTTTGAAGAAGCCCCCACCACGTGACAATGAAACTGAAATATCTATCCTCACTCAACCCCGCTGCTTTCACCGGACACCAAACTTAAAACGATAGTTTTTAATAAAGGTTTTAATTATATTAAACAATATGACGTTTATTGCTACCGATGTATTATTTCAAGATATGTAGTTTCGTATTTATTTATTTCTGTTTTTGTGAGCCATGTTCAATTTCTTAGATAATATAATTAGTTATAAATTAACGACGTAATGTTATTTCCTTCGTGTGGCCGTGGTTATATATATATATATATATATATATATATATATACACAGTTATTCTTGTAATGATGAGAGTGTAGGATTGGCGGATTCATTTTTGTATAATTTTTTTTTGTCAAATTGTACACAAATACCTAGACAGTAATTCCTTTTTATTGGGCAACATTATAGGTGAAAGTCGTCACCCACCAAGTCACAATCTTATCGACGTGTTATTATGTCGTATGAATAAGTTTATAATCTGTTGAATAATATTGATATCGTGTTCATTATTCGGTAACTTTATGCGCTAGATTAACGTCAAAATTAGAAATAAAAGTAACGGCATATCCAGTTTATGGTCTCATACTAGCTTGGTTGTGTTAAGAGTTGTTGATTCATGCTTAAAAGAGTTCGATGAAGCGCCCACCACGTGACTATTCCACTACCGTGTTCATCGTCACTCTCACCCCCGCTGCTTTCAGCGGTCGCCAAAAATAAATATATAATACTAATATCCGTTTATTGTCACGACGTAAATACGATAGTATCGTTGTACTTGTTATACACTAATCCCTTAGTAACATTTTTGTTCTGGTCTCTTAGTGTGTAAAGTCAGCATCCTCCATGAACCCATCCCATCGTCCTAGTATTATGTCGACTAAATACGGAGATTTTCTGTTAAATAAATCTGAATATGAAATCATTAGTCTGTTATATTACTCGTACGATTAACGTCGTAATTAAAATAACAATAACTGAATATACCGTTTTATGTCTCACACTCTAGAGGCTGTGTTAAAAGAGTTGTAGATTTATGTGTAAAAGATTTCGTAGAAGCGCCCACCACGTGACGATGACATTACCGTGTCTATCGTCACTCTCACCCCCACTGCATTCAGCGGTCACCAAACAGAAATAGATAGTTTATAACAATGATTTAATTTATTTGAATTAATATTCCTTTATTGTCTTAAACGTATAGTTTAATGTTGTGTAATTCCGTTATAATATATTTTCATTTCTTCTATCCATGTTCATTTTCTGAAGTTATATTATAAACATGATTTATTTTAACAACATAATATTTTGTACATCCTGTGTCCAGCGTTTTTTATAAACAGCAATTAATAGAATGATAGGGTCGTGTAAGGCCATAGAAATAACCTTTTTATTATGTATATTTGTACTAATTGTTCACATATATCATGAATGTAACTCCTTTAGATCACGCCTAGTGGTGTTTGAAAAACGACATCACTATAATAAAAACCCAATGTAGTGTATGTATATCATTGATTCCATTGGAACTTTTGGCTGATTTGGTGAAAAACATAATCCGGCATGAGGCCATCCCTACGTATGGTAGCGTTTTTATTGTATCTGGCTGCACAGGGTCTGTATAATAATCCACAAATGGGCCATCACACTGTCGTATTTTTATTTCAATGATTAGTTTGGATCTGGCCGCAGGGTGGTGACAAATATCATCCACCGTTTGACCATCCCTTCTTAATCATTACTTCTTAATAATAATATATTTAGATCTGAACGCAGGGCGGTTGAAAATTGTCATTCACAAAGATACTATACCCTTGGATTTTTTTTTAATCTGGTCGCATTTCATCTTAGAATGTCATCCATCAATTTTTTTTTTTTGTCTTCAGTCATTTGACTGGTTTGATTCAGCTCTCCAAGATTCCCTAACTAGTGCTAGGTGTTTCATTTCAGTATACCCCCTACATCCTACATCCCTAACAATTTGTTTTACATATTCCAAAAGTGACCTGCCTACACAATTTTTTCCTACTACCTATCCTTCCAATACTAAAGCTACTATTCCAGGATGCCTTAGTACGTGACCTGTAAGTCTGTCTCTTCTTTTAGCTATATTTTTCCAAATGTTTCTTTCTTCACCTATTTGCTACAGCACCTTTTCATTTGTCACTTTATCCACCCATCTGATTTTCATCATTCTCCTGTAGCACCACATTTCAATGGCTTCTAATCTTTTCTTCTTAGATACTCCGATTGTCCAAGTTTTACTTCCATATAAAGCGACACACACACGATCTGACTGAACGTACGTTTCGCTTGTGCTGTTTGGCAATAGGCCATCACACTGTCGCATTTTTATTTCAATAATTAGTTTGGATCTGGCCACAGGGTGGTGACAAATATCATCCACCCTGTGACCATCCCTACTTAATCATTCTAATCTTTTCTTCTCAGATACTCCGATTGTCCAAGTTTCACTTCCATATAAAGCGACACACACACACACACGATCTGACTGAACATTCGTTTCGCTTGTGCTGTTCGGCAATAGGCCATCACACTGTCGTATTTTTATTTCAATGATTAGTTTGGCTCTGACCGCAGGGTGGTGACAAATATCATCCACCGTTTGACCATCCCTTCTTAATCATTAGTTCTTAATAATATATTTAGATCTGAACGTAGGGCGGTTGAAAATTGTCATTCATGAAGATACTATACCCTTGGATTTTTTTTTAATCTGGTCGCATTTCATCTTAGAAAGTCATCCATCAATTTTTTTTTTGTCTTCAGTCATTTGACTGGTTTGATGCAGCTCTCCAAGATTCCCTAACTAGTGCTAGGTGTTTCGTTTCAGTATACCCCCTACATCCTACATCCCTAACAATTTGTTTTACGTATTCCAAAAGTGACCTGCCTACAGAATTTTTTCCTACTACCTATCCTTCCAATACTAAAGCTACTATTCCAGGATGCCTTAGTACGTGACCTGTAAGTCTGTTTCTTCTTTTAGCTATATTTTTCCAAATGTTTCTTTCTTCACCTATTTGCCACAGCACCTTTTCATTTGTCACTTTATCCACCCATCTGATTTTCAACATTCCTCTGAAGCACCACATTTCAATGGCTTCTAATCTTTTCTTCTCAGGTACTCTGATATTCCAAGTTTCACTTGCATATAAAGCGACACACACACGATCTGACTGAAGGTTCGTTTCGCTTGTGCTGTTCGGCTTTAGGCCATCACACTGTCGTATTTTTAACTCGATGATTAGTTTGGATCTGGCCTAAGGGTGGTGACAAATATCATCCACCGTGTGACCATCCCTACTTAATCATTGTAATCTTTTCTTCTCAGATTCTCCGATTGTCCAAGTTTCACTTCCATATAAAGCGACACACACACACACGATCTGACTGAACATTCGTTTCGCTTGTGCTGTTCGGCTTTAGGCCATCACACGGTCGTATTTTTAATTCAATGATTAGTTTGGATCTGGCCGCTGGGTGGTGACAAATATCATTCACCGTTTGACCTTCCCTACTTAATCATTTTAATCTTTTCTTTCAGATACTCCGATTGTCCAAGTTTCACTTCCATATAAAGCGACACACACACGATCTGACTGAACGTTCTTTTCCCTTGTGCTGTTTGGCTTTAGGCCATCACACTGTCATATTTTTATTTCAATGATTAGTTTGGATCTGGCCACAGGGTGGTGACAAATATCATCCACTGTGTGACCATCCCTACTTAATCATTCTAATCTTTTCTTCTCAGATACTCCGATTGTCCAAGTTTCACTTCCATATAAAGCGACACACACGATCTGACTGAATGTTCTTTTCACTTGTGCTGTTCGGCTTTAGGCCATCACACTGTCTGCCATATTTTTATTTCAATGATTAGTTTGGATCTGGCCACAGGGTGGTGACAAATATCATCCACTGTGTGACCATCCCTACTTAATCATTCTAATCTTTTCTTTCAGATACTTTTATTGTCCAAGTTTCAATCCATATAAAGCGACACACACACTATCTGACTTAACGTTCTTTTCGTTTGTGCTGTTCGGCAATAGGCCATCACACTGTCGTATTTTTATTTCAATGATTAGTTTGGATCTGCCGCAGGGTGGTGACAAATATCATCCACCGTTTGACCATCCCTTCTTAATCATAACTTCTTGATAATATATTTAGATCTGAACGCAGGGCGGTTGATAGTTGCCAATCACAAACAGTCCAACCCATCATCTTTGTTTCAAATCGATTAAGATAAGTTAGATTTTACAGTGACTTATGTAGTTTTCTGTCATAAGTTTTCCGCATAAGTTCGCCTGTGTTACGAGTAACAGATACATGTAAAGTAGTTTTTGAAGAAGCCCCCACCACGTGACAATGAAACTGAAATATCTATCCTCACTCAACCCCGCTGCTTTCACCGGACACCAAACTTAAAACGATAGTTTTTAATAAAGGTTTTAATTATATTAAACAATATGACGTTTATTGCTACCGATGTATTATTTCAAGATATGTAGTTTCGTATTTATTTATTTCTGTTTTTGTGAGCCATGTTCAATTTCTTAGATAATATAATTAGTTATAAATTAACAACGTAATGTTATTTCCTTCGTGTGGCCGTGGTTATATATATATATATACAGTTATTCTTGTAATGATGAGAGTGTAGGATTGGCGGATTCATTTTTGTATAATTTTTTTTTGTCAAATTGTACACAAATACCTAGACAGTAATTCCTTTTTATTGGGCAACATTATAGGTGAAAGTCGTCACCCACCAAGTCACAATCTTATCAACGTGTTATTATGTCGTATGAATAAGTTTATAATCTGTTGAATAATATTGATATCGTGTTCATTATTCGGTAACTTTATGCCCTAGATTAACGTCAAAATTAGAAATAAAAGTAACGGCATATCCAGTTTATGGTCTCATACTAGCTTGGTTGTGTTAAGAGTTGTTGATTCATGCTTAAAAGAGTTCGATGAAGCGCCCACCACGTGACTATTCCACTACCGTGTTCATCGTCACTCTCACCCCCGCTGCTTTCAGCGGTCGCCAAAAATAAATATATAATACTAATATCCGTTTATTGTCACGACGTGAATACGATAGTATCGTTGTACTTGTTATACACTAATCCCTTAGTAACATTTTTGTTCTGGTCTCTTAGTGTGTAAAGTCAGCATCCTCCATGAACCCATCCCATCGTCCTAGTATTATGTCGACTAAATACGGAGATTTTCTGTTAAATAAATCTGAATATGAAATCATTAGTCTGTTATATTACTCGTACGATTAACGTCGTAATTAAAATAACAATAACTGAATATACCGTTTTATGTCTCACACTTGAGAGGCTGTGTTAAAAGAGTTGTAGATTTATGTGTAAAAGATTTCGTAGAAGCGCCCACCACGTGACGATGACATTACCGTGTCTATAGTCACTCTCACCCCCACTGCATTCAGCGGTCACCAAACAGAAATAGATAGTTTATAACAATGATTTAATTTATTTGAATTAATATTCCTTTATTGTCTTAAACGTATAGTTTAATGTTGTGTAATTCCGTTATAATATATTTTCATTTCTTCTATCCATGTTCATTTTCTGAAGTTATATTATAAACATGACTTATTTTAATAACATAATATTTTGTACATCCTGTGTCCAGCGTTTTTTATAAACAGCAATTAATAGAATGATAGGGTCGTGTAAGGCCATAGAAATAACCTTTTTATTATGTATATTTGTACTAATTGTTCACATATATCATGAATGTAACTCCTTTAGATCACGCCTAGTGGTGTTTGAAAAACGACATCACTATAATAAAAACCCAATGTAGTGTATGTATATCATTGATTCCATTGGAACTTTTGGCTGAATTGGTGAAAAACATAATCCGGCATGAGGCCATCCCTACGTATGGTAGCGTTTTTATTGTATCTGGCTGCACAGGGTCTGTATAATAATCCACCAATGGGCCATCACACTGTCGTATTTTTATTTCAATGATTAGTTTGGATCTAGCCGAAGGGTGGTGACAAATATCATCCACCGTTTGACCATCCCTTCTTAATCATTACTTCTTAATAATATATTTAGATCTGAACGTAGGGCGGTTGAAAATTGTCATTCACGAAGATACTATACCCTTGGATTTTTTTTTAATCTGGTCGCATTTCATCTTAGAATGTCATCCATCAATTTTTTTTTTTTGTCTTCAGTCATTTGACTGGTTTGATGCAGCTCTCCAAGATTCCCTAACTAGTGCTAGGTGTTTCGTTTCAGTATACCCCCTACATCCTACATCCCTAACAATTTGTTTTACATATTCCAAAAGTGACCTGCCTACAGAATTTTTTCCTACTACCTATCCTTCCAATACTAAAGCTACTATTCCAGGATGCCTTAGTACGTGACCTGTAAGTCTGTCTCTTCTTTTAGCTATATTTTTCGAAATGTTTCTTTTTTCACCTATTTGCCACAGCACCTTTTCATTTGTCACTTTATCCACCCATCTGATTTTCAACATTCTCCTGTAGCACCACATTTCAATGGCTTCTAATCTTTTCTTCTCAGGTACTCTGATATTCCAAGTTTCACTTGCATATAAAGCGACACACACACGATCTGACTGAAGGTTCGTTTCGCTTGTGCTGTTCGGCTTTAGGCCATCACACTGTCGTGTTTTTAACTCAATGATTAGTTTGGATCTGGCCGCAGGGTGGTGACAAATATCATCCACCGTGTGACCATCCCTACTTAATCATTGTAATCTTTACTTCTCGGATACTCCGATTGTCCAAGTTTCACTTGCATATAAAGCGACACACACACGATCTGACTGAAGGTTAGTTTGCTTGTGCTGTTCGGCAATTAGCCATCACACTGTCGTATTTTTATTTCAATGATTAGTTTGGATCTGACCGCAGGGTGGTGACAAATATCAACCACTGTGTGATCATCCCTACTTAATCATTCTAGTCTTTTCTTTCAGATACTCCGATTGTCCAAGTTTCACTTCCATATAAAGCGACACACACACGATCTGACTTACGTTCTTTTCGTTTGTGCTGTTCGGCAATAGGCCATCACACTGTCGTATTTTTATTTCAATGATTAGTTTGGATCTGGCCGCAGGGTGGTGACAAATATCATACACCGTTTGACCATCCCTTCTTAATCATAACTTCTTGATAATATATTTAGATCTGAACGCAGGGCGGTTGATAGTTGCCAATCACAAACGGTCCAACCCATCATCTTTGTTTCAAATCGATTAAGATAAGTTAGATTTTACAGTGACTTATTATGTAGTTTTCTGTCATAAGTTTTCCGCATAAGTTCGCCTGTGTTACGAGTAACGGATACATGTAAAGTAGTTTTTGAAGAAGCCCCCACCACGTGACAATGAAACTGAAATATCTATCCTCACTCAACCCCGCTGCTTTCACCGGACACCAAACTTAAAACGATAGTTTTTAATAAAGGTTTTATATATTAAACAATATGACGTTTATTGCTACCGATGTAAAATTTCAAGATATGTAGTTTCGTATTAATTTATTTCTGTTTTTGTGAGCCATGTTCAATTTCTTAGATAATATAATTAGTTATAAATTAACAACGTAATGTTATTTCCTTCGTGTGGCTGTGGTTATATATATATATATATATATATATACAGTTATTCTTGTAATGATGAGAGTGTAGGATTGGCGGATTCATTTTTGTATTTTTTATTTTTGTTCAAATTGTACACAAATACCTAGACAGTAATTCCTTTTGATTGGGCAACATTATAGGTGAAAGTAGTCACCCACCAAGTCACAATCTTATCAACGTGTTATTATGTCGTATGAATAAGTTTATAACCTGTTGAATAATATTGATATCGAGTTCATTATTCGGTAACTTTATGCGCTAGATTAACGTCAAAATTAGAAATAAAAGTAACGGTATATCCAGTTTACGGTCTCATACTAGCTTGGTTGTGTTAAGAGTTGTTGATTCATGCTTAAAAGAGTTCGATGAAGCGCCCACCACGTGACGATGCCACTACCGTGTTCATCGTCACTCTCACCCCCGCTGCTTTCAGCGGTCGCCAAAAATAAATATATAATACTAATATCCGTTTATTGTCACGACGTAAATACGATAGTATCGTTGTACTTGTTATACACTAATCCCTTAGTAACATTTTTGTTCTGGTCTCTTAGTGTGTAAAGTCAACATCCTCTATGAACCCATCCCATCGTCCTAGTATTATGTCGACTAAATACAGAGATTTTCTGTTAAATAAATCTGAATATGAAATCATAAGTCTGTTATATTACTCGTACGATTAACTTCGTAATTAAAATAACAATAACTGAATATACCGTTTTATGTCTCACACTTGAGAGGCTGTGTTAAAAGAGTTGTAGATTTATGTGTAAAAGATTTCGTAGTAGCGCCCACCACGTGACGATGACATTACCGTGTCTATCGTCACTCTCACCCCTACTGCATTCAGCGGTCGCCAAACAGAAATAGATAGTTTATGACAATGATTTAATTTATTTGAATTAATATTCCTTTATTGTCTTAAAGGTATAGTTTAATGTTGTGTAATTCCGTTATAATATATTTTCATTTCTTCTATCCATGTTCATTTTCTGAAGTTATATTATAAAGATGATTTACTTTAATAACATAATATTTTGTACATCCTGTGTCCAGCGTTTTTTATAAACAGCAATTAATAGAATGATAGGGTCGTGTAAGGCCATAGAAATAACCTTTTTATTATGTATATTTGTACTAATTGTTCACATATATCTTGAATGTAACTCCTTTAGATCACGCCTAGTGGTGTTTGAAAAACGACATCACTATAATAAAAACGCAATGTAGTGTATGTATATCATTGATTCCATTCCAACTTTTGGCTGTATTGGTGAAAAACATAATCCGGCATGAGGCCATCCCTACGTATGTTAGCGTTTTTATTGTATCTGGCTGCACAGGGTCTGTAAAATAATCCACCAATGGGCCCCATCACACTGTCGTATTTTTATTCCAATGATTAGTTTGGATCTGGCCGCAGGGTGGTGACAAATATCATTCACCGTTTGACCTTCCCTTCTTAATCATTACTTCTTAATAATATATTTAGATCTGAACGCAGGGCGGTTGAAAATTGTCATTTACGAAGATACTATACCCTTGGATTTTTGTTTTTAATCTGGTTGCATTTCATCTTAGAAAGTCATCCATCAATTTTTTTTTGTCTTCAGTCATTTGACTGATTTGATGCAGCTCTCCAAGATTCCCTAACTAGTGCTAGGTGTTTCATTTCAGTATACCCCCTACATCCTACATCCCTAACAATTTGTTTTACATATTCCAAAAGTGACCCGCCCACACAATTTTTTCCTACTACCTGTCCTTCTAATACTAAAGCTACTATTCCAGGATGCCTTAGTACGTGACCTGTAAGTCTGTCTCTTCTTTTTGCTATATTTTTCCAAATGTTTCTTTCTTCACCTATTTGCCACAGCACCTTTTCATTTGTCACTTTATCCACCCATCTGATTTTCAACATTCTCCTGTAGCACCACATTTCAATGGCTTCTAATCTTTTCTTCTCACGTACTCTGATATTCCAAGTTTCACTTGCATATAAAGCGACACACACACGATCTGACTGAAGGTTCGTTTCGCTTGTGCTGTTCGGCAATAGGCCATCACACTGTCGTATTTTTATTTCAATGGTTAGTTTGGTTCTGGCCGCAGGGTGGTGACAAATATCATCCACCGTGTGACAATCCCTACTTAATCATTCTAGTCTTTTCTTTCAGATACTCCGATTGTCCAAGTTTCACTTCCATATAAAGCGACACACACACGATCTGACTTAACGTTCTTTTCGTTTGTGCTGTTCGGCAATAGGCCATCACACTGTCGTATTTTTATTTCAATGATTAGTTTGGATCTGGCCGCAGGGTGGTGACAAATATCATCCACCGTTTGACCATCCCTTCTTAATCATAACTTCTTGATAATATATTTAGATCTGAACGCAGGGCGGTTGATAGTTGCCAATCACAAACAGTCCAACCCATCATCTTTGTTTCAAATCGATTAAGATAAGTTAGATTTTACAGTGGCTTATTATGTAGTTTTCTGTCATAAGTTTTCCGCATAAGTTCGCCTGTGTTACGAGTAACGGATACATGTAAAGTAGTTTTTGAAGAAGCCCCCACCACGTGACAATGAAACTGAAATATTTATCCTCACTCATCCCCGCTGCTTTCACCGGACACCAAACTTAAAACGATAGTTTTTAATAAAGGTTTTAATTATATTAAACAATATGACGTTTATTGCTACTGATGTATTATTTCAAGATATGTAGTTTCGTATTAATTTATTTCTGTTTTTGTGAGCCATGTTCAATTTCTTAGATAATATAATCAGTTATAAATTAACAACGTAATGTTATTTCCTTTGTGTGGCCGTGGTTATATATATATATATATATATATACAGTTATTCTTGTAATGTTGAGAGTGTAGGATTGGCGGATTCATTTTTGTATTTTTTATTTTTGTTCAAATTGTACACAAATACCTAGACAGTAATTCCTTTTGATTGGGCAACATTATAGGTGAAAGTAGTCACCCACCAAATCACAATCTTATCAACGTGTTATTATGTCGTATGAATAAGTTTATAATCTGTTGAATAATATTGATATTGTGTTCATTATTCGGTAACTTTATGCGCTAGATTAACGTCAAAATTAGAAATAAAAGTAACGGCATATCCAGTTTATGGTCTCATACTAGCTTGGTTGTGTTAAGAGTTGTTGATTCATGCTTAAAAGAGTTCGATGAAGCGCCCACCACGTGACGATGCCACTACCGTGTTCATCGTCACTCTCACCCCCGCTGCTTTCAGCGGTCGCCAAAAATAAATATATAATACTAATATCCGTTTATTGTCACGACGTAAATACGATAGTATCGTTGTACTTGTTATACACTAATCCCTTAGTAACATTTTTGTTCTGGTCTCTTAGTGTGTAAAGTCAACATCCTCTATGAACCCATCCCATCGTCCTAGTATTATGTCGACTAAATACGGAGATTTTCTGTTAAATAAATCTGAATATGAAATCATTAGTCTGTTATTTTACTCGTACGATTAACGTCGTAATTAAAATAACAATAACTGAATATACCGTTTTATGTCTCACACTTGAGAGGCTGTGTTAAAAGAGTTGTAGATTTATGTGTAAAAGATTTCGTAGTAGCGCCCACTACGTGACGATGACATTACCGTAGGATATCATTACCGTAGTGTCTATCGTCACTCTCACCCCTACTGCATTCAGCGGTCGCCAAACAGAAATAGATAGTTTATTACAATGATTTAATTTATTTGAATTAATATTCCTTTATTGTCTTAAACGTATAGTTTAATGTTGTGTAATTCCGTTATAATATATTTTCATTTCTTCTATCCATGTTCATTTTCTGAAGTTATATTATAAAGATGATTTACTTTAACAACATAATATTTTGTACATCCTGTGTCCAGCGTTTTTTATAAACAGCAATTAATAGAATGATAGGGTCGTGTAAGGCCATAGAAATAACCTTTTTATTATGTATATTTGTACTAATTGTTCACATATATCATGAATGTAACTCCTTTAGATCACGCCTAGTGGTGTTTGAAAAACGACATCACTATAATAAAAACCCAATGTAGTGTATGTATATCATTGATTCCATTGGAACTTTTGGCTGTATTGGTGAAAAACATAATCCTGCATGAGGCCATCCCTACGTATGTTAGCGTTTTTATTGTATCTGGCTGCACAGGGTCTGTAAAATAATCCACCAATGGGCCATCACACTGTCGTAAATCAGTCATTTGACTGATTTGATGCAGCTCTCCAAGATTCCCTAACTAGTGCTAGGTGTTTCATTTCAATATACCCCCTACATCCTACATCCCTAACAATTTGTTTTACATATTCCAAAAGTGACCTGCCCACACAATTTTTTCCTACTACCTATCCTTCTAATACTAAAGCTACTATTCCAGGATGCCTTAGTACGTGACCTGTAAGTCTGTCTCTTCTTTTAGCTATATTTTTCCAAATGTTTCTTTCTTCACCTATTTGCCACAGCACCTTTTCATTTGTCACTTTATCCACCCATCTGATTTTCAACATTCTCCTGTAGCACCACATTTCAATGGCTTCTAATCTTTTCTTCTCAGGTACTCTGATATTCCAAGTTTCACTTGCATATAAAGCGACACACACACGATCTGACTGAAGGTTCGTTTCGCTTGTGCTGTTCGGCTTTAGGCCATCACACTGTCGTATTTTTATTTCAATGATTAGTTTGGATCTGGCCGCAGGGTGGTGACAAATATCATCCACCGTGTGACCATCCCTACTTAATCATTGTAATCTTTTCTTCTCGGATACTCCAATTGTCCATGTTTCACTTGCATATAAAGCGACACACACACGATCTGACTGAAGGTTTGTTTGCTTGTGCTGTTCGGCAATTAGCCATCACACTGTCGTATTTTTATTTCAATGACTAGTTTGGATCTGACCGTAGGGTGGTGACAGATATCAACCACCGTGTGACCATCCCTACTTCATCAGTGTAATCTTTTCTTCTCAGATTCTCTGATTGTCTAAGTTTCAGTTCCATATAAAGCGACACACACAGGATCTGACTGAACATTCGTTTCGCTTGTGCTGTTCGGCAATAGGCCATCACACTGTCGTATTTTTATTTTTAATGATTAGTTTGGATCTGGCCGCAGGCTGGTGACAAATATCATCCACCGTTTGACCATCCCTTCTTAATCATAACTTCTTAATAATATATTTAGATCTGAATGCAGGGCGGTTGAACATTGTCATTCCCGAAGATACTATACCCTTGGATTTTTTTTTTTATCTGGTGGCATTTCATCTTAGAAAGTCATCCATCAATTTTTTTTTTGTCGTCAGTCATTTGACTGGTTTGATGCAGCTCTCCAAGATTCCCTAACTAGTGCTAGGTGTTTCATTTCAGTATACCCCCTACATCCTACATCCCTAACAATTTGTTTTACATATTCCAAAAGTGACCTGCCTACACAATTTTTTCCTACTACCTATCCTTCCAATACTAAAGCTACTATTCCAGGATGCCTTAGTACTTGACCTGTAAGTCTGTCTCTTCTTTTAGCTATATTTTTCCAAATGTTTCTTTCTTCACCTATTTGCCACAGCACCTTTTCATTTGTCACTTTATCCACCCATCTGATTTTCAACATTCTCCTGTAGCACCACATTTCAATGGCTTCTAATCTTTTCTTTTCAGGTACTCCGATTGTCCAAGTTTCACTTGCATATAAAGCGACACACACGCTATAAAGCGACAAAGGTTTTAATTACATTAAACAATATACCGTTTATTGCTACCGATGTATTATTTCAAGATATGTAGTTTCGTATTAATTTATTTCCGTTTTTGTGAGCCATGTTCAATTTCTTAGATAACATAATTAGTTATAAATTAACAACGTAATGTTATTTCCTTCGTGTGTTTTAGAAAACACGTTCGTGTTTGTTTTAGAAAGTCATCCATCATAAGCCATCATATTGTCGTATTTTAACATCAATTATTCCTTTGGATCTGACGGCAGTTTGGTTGAAAAATATCATCCACCGTGTGATCATCTCTTCTTTATCATTTTTTCTAGATAATACATTTCTGGCCGTAGGGAGGGTGAAAATTGTTATTCGCGAAGAATCCACCCATTATCTTTGTATCAAATCGATAAGGATAAATAAGATTTTACAGTGATTTGTTATGTAGTTTTTCGTTTCGCATAAGTTCGCCCGTGTTATGAGTAACGGATACATTTAATAGATGTTCGAAGAAGCGCCCACCATGTGACAATGACACTAAAATGACTCTCGTCGCTCTCACCCCCGCTTTTTTCATCAGTCACCAAACATAAAACGACAGTTTTCAATAAAGGTTTTATATACATTTAACAACTATACGCCGTTTATTGGTACCGATGTATTATTTAAATATATGTAGTTTTCTATTAATTTATTTCAGTTTTTGTGAGCCATGTTCAATTGCTGAGATAATAATGTTATCAGCAATAGCGTTATTGCTGAGATAACGTAATAACATTATGTTGTTAATTTATAACTACTTATATAATTTACTTCCTGTGACCATGGTTATATATATATATATATATATATATATATTTATATATATATATATTTATATATATATATATATATATATATATATATTTATATATATATATTTATATTTATATACAGTTATTCTTGTAATGATAAGAGTAGTGTAGGTTTGGCGGATTCATTTTTGTATTACTTATTTTTTTTCTAATTGTACACAAATACCTAGACAGTAATTCTTTTTGATTGGGCTACATTGTAAATGAAAATCGTCACCCACCAAGGCAATCTTATCATCGTGTTATTACGTCGTATAAATAAGTTTATTATCTTTTGAATAACTCTGAATACGTATTCGGTTATATTAATCATACGATTAATGTTGAAATTAAAATACAGTTTTTGACAATACGGTTTTTAGTCTCACACTCTTAGGCTGTGTTTCCTGTAATGGATACATGTGTATATGAATTTGTAGAAGCGCCCACTACTTGACGATGACACTACCGTGTCCGTTGTCATTCTCACCCCCGCTGTTTTCAGCGGTCGCCAAACATAAATAGATAATTTATAATAAGGATTTAATTTATTTGAAGTAATATTCGTTTATTGCCTTTGTAGTATAAACGATAGTAACATTGTTTTAGTTATGCATTAATCCCTAATTAATTTTTTTTGATCCAGCCACATGGTGGGTAAAAATCATCTACCACCAAGAGGCCATCTCATCGTAGTGGTATTATGTTGATTAAGTAAGTAGATTATCTTTTAAATAAACCTGAATACAAATTCTTTAATCGGTTATATTACTCGTATGTTTAACGTCGAAATTAGAAATAACAGTAAGTGAATATACAGTTTTAAATCTAATAGTCTTAGTAATTTTTTCTAATTATACTCAAATACGTAGAATGTAATTCCTTTTTATCCGGCTACATTGTGGGTGAAAATCGTCATCCACCAAGACACCATCTTATCGTGTTATTATGTGTTATAAATAAGTTTATCTGTTGAATAATTCTGAATACGAATTCTTTATTGGTTAGATTACTTGTATGATTAACGTCAAAGTTAGAAAGAAGAACAGTTATTGTGTATACAACAATATTTCATCTCACACATGTGTTAGCCTTTGTTACCGAGTAATTGATACTTGTGTAGAAGTGTTCGAAGAAGCGCCCATCACGTGCCGATGACAATACCATGTCCATCGCCCCTCTCACCACCGCTGCTTTATTAAGCAGTCACCAAACGTAAAACTATAATTTAAAATATAGATTTTATTACATTGAATCTTTGCCATTTATTGCCACAAAATTATTTAAATTATCTAAATTCGTATTATATTTTTCGTGAGCCATGTTCATTTGCTGAAGTTATATTACAAAAGTGATATTAATTTAACAACATAATATTATATACTTCGTGTGTCCATGGTTATATATCCACAGTAATTCTTATGATGAGGGTAGTGTAGGATCGCAGCATTCATTTTTGTGTTAAGTATTGTCCTAATTTTACATAAATACATCGAATGTAACTCCTTTGGATCCGACTACATGGTTGGTGAAAATTGTCATCCACCAAGAGACCATCCCATCATCGTGTTATTTTGTCAATTAAGTTAAGTAGATAATCTGTTGAATAATTCTGAATACGTATTCTTTAATCGATTAGATTACTCGTACGATTAACGTCGATATTAGAAAGAACAGATATTAAATATTCAGTTTATCGTCTCAGACTTCTTAGCCTAAGTTACAAGTAATGGATACATGTGTAAAGTGTTCAAAGAACTTCCCACCACGTGACAATGACACTACCATGTACATCACTACTCTCACCCCCGCTGTCTGCAGCAGTCTGATATTGCAGGTTATTCACTTTAATGCATTCACATAAACACCTAACTTTTCTATTTTAAAATTAGTAAAACTTTTTTTGCAATTTAGTGAGAAATATCTAATATTATTACAGTATAAGTGACCACCAGTTAACAAAAAGCTAATATGAGTAAAAGTTTGCATTTGTTGTGCTATATACACTGCAAAAACAATGTGAATCTTTTTGAAAGTTCAACCAACTACAAAGAGAATTGGTAAAATAAGCAATAAATAAAAAAAATATTATACTTGCCTACACTTATTTACTTATCATTTTACCCTTGCATTTTCTCTATCAGAATTTAATTAATCACAAAAATTGCTGATTCAATATAAAAAAATTCAGAATGATTAAAAAACAATACATATAATTTAAAATTACAGTGTAATACAATTTTGGGGTAAATAGGTAAAGTCGTAACATATATGGTAAGCAGCACATTGTGATAAGACTACGGAGAGGATTAATTACTAAAATAATTGTAAATAAATATTAAGTATTAATATTTAAGTATATAATATTAAGTTAATATTTAAGTATACTAAATAAAGTAAATAAGAATTTTTTTTAATGTCCTTGAAACAGCTTACAGTCAGAGCAATTTTATCAAATATTTCTCTCAAATTTTGTAGCATTTAGCATATTGACTTACATAAAATATTTTTTAAATATATCTCAATAAATAAACATATTTACCTGCTCTACTTACTGATATACTTATAACTTTTAACATAATTTTTGATTCACCTTGAAGTTAAAAATGGAACATTTGTTACCTCCTCCCCTATTCAAGTTTAATCCCTATGGAGGTTTTCTGGCTACAAGATCTGTTTTTTCAAATTTTTTACAAAAAATAGAATGGTAATCTAGGATCTATTTCATAATTTGGGAGAGTGATGTAGTCTTCGGTTTTGTTCAGTTGTGATGTTCTGTTGAACCTGAAAACATAATTCTTCTTTTGCTACTTGTAAATTAAACCAGGTGAAGTTCTGTTGAACTTACCTTCTGAAAATATACTTAAAAAAAAAAGATATCTGCTTATTATTCTTTCCCTTTTTTACCTGTCCCAATTCTAGTTTAATCCCTGTGGAGTTTTTCTGCCTACAAAGTCTGATTTTACTAGATGTTTTACAAAATTATAAAAGAATGGTAATCTGGGATCTATATCTATTTAATAATTTGGGAGAGTGGTGTAGTCTTCGATTTTGTTGAGATGTGATTTTCTGTAGAACCTGAAAATATAACTACTACTTGTAAAATAACTACTACTAAAACTTTTACTACCACTCTACTTACTACTCTAACTACTACTCTACTTTTACTACTTGTAAAATAAAATATTTTGCACTCACCATTAGCTGACTTCTATTAACCCTCTTACATTTGATTCTGATTTTCTAGATGTTTTACAAAATTAAAAAAGAATGGTAATCTGGGATCTAATTTGGGAGCGTGATGTAGTCTTCGGTTTTGTTGAGATGTGATGTTCTGTTGAACCTGAAAATATAACGACTACTTGTAAAATAACTATTACTAAAACTTTTACTACTACTCTACTTTTACTACTTGTAAAATAAACCATTTTGCACTCACCATCAGCTGACTTCTATTAACCCTCCTTACATTTCATTCTGGAAGTAGCACATGAAGAGGTCCGACAAATGCTGATAAGTGATGTCTCTTATTTCTGATGCAAATAAAACGCTGGCTTCTGGATAATCAGAGTTTTCTATTGAGGATTACTTTGCACATTTATTTATTATTTTTAACACATGTATATACGATCACATACCACAAATTAAATTATTTATTAATGCAAATGAAATTAATATTTTTAAATCCATAGTAATGCATTTTGGCTCCTGTAATGATATATTTGTATAACATGTACTGTGCACTTATGGTCTTCCTTATTAACACATTCATATCCAATTACGCACTTCAGATTAGAGTTATTTATTAACACAAACAAAATTAATATAATAACACTTATTATATACTGTGTACCTTGTATAACTTCTCATGTAAATAACTGACAAAGGATTATAATACTGACAGCATCCTGGTCAGTGGATCAATACAAATTACATAAAATAATTAGCAGTAAAATAAAAATTTTATTTGTAGCTCAGACAGTTAGTGCATATACTAGACTATTTTTTATATACCGTACCATGAAACAAAATTATTATTGTTAAACCTAACCAGATTAATATTTTTAATTTAGTTTAATTTCTTTTTCTCAATCAAAATTTGTTTCCATGGTTTCTAAATTTTTTCCATTAGTGTTAATATACAAAAAAAATTTTTAATACAAATTTAAAATAATAAATATTTTCACCCTGTTATGATTAAACCATGAGTCATTATATGATTTTGTATAATGAACTAGGAAATATATTTCATGTTTTACTTTTTATTTTATCTTCGTAAATATTTTATTATGAATTTATAGTTCTTATAATTTTTGTTAAACCTATATTTGAAGTGCCATGATTAATATACTTTTTAAGACTTTGGGGGCTGGCATCTCCACAGCCCTAGCCTCTGCAGCCTTTCTTCTTACTACACCCAGAGTTGCAGAATACTTTACACTGTACACATACATTACACCAAGAACACTACATAGATTACAACATACATCCTTACACAACTACACAACAACATCTACATTGTTTCTTCTTACATTTACATTCAATGGTGTTGCAACAGCTTACGAAACGCAACCACAACCCAAGGTGGAAGCTGATGGGTGAGTGGCTCTATGTAATGAGTCTCGAACAATGTTCTCTAGGTGAACCCAGTTGTATTTAGCTCTAGCTCCAGTACATGTTTGCCCTGCTGGAGTGGTCTTACATCGCCAGCACTTGTGGGACCAAAATTTCAAATCTACAAATAAATTCTCTGATGGTTGGTAGTCCATCTGAAAAAAACACCAATATTAGCTTAGTGAAAAGGCCTTGGTCCGCTTTGTCTGACTAGGATAATATTACTGTAGAAGAGAGTATATTGAATTCTAAATAAGCAAATCTAAAATATAAGAATATTCATTTTATGGTTCTTCAAAATAATCAAGAGCGTGGCTCCCTCCAAAAGGTTTCGCCTTTCCTGATTAACAAATGTGTAACTGGTTCTCCAAAAAACATCAAGAAATTATGAAACTGAACTCTGATAGAAACTTTTAATGATGAGCAGAGTCACTCCTTGTTATGTCTCAACAATATGGATGGCATAAACATAAGTGCAATATGCCACAAGACAAAAGTACCAGCTAGGGAGTCATTTTTTACCGCAATCTTCTGAAGGGATATAAATGAAATTGCTGATGAACTTCGTAACCAAGAAGTTATGAAGGTGAAAAGAATAAAGAAACAACAGAGTGGAAGGACCTACACCTTCCCTTTTAATCTTCCGGTACCACCAGAGAAGATTAAAGTGAGTTGTCTTTCAGTTCAGGTACGACCTTTCATCCCCAACCCACAATGATGTTTCCAATGCCAAGGGTACGGCCATACTATAACTTGTTCCAAGAGTGCAATTTGTGCTTGATGTGCAAAAGAAGGTCACAATGACACCAACTGCCAGGAAGAAGAAAGAAGTGCTATCTGTGGTGGAATACATTCAGCCCAATCTCAAGATTGCCTAACTTTTAAAGAAGAGAAGGCAATCCTAAAAATCTGTACCGAGCAAAAGATTTCTTTCCCAGCTGCTTGAGGAGAATATAAAAAGATACTTAGCTCTTGAAACCTTGTTAAATCAGATGTCTGTTTCACCGCTTCAACATCAAATAAAGCTCCTGTAAATGAAGGCAACCATCAGTGGAGATCCTGCAGTGAGCTGGAAAAGCTTGTTCAGGTGTTATCTTATTAGGTTGCTTCACACACTGCAACTATTTCTGAGTTAATGAAGATGAATAAGAAGTTATTAGTTATAGCTAGTGAAACTAGTGGGATACCTCTGAAAGTTCCTGTCCCTAAAGTTTTACCTTTACGGACAGGAGTAAATACAGCTGGTGGTAAGCCACCAAATAAGCTCCCTGTTAAGTGAGCCCACACAAACTCCTCCTGTGGGATGTCTGCAACTTCCCATTTTTCAAAATCTCCCCCTCCAACATCACATCTACTGAAGGATATGGTAGAGGAACTGCCTGCCCCCAGGGCACCAGAGTTTTGTAAAACAAAAAATTCAAAAAAGAGAAACCAAATCACCTGCAACTAATTTCTTCATATATATTCATCTGTATTTCTGTATCTAGCTACCTTTATGAGCATTATTCAGTGGAATATGGGAATGTTAGAGGTCTTCAGTTCTGCGTTACAGATCTTCGAGTGTTGATGTGCACACATGATCCATTAATAATGTGCTTCCAAGAAACGCATCTACTAGAACAAGATGTGGCAACACTCAGAAACTATATATGTGGGAGATGCTATAACTAGTGTTGTTATTTTCATAGGGAATGAGGGTGTCGGCTACAAGGCTAAAACTAGCTACCTCATTCCTGCTGTTGCTGTAAAAATCTCAGTCCTCATTAAATTGCATATCTGAAATATTTATATCAATATTTGTATCTCTCACCGAACTCTTGAGTCCTAGAAATATCAAATCTCCTCACGCAAATCCCATCGTCGTTTTTAATAGTAGGAGACTTTAATGCCCACCATATTTCCTGAGGCTCATCTTTCTGCTACGCTCAAGGAAATATGATAGAGTCCAATAAGACTTGGATCTTGTCTACTGAATGATGGTTCATACACATTCATGCAGTCTTCGTCTGGTACTGTCAAACATCGACCTCTCCTTATGCTCATCAAATTACTCTCTTGTCTTAATTGGTCTACTTATGACAACCTTCACAGCAGTGACCACAGGCCAATTATTATAGCTTTTGGATTTGACCGCAAGGAAAATAAAAGGCCACGGAGATGGATTGTTGTAAAAGCAGATTGGATCGGTTACCATAAAGCCTTCCCATCACAGTATGACGATGATGTAGACGCCCTTGAGGAACTTACCTCTTTTACGTCTCTGACACTTGAGATTGCTAATAGATATATCCCACAAATATCGGGAAACCCAAGAATTGTTTCCATTCCTTAGTGGAATGATGATTTCCAAAACGCTATTAGCAATCGACGATCGCACTGCCCAAATTTAATCACAAACCTACAAATAAACATTTAGATTTGTAACGTAAGGCTAGAGTGGTATGCCATTGGGTATTCTTGGATGCTAGGAGGAAGTCATGGAAGAAATAAGTAGACACTATCACACGTACTACTCCCACGTCTGCTGTGTGGAAAAAGATCCGTACAATCTGCGTATCTCCAAAACAGTCAATTCTCGGACTCATTCATGAAGAACTCCTTACATCACCTTCTGCAGTGGCAAGTAAATTGGCAGATTCTTTCCGTTCGGCGTCTCTCACCTCATCATGCAGTAATGAATTTCAGAGGTACAAATTACAGATAGAAGTACTACTGTTACATTTTGTAGATTCGGTCGGTGAATTAAACACTCGATTTTCTTCAACTCACTTAACACCTCTCCTGGACTCGACAACATTCGTCTCGGTATGCTTTCACACCTTCCTAATTCGGCACTACAACACCGATTACTCGTACGATTAACGTCGAAATAAGAAATAACAGTAACTGAATATACATTTCAAGTCTCAACATACTTGGCTGTGTTAAAAGTTTTTGAATGATGTGTAAAATTATTCGAAGAAGCATCCACCATGTTACAATGACACTACCATGTCCATCGTCACTCACACCTCCGCTGTATTCAGCGGTCGCCAAACATGAATAGATAGTTTATAATAAGGAATTAATTTATTTGAAGTAATATTCGTTTTTTGTCTCGAAATAATACGATAGTAACGTAATAATTATACACTAATTTTTAAGTAATCTTTTTGGTCCGGTCTCATAGTGGGTAAAAGTCATGATCCACCAAAAGGCCTCCCATCATCGTGATATTATGTTAATTAAATACGTAGATTTTCTGTTAAATAAATCTGAATACGAAATCTTTAGTCGGTTAGATTACTCGAACGATTAACTTCAAAATTAGAAATAACTGTAACTGAATATACAGTTTTAAGTCTCATACTAGCTAGGCTGTGTTAAGAGTTGTTGATTCATTTGAAAAAGTATTCCTTGAAGCGCCCACCACGTGACTATGGACACGGTCGATGACCGTGACCGTCACCACGTGACAATGACACTACCGTGTCCATCATCACTCTCACCCCCGCTGCTTTCAGCGGTCGCCAAACATAATAGATAGTTTATAATAAGGATTTAATTTATTTGAAGTAATATTGTCTCGAAATAAATACGATAGTAATTTATTTTTATCATTTTTGCAATAGGATTAATAAAGTAGCGAATTTTATTAAGTAGTAAACTTTATCAGTAGAATAAAAAATAGACCAAAAGATTTTCTCATGATCACATAACACATTGATTATGAAAGGTTGTGATTATTATTGTCGTCATCGTCGTCTTTGTTATTCTTTACAAAAATAGGAAATTGTGTTTTTCTTAATTTGCCTTTTAATTAAAACTGAAATTTAGTAATTGAATCGCTCACAAATAGTAGATTTGTGTAATACAATATTATCAGGAAAATAATCCTTAAAATTGTTTTGATATTCTGTATATGACTGACTAACAGATAATGTTCCAAAACAAAGTAAACATACTTCACTTATGAATAAGACATGCTTGTAATACTATGACTTAATTCAGATTGAGGGATGTCTTATTTTGGAGATTCATGATAAAATAGTCTTCTCACCTCACCTAAAGCTCTGTGAAAGTATATTACAAGAGTACATTTCATATTATTTTTGTGATGTGTGACTTTGAGTGGTTTATATAAACAAAGTTTTTATTATGTAATTTGTATGTGAATAGGCAAAACAGTTTTATAATTAGTATTTTACTGGTCTTTCTTTTTATTTATAATTTTATCTTATACTATTTTTCTTTTAAATATTTTTAGGTTCCTTTTTGAAAAAGATCTCCTTGAAAAAGTTGTTCTTGTACATTTAAGTGATGCACATTTAGAACAAGATTGTGCTGTTCGTACAGCTGTGGCTCAGCTTTTAGTAGATCTTTGCACGGGTCTACATCTCGAAAGTGTTCATTTTCCACAACTTATGGATATTATTGAAAAGGTTAGTTGTTTGAATAACTGTTATTTTGGTTCTGTGAAAACTGTATATCTGAATTTGAGACTGGGACTTAGTGAAATTAATGAAAATACCAATAATGTAAATGTTTATAAAAATTTGTTAAGAGATCTATAAATTTACTTATAGAAGTTTTTTAAATAAATTCATGATTTTATTGATGTAAAATTACAAATAATACTCTTATAAACGTTGGTAAAATTACTTCAAAAGTATGGAACTAAAAGTAATGCAGCACAGTTTTGTTTAAAAAATCAAAATGCTCTTTTGCAGTAATGCGGTAATTAATAAAAATTTATAGTTTGACTCTATAGAAAGCTAATACAGTATCTATCAACATGACATCTTTATATTTTATGCATTTAGGTTAAATTGGTTTTTAATATATAAAAATTAAAAGCCCATAATGTTAAAAAATACAGAATTTATGTTAAAAAAAATCTAGTAAAAGTTTGATTATTCTTAAACAATACATAAGTACATGCTTATGCGTATGTGTATACCTTTAACTAAAAAAATAATCTAAAAGTGAATTGTAGATTAACTTTAGAAATCTATTATAATTAAAACTATGTTTGTATAATTATTCTATTTTTTTAAAAATAAAGTAACAAAAAGTGAAAACAATTATTATAGAATGAAGTAGATAGTTACTATTAATGGTAACATTACATCAGATAACATGTTACTATGTAACATCAGATAAACAATGTTACATAGTAACTTTATTATTACTGCTATCAGTTATAAGGAAGTTTCAGTGGTATGGTGATAGTTACATAAAAACTGTAGGAGTAGCTTGAGACATTCATGCAACCTGTTGCTGTTGAACTTAGTAAAAATGTACTTTATCTATGGATATTCAGCACACAAAAATATTCTTTAACACTAATAAAATTTATTCTTTAAAATAATTTTAATTGCCAGCTGTTATGAACAAAAATGTATCAAAATATTTCTACATAGCTTCATCAGCTATTATCTAATAGTTCTAATAATCAAGAGGGCTAGCAATGTGGCTACTTGTAACATTGATAAGGATTAACCAAATTTCAAGTTGTGATGTGAGCTGTTATGTTATACATGTATTTATTATCTTATTATCTTTGTATATTAATAAATATTTTTAAATTTTTTCTGTAGATGCTTACACATCCATTCACACAGTTTGAAAATAAAACAGGCATACCTGGATTAACTGAACAGGATTGTCAAGATGTTAAAATTCTGATCCATGGTATGGTAAAAATGTTTACAGCGATTATGTTCCATTCACCTGCTGCTAATGCTGTTAGAGTTTTTCAGATGTTACTCACACATCTTGAATTGCATTACAATAAGCCAATTGTCTTTGAACAGGTTCCAGCAATACGATGTATGGTATGTTGATCATTCAGTTCAATATTTTATTACTATGTAGCATGCTTGTCCTACACCAAAGTGATGGAAGTTAATATATATAATTTTCCAGAGGCTGTAATGCTGTGGAAACTAGAAGAAATCAGAATTCTATTGGTAGGGATGTACTTCAGACTCCCAGAGATTAACTTGTATATACACGTATAAAATCTTTATAAAAATTTTTTCGATTGTACTAGATGTTTCTCTAGAATTTCTGCCATTAAATCTCTACATAATTACTAAGACTGGTTTATCATAAATACAGAACAGAAAGGACTGGAGGTTAACATCAAATTACATATGGTATTTGGTCAAAAACTGGCATTGCCGAAATAGAAATTGTTTAAAGTAAATTATGGACAAAATCTGTAAAAAATATTTCAGACCAAACAGCAACTTGCATATATAGAGTGCTTCTGTTCTATCTTGATAATTGCTGCTTATCTAACTAATTGTGTTTAGCAAAGAAATTTGTTGCCCTTGTTAGCAAATAAATCAGATTGTATTATTGTATACAGTACAGTAATATAATCTTGGGTTTATATAACAACTACTCAGTAGTACTATTTTTTAATTAATAAATCTGTTCTTCACAAAAATATGTATTTTAAAAAATTTTTCTTTACCAAAAAAAAATCTTGTATTTTCTTAATCTGTTTAATCCAGAAATTAATTGAATTAACCCTTTAACGCGTTTTGCCATAATATTACGCATTCTGTCATGCCGTCAGATTCTACACTCTAGCAACAGCAGTTTGTACTAAAAGGTCTTAGACAAATGTAGTACAGTTTAAAATATTTTTTCTCTATAATTACTATTATACAATGAATAATAATCAAGTGTGAAAAACAAAATTTTTCTTATTTGTTCTATGCTTTTCCTGAGCAGCTGTTCTGTAGTTTGACCTTCATATGCATTTGGTTTGTAGTTTCTTGGTTATACTTTCATATGTGAGCATTTTAGTGATTTTCTAATGATTTGTAGAGTTCGTATTGTTTACTTTTATTTTAGTTTAGTTTTCTGAAGAATAACGTGGTAGAGCTTAATTTTGTTTCCGTTTACACCAGGTGTTTGTGTAATATGTGAATTATGTTCTTGTTTTAGTTTATGGTTTAAGGTTATAAAAGAGTTATTATAAATCCTTTAACAAGTTTTGCCGTAGTATTATGCAGTTAAGTTATGTAATTCTATTGAAATTTTTCTACTAGTATCATGAATATAAAGTGAAATACATGCAGTTAAAATTCAAGAGCAGTTAGAGTTCAAGAGGCTGTCAGTTAATAAAATAATCAATGCAATTCAGGGATATTAATAATCAACATAATTAACAGGTTAAATGGTTAATTACTGCAAGTAATTTCAATTGTTGTATATTTTAAAGGATATATATAATAATGTTTATTTGATTGGTAAAATGTTATATCTAAATAGTTATATTAATACCCAGAATAATAACTGAATTTGGGGCAGTGTAAATCCACATGTTTCATAAATTACCTTAACATAGGGAAAAATGAGTATGTTTAATTACTAATTTTGAAGAAGAAATTTTTTGGGTGAGTTTAACAGTATTGTAAATAAACATTTATTATTTTATGTGTTAATTTATTGCTGTTCATGTGCCTAAAGAATACTTACAACTAGCTGCCTCAGTGTATTCAGTAGCAGAAACCGTATATTTTTTAACAACTGTAATTTCAGAAGATTTACAATTCCCCAAATCTCCTGATCTCATTTCAGTATTTTTTTTCTGATACTTTTAAAGAGGATTATGTACAATAACAAACCATTGAAGAAGGAAGGCCAAGAAAAAAAATTAAATTGAAGGAGCAACAGAAACTATGTTATGTTTCTAACTCTGTTTCTTTTTGTTATAATTGTTCCACAATTATTACAAAAAGAGTGAAAGCTTATGTTGTGATAGGTGGTAATTTTTAACTGTTATTAAAAATGTCTGCATTAAACAAAAATTATTTAATTTTCCAAGTATATTTTATTATTTATCATTACTATCTATTGATCTATCTAGTGGTTGTTTAGATAAAAAAAAATATTTTTGGACCATTGGTATTATAGAATCTGTGTGTGTGTGTGTGTGTGTGTGTGTGTGTGTGTGTGTGCATATTAAGAACTTCATTTCAAATTCATTTAGAACTTAATTTTAAATTAATGCAACTTTCTGTGACATAGCTTTTCACTCTCATGCAGCAATGGCAGTATAGATGTAGCCAATATTTTATAAAATAAGTAAATTGTAAATAAGTAATAAGTAAATTTATGAAAGCTTATTATTAATTTATAACTTTCTTTCACTAGCCTTCCAATTTTGCCTGCATGTTACTCAATATTTTTTGATTTCACTGTACAGTCAGAAAAGTTTGAATTTCATTTGTTAAAGGAGGGAGCTAGTTAAAATGAATAGAATAGATTTAGATTTCTGCTGAATTAACTGGTTATATATTGCTTGATTACAGGTATTTGAATGTCTTGTGAAGCTACGTGCCAATTCAGAATACCGTTTAGGATTTCCAGATGCTTCTGGTAAACCTAAATTTAGTCCGTTTTTAAGGGTAGACCATCATGGCTTGCCTCCATCTCCTATGCCAGTATCTGCTTCTTATAATCCATACTATTTGTCATTATCTAGTGCCTGTAAAGCCATTGTTACTTGTGTGAGGCAAGAATTAAGTAAGTTATCAAAAAATATTTGTTTTAGAAGTATTTTTCAGTACATAGATAGATAATAAAATTCTCTGTAGATTTTAGACTTTTTATTTGTTTTTTACCTTTTTATATAATCTTTTATTAAGTTAATTATATATCTGAAATGTCACATGTTTATAAAATTATTAAATTTACATTTATTGCTTTAAAAAGAACTATTTTTTCTACATAAAATTAAAAGTCCATCACATTTTCCTGTTTGCTAGTGAAAAAAAAATAATTTTTTCCATTTTTTTATGGATACTCTCCGCAAGATGGAAGCATTGTAGACATATTTTTTTAAATATTAATATATTTTAAGCATAGATTTTACTTTTTTTAATTAATATGTAAAGAATTTTTTTAATAATTAAAAAAATTTTGCAGAGGTTTTTATTATTTATAAAGTGCCTTATTTATTAATTGTGATTTTGGAGAGAGAAAAAAGAACATTTTTTAGTATTTTTGAGTTTTTACTAGAATCATTTGTAAATATTAAAGCAATCTTGTAACTTTTCTTTAAAATCATTAGGATCTGATATTTGCAGAAGCAGCGTTAAATATAAATATAGTCTAATCCTGTAACCTGAAAAAAACATGGTCTTAAATTGTATTTACATTGATGATGTATTAACAAGAAGATATTTGTAGTATTTGGTTTCATCAGTTTGATCATAATATCAAACAAAGGGGTAGGAAACTTTCTGGTGAATACTGGAATTGTACATTTTTTCTTATGTGTAGATTTTAGTTACCATAAAGTTTTCAATGTTTGAAAATATTATATGTTATTTAATAATATTATTCTCTAGATACTTCAGAAAAAACTTTTCAGAAATTATAAGCAACCACCTTAATGAAAAGTTGAGTTTTAATTTATTTGAAGAAAACTTGTACCCTGTTACAGTAAATTAGTAAAGTTAGTCCATTTTTCTTTCTTTTTTTTTACGTATCTTAAAAGTAAAACAAGTAGCTTAGTACTTAGAATCACTATAACCTATATTTTCTTAATGTATTTTAAAATTTTTCAAAATAAAGTCACCAAAACTGAACTTTGCTGAGCATTAACCTTTGAAATCAATATGTTTTTTTTTTTAATCTATATTATGTGTATAACATATCTTATATGCTATAATCAAATGATTTTTTTGGACAATCTGGCAAAAGACACTGGTCAACTCTGAAGATGGTGTAATTGACTCCACGAACATGTATCCTATTCCAGGCTTCCTAAGGAAAATGATACTGAAGTAGCTGCTGTAACTATCGCCATTTTTATTTCAGGTGCTTTACATATAGGTTATTGAATATTCAAAATCATTTTAAATAATGTTAGAATAATTAGGGTGAGAGTTGTCAAAGGACTGTGTAATGTAGATAATAGATACTATAAAGAAATACATCTTTTAAAAACTCGTAACATTAGTAGTTAAAAATTTTGTTTGAATTTCCTATATTGATCCATTTGAAAACCAATATTTTGTCACAAAATATTGCATGAACTGTTAGAACGGTATAATACATTACAGTAATCTTTTTTTAAGAAAGTTATGCATATAAGCTATATCTTCAGTCTTTGAAGGTCAGTTTTTTAATATAAAAAGTATGGCTTATTTTTGGGTTAGTATCCTCATCTTTAAGTGCAGTTTAAGTTATTACAAATAATTATTTCACATGGATGGAATAAGAGTAATGTTATCAATAAGTTTACTGATTTTGAAGCACTTAAACAGTATTTGATTATTTTTTTGTACTGGGATGGTTTAATTAGTAGTTTTTTTAAAAAACTAATTTTATTAGTGCAGTATGTAGCAGAGTAGAAGTATTTTAAGAAGTAATCTTTCTAAATAATGTTGTTTTGTATGTAATTTTTAGACTGGAAAGTTCTTCTGCTTATTTTACAAGAAATCCCTCAAGTTATGAAAAATAGAGCATTAATTTTATCCCATCAAAGCAATGATATTGATCTGCTGGCTGCTGCACTATGCTCAATGGTATGCTATTGTAATGTATCTGTATTAATTAATTTAATTGTTAATGTTTGGCATTAATGACGGTGGTATATATTAAGGCTCTATATTTTTCTTCTTCACAGTTCATTTAACCTAGTTAAAATATTTGCCCTGTAAGAATATCATAGTCATATGAGAAATGGGTTATTGCCTAACAAGAATAATTTGAAAATGTCTGAACCACAGGATTCATAGTTCAGACGTTTTCACATTGAAACTAAAAACTCATTCTGGTAACTTTTGTAAACCAAGGTGCATTTAGGAAAACTCATCACTTTGCTTATTCAGTTCAATTTCATGAACTGAAATTCAAAATGTACTGTTCAAGAGGGTTATATGTGTCATGAGTCCTTTTGTTAATCTAATGCAGAACATTCTTTCAGTGTTTTTAAAGTTTAAAAACTTAAAAAAAGTTACAATCATATTAATTTACAACAACCATTTTAATTTGGAAATTATATAAAAATCATTCAGAACAGTTAAAATGGTTATTGTAACAGATTTTGGTTAGTAAACATGATTCTGAAAAATTCAGTGTAAAATCTTTTTTGAAAATCTTGAAAATAAAGATTGCAAGAGGGGAATGTCTTCCTTCAGTTATTTGAAATTGTTGGTCTATGTTTACACTTGTTTAATTATATGCATTTAGATGTTGTCTGCCAATAGAATCGCCAGTTTTACAAGAAAAAACCATTATAGTCTCCCTTGACTTAAAATTTTTCTCTTACTATATAAAAGAGTGAACCACAGAAATATGACAGTTTTAGGTTAGCTGTCCTGAAAATATTATTGGAATCATTACCTATTTTAATGAAGTACAAGCATTAAAGCAACATGCTTTATTCATTAGAACATTAAGAATAGTAGCAGTAGTGGTTTAGTTTAGAACTCAATTATATCAATTTTATGTTTTTTAATTGTAAAAAAAATAAACAAAAATAATATCCTTTGTTTTAGATTCTTTTTTTGTATTTTTAACAGTTTGTTGTATAAGGAAAAAAATGGTAGACAAGTGGAACATAATATAGTGTTTAATAAATTTTGATTTTCATCGGTAGAAAATTAAAAGACATATATATATATATATATATATATATATATATAGTAATGCCCCTATCAAAATCTCCCAGATTTATCATGAGTCCCTTTGCATAGTATCCATTGCATTAAAAGTAGAAAAACATTTTCACCTATTTAAAAATAATTGTTGGTAAATTATTATTTTTTAATTGTTTGTCTTTTTAGGTAACAGAGAAAACTTTGAATGAAAATTTATATGGTATACCACCTAAATTTACGAGATCAGATTTTCACCGCTATGTATTCCCTGTATTAGCATCATTGGCATCACATCATGCTCGCCTTGAACCTAGCCTACAACAGAAATTAATCAAATGTCTTGAGTATGGTCAGTATAATTTTTATTACATGTGGAACACTGTATTTCATTACTGCCATTTATTTATTCATCTATTGCCATAAGTAAATTATTTTGTTTAAAATATTTGTTTGTATATTGTCATAAAAATCATCCCACCTTTGCTAATTTTTGCTGAAATGATTAATAATTCTATTTTTTTATTTATTTATCATATTCCTGGGTTCCAGAGGTTCTCTCTCTCTTCCCCTTCTCATTCATCATTGGTGCTCCCTTCCTCCTCTGTGTTTTGTATAAAAGAAAACTGATTTTATAATATGTATATGTATTCTATTAAATAGACCACCCAAATTTTTATATATATCTTACCTTAAACTTTCATGAAAGTACTTTTGTGGGAGCCCACATCCTCATTTATGATTGAAATAATTCCATTACTGGATAATAAAATATTAAAATAATGATAGTTTCATATTAATTTACATGATTGCTGCTATCTGTAGCAGTTTTTAAAAGAATGTTTCCTTCAAACACTTGACTGATGGTTTATCAAATTGAAATTTTGTTTGAATTTATATATGTAATATTTTTTAATATAATTAATTTTATGTGTCATCTTTATTAATTTTTAATATTTCTAAATTTGTGTTAATATCAGAAATAGAATTTTATTGTTTATTAAATGGTCTGCTGTATTAGATAGATGTAATTTACTATTTTTGTAATTTCTATAATGTTCATCTATTTTGTATAGCATCTTAATCATTACATTTAATTTTATAAATTCCACACATTGTCTATTTTATTACTAATATTTCTGTTTTTATAGCATCCCATTTGTATAGCATCTTAATCATTACATTTAATTTTATAAATTCCACACATTGTCTATTTTATTACTAATATTTCTGTTTTTTAAATATTTTATTGTGTGGTTATTGGGTTTGTATGCTGGTTTAAATATTTATTTATTGTAAGTTTTAGTCATTTTTTCAATGATATTATGTATAAATAATTTATTTATATTTTTTTCTCTTTTGTGACTTATTATGTACTGTTTGTAAGGTATTTATTACACGACTACCCAAAAACAAGTATAATGTATTTAGAATGTATGTATGTTTGTTCCACCGTTACAGCTCAACGGCCGAACCGATCTAGATGTATGACCCATTATTGGAATCCTTATGTTACCAAAAGGGTTTCGTAGGTTATATAAATTTGTATGTATATATATATATAGTTTAAATAAATTAAAAATATTATACTATAATATAAAATTGTCACTCACATGTTCTTTAATTATCCTACATTAAAGAGCAATTGTTTTTTTTTGCAGTCGTTTTCATTTTTAAGTTTTATATCTTGTTTTATCTTTTTTTATAAATATTATTAATTAAAGTAGTATATCCATTTTCAAAAGCTATTTGTTTCATGATGTTTATTTCATCATTTAACTTTACTTTGTTATTTATTATATGTGTATTTGATTATTCTATTAATCGTAGTTGTAAAAGTGACATTTTATGAGACAGGGTGATTTGGTTTTCATGAATTGTTATATTATTAGATGTAGATTTTCTGTTTACTGATGTTTTCAATTTGGTTGCCCTTGTTTATTTCAATATTGACATCTAAATAATTGAACATTCTGTTATCTATTTCAAATGTGAATTTTAAATTTAAATTTAAGAATTTTTTAAATTTTATATTAGATGTTCATTGTTTATTACCAGGTGCTATTGCAATTTTTGAAAAATATATGTTCCTAACTTGACCCTTCTTATTTTTAAGGGCTTGCATCACGTTCAGCAAGGGAGTGTGTGATGGCATTGACAGTATGTACATTAGAGATGCGTGATGCTATGGTTAAATTACTTCCTGAAGTTCTTTTAAATTTATCAAAAATTACAGCTACTGTTTATATTGCAATTCCTATGCTGGAATTTCTTTCAAGTTAGTATTGATACATATAATTACTACTTAAATTTAACACATAATGATACCAAATGGTGAAAAATATTTTTTTTAAATTTGCAGAACTCCAAAATTTGCTATGATAATGATGAAGCGGTAAGAATAGCCAGTAATGTTATTTAATTGTTCATAATTATTAAATTTATTATAATAGAATGCTGTAATATCTTTTTTACTGGTAATGAATACTTTTAACATATTCTTTTTATCTGTTAAATGAAAATATATAACATTTGTTATGGCATACAGATATTATATATAAATATTAAATAATATAACAAACTATAAGCTGATTTTCTCTATTGTATTTAAGCCATAAATTTAACTGCAAGCATTTGGAGCAATAAATTTAATCTTTTGTTGAATTTTTAGTTGTTTTTTATTCATTAGATTTAAAAAAGTTCAGATTTATCTTTGGGGTAAGATAGATTTTACGCTCAATAGATCAAATACTGCGAAGTTCAAAGTATTCTCATCTTTTTTTATACGTTGTTGATAAATTTCAAAAAATTATTTTCTTTGAAACTTATCGATTTTATGAGAAGTTATACAGAATTTTTTTCTCTTGTACTAGGGACTCTTGTTCTCCACTTCTGTGTTAATGTTATATATTTTCAGTAAACTTTATAATCTACTTTTAACAGAGTTTCTATTATTTTTTACAGCGCTAACAAGGCTACCAAAAGTCTTCTCCAGTTTTGTTGGTGATCAGTATATGTCAGTGTTTGCTATATCATTACCATACACAAACCCTTTTAAGTATAATCATTATACAGTATCATTGGCACATCATGTAATTGCTGTGTGGTTTCTCAAATGCCGCTTACCATTTCGTAGAGATTTTGTTAAATTTATTATTAAGGTTGGTATTACTTATATTCTGAGTGCTTTATATTGAAAAATTTATTTCTTTTTAATTGGAAAAAAATTGGTCATGCTTATCTGAATTTTGATTTTATGTTTTTTTAATAGGATTAATATAATTAAAATGTCTATAGAGTTTGGTATTGCATTATATGTTTAATTAAATTGTTAAGGAAAGAGATGAGTAATTCTTGACTCTTTGGAAATACGATAGATTTATCAGATGTTAGAAAAGATAAATAACAAAATTCTTTTAAAGCTATAAAAATGGATTGAATGTACATACTAAAGAAATGAAATAGAATGAAGGTCAGTAAAGTTGGGAAAAAACCATTTGAATACTGTAGAAAACTTAAATTGATAAAAAAATTGAAATATTATCATTCAAATAGTAAAAATCTTCCACTGTACAGACACAGTGATTCACAAAGTTTTACCACCATGTCTTTAGTGCTTTCGCAAAAGTCTTTTAAAGAAAAAAGTTTTATATATAATTTATAAAAGCAAGGTCATCAATGTCTTACTAACAACAGTATAAAAAAAAAAATTATAGGAACATTTATCTGAAAACTTCTTTTAATGTATCTGTCTATTTATTTATTTTTTTAAAAATAAATTTCTATCTAGAATGGATTGAGCTAGCTGCTTTTATGTAACTTGGTGTAACTTGAAAATATTTTGAAATTATTATGGAAATTTTTTTTTCCGTAAATTTCAAAGTGGTACTTATCTTAGTTTTTCACTCCATGCTAGCTAAAGAACTACTAGTATTAGGAAGCAATTGTTTATTACCTGAAATTTTAAGCATTCTATAGTAGTAGTAGTAGTTGTCATTGTGAACAAGATAACATCTTGATTTTTTAAATTTGACTTCAAACAGCCAAGTTGTTATGCAAAATTTTAGTGAATCAATGCTCAAAATAAGTTTTTATTGCTTCCATTATGTGGTGATATTAGTAAATACCACCAAAATAGTATTTTAAATTCCTCAAATACCATTACTGCTAAACTGTTGATTCTTTTTTTTGCAAAAGCTCAATAAATATTTCTAAAACACATTTTAAATTTAATGATTTAGAAAAATGTATAAGTTACTTAAAAAATACATAACAAAAACTTTAATTTTCCTGTTGAAATGAATCATTATTTATAATACCTTGGAATTTATAAATTTATGATACTTTATGGAATTTAATTTTTATTTAAAATAAAATCTGACCAAACATTTTCTGCCAATTTTATGGAAGAAAATCTTATGATGATAAACCAAACAAAAATCAGCATTTCTTCATGTGGTGTTTTGCCTGGTGGCAGGTCTCTCACGTAACTGCATGTAGTTTATAAAGGTTATTTTTTAACCTTTAGATCAAAGAACAGTTATAAAAATATTAGTACAAAGTTGACAGATGTCAGTGTTACATGTAGTAAATAAAGATTTTATAATAGGTATAATAAATGTTTTGTTTTTTATTTGCAAAAAACATTCTATTACTTTTATGTTAATCTTTTAGCCTTTTTTCAATATATCTAATTAATGAATAAATTCAGAATTAATGATTATATATTCTTTTAATATTAAAATTTGATATAATTGAAAAAAAAGATAGATCAATCATGTCTATATAAAAAGTAATTACTATTAATAAAGTTATTTTGTGAAGTAGTTAATTATTGTTATTTTTGTTATTGATCAGGGTTAATAAAAGATAAACTATACTAAAGTTCATATTTAGTATAAATTAGTTTAAGAGAGTGTATTGAATTTATAGAATATAATTTACAAACTGTAAAGTGACTCACTTTTTATCTCCTTGCACGAAGTAAAGGAAGTATTGTGATCGCGAAAAATTTTGATTTTCAGATTTCAATAGAAACATCCATTTTGACCATCCCTGAATCCATTTTGACTAGTTTCAACGTGATGAAGGTATATATCTTGCATATCTCAAAAACAATTAGTCGTAGGATGTTGAAATTTTGGATTTAGAACTGTTGCAACATCTAGTTGTACAACACCCCCTTTTGATTGCAATCAACTGGATCAGAAGTGTCCAAAAAAGCCCAAAATCCAAAAAATTGGATTTTGTTATTATTTTCTTAATTGCAGTAATAAAACCTCTATTGAGAACTTTTCAACAATATATCGTAGGAGGTACTTATTTTCATTGGTTCCAGAGTTATTGCCAAATAAAATTTAATTTAATTAATCAAATATTTCGGCCTTACAAGGGGAAGGCACATTGATTGAAATCAGACATCTCCTTTTTTTATTACTTTTTTTTTATTTTAAATATATTGATTTATTAATAATCATTAACCTCTTGATTGTAAAAAAAAAATAAAATAAAACTTTAAATAATATTCAATAACAGCAATAAAAAAATATGAAAAAAATATCAGAAGCTATTATTGAAATAAAATTTTATGTTTTTTATTTTAAAATATTGTGTATATGTAATTTAATAGGCATACTAGGAAGTCATGTGGTCTCCATATCAGATTTTTTTTAAGATGGGTACCATGGAGAGTAAGTCTTTCTTTTCTGCTATAAATATGCTGATAATTCAGCATTCCAGAAAAATGTTTTGGAATATGCTAATGAAAAATATAAAATAAATTTTGAGGTGTTGATTTAAAATAGGTACGTACGCTTTTGTTAATCATATACTAAGTTAAGTGGTGTTTTATACCAGTTGGTATACTGCTTAACAAATTAATTCTAATAAAAGTTTATTATTGATATTTTATTTTAGCGATCAGTCAGATTTAAAGTAGTTTCTTAAAAATCAAATAAATATTTTTTTTATTTATTATTGTAACAATATCTGTCAGAATATTTATTTATATATTTATTATTTTAGGGTTTAAGAGCGAATGTGCTTCTACCATTTGAAGAAGATCAGAGAATGAAGGCTGAATATGTTAATGAAGATTCATCTAATAGAAAACGAAGCTCCAGTTTAACTGAACAGGTGTAAACAAAAAATTATTCATATCATTTGCAATTAAAAATGAAAAATATTTTTTCTAAAAAAAATTTACTACATAAAATGTTAATATTTTTTCAAGCACTATTACTTTATTGATGTTAATAATTCAGTGAGTGAACCCATGTCCATTTGTATGACATTGTACAAACAATAATTGATTATGAGATTATAATGGTTTAATTTTTTTGTAGGGTAGCCGTAGAAGAGAAAGACCAATATCTGGTTCTGGTAGACTCGATAATCGACCGGCAGTGGCCGATTTAAAGCCTCAAGTAGATGAAGCACTTATGGCTTTTCACAGAGAGTTAACAGAAACTTGTATTGATCTCATGGTTCGTTACACATATTCTACGTGTTCTGCAATGCCAAAAAGGTATCTTATTTTTATATTTACTTGCAAATTAATGAAAATGAAGCCTTTTTCCCTGTATACATCATTATCATTTGTATTGTTTAATAAATTATTAATTCTTTTTGGCTGTTTAAGCCTGTTGACTTATCTGTTCTGCAATTACGCTTATATGTTCCTTTTTAGTAATTGTTTATAAGATAACATGTTATACACATTTTGAGATATTAATGTTTCATGTCAATAAGAGTTTAATAACTTTTATTAACATGAAACATTAATATTGATACCTGATTTGAAACAATGATTACGAATGAATGACTTAATGGTAATGTGTCAGTTGATACAGTATAATCCATTTAAAATTTTATTGAGAATTCTTTGTTTGTTTTTTCTTTTACTACGATTACATTTAACAGAAACTGATAAAAGCAAGAATTATGTAAAATTATTTGTGCGTATTGTATCAGTGGAGTAAATTAACATTTAGTAATTTCTTTTTTTAATTTTCTTATTGAGGTGAATGGATTTTAGAGTAATTAACTCAGCGTCAAATAATGGGCAGGCAGGAGTAGGTTTCGTGATGAACAAGAAGATAGGGAGGAGAGTGGAGTATTTCAAAACGCATAGCGATAGAATCATTGTAATAAGGATAAAATCAAAACCTAAACCGACAACGATTGTTAACGTCTATATGCCTACAAGCGCCCATGATGATGATGATGAGGTAGAGTGTGTATACGAAGAGATTGATGAAGCAATTAAACACGTAAAAGGAGATGAAAATTTAATAATAGTTGGAGATTGGAATGCAAGCATTGGAAAAGGCAAGGAAGGAAATATAGTGGGTGAATACGGGCTGGGCAAAAGGAATGAAAGAGGGGACCGACTTATAGAGTTTTGCACGAAGTATAATTTAGTAATTGCCAATACCCAATTTAAAAATCATAATAGAAGAATATACACTTGGAAAAAGCCAGGCAATACTGCAAGGTATCAGATAGATTATATCATGGTTAAGCAAAGATTTAGAAATCAACTCGTTGACTGCAAAACTTACCCTGGAGCAGACATTGATAGCGACCATAATTTGGTGATAACGAAATGTAGATTGGGGTTTAAAAACCTGAAGAAAAGGTGTCAGATGAATCTGTGGAATTTAGAGAAGCTTGAGGAAGAGGAGGTAAAGAAGATTTTTGAGGAGGACATCACAAGAGGTCTGAGTAAAAAAGATAAGGTAGGAAATGTAGAAGAAGAATGGGAGAATGTTAAAAAGGAAATTCTTAAATCAGCAGAAGGAAACTTAGGCAGAATAAAGAGAACTGGTAGAAAACCTTGGGTTTCAGACGATATATTGCAGCTGATGGATGAACGTAGAAAATATAAGAATGATAGTGATGAAGAAAGTAAAAGGAACTATCGGCAATTAAGAAATGCTATAAACAGGAAGTGCAAACTGGCGAAAGAAGAGTGGATTAAAGAAAAGTGTTCAGAAGTGGAAAGAGAAATGAACATTGGTAAAATAGATGGAGCATACAGGAAAGTTAAGGAAAATTTTGGGGTACATAAATTAAAATCTAATAATGTGTTAAACAAAGATGGTACACCAATATATAATACGAAAGGTAAAGTCGATAGATGGGTGGAATATATTGAAGAGTTATATGGAGGAAATGAATTAGAAAATGGTGTTATAGAGGAAGAAGAGGAAGTTGAAGAGGATGAAATGGGAGAAACAATACTGAGATCTGAATTTAAGAGAGCATTAAAAGATTTAAATGGCAGAAAGGCTCCTGGAATAGACGGAATACCTGTAGAATTACTGCGCAGTGCAGGTGAGGAAGCGATTGATAGATTATACAAACTGGTGTGTAATATTTATGAAAATGGGGAATTTCCATCAGACTTCAAAAAAAGTGTTATAGTTATGATACCAAAGAAAGCAGGGGCAGATAAATGTGAAGAATACAGAACAATTAGTTTAATTAGTCATGCATCAAAAATCTTAACTAGAATTTTATACAGAAGAATTGAGAGGAGAGCGGAAGAAGTGTTAGGAGAAGACCAATTTGGTTTCAGGAAAACTATAGGGACAAGGGAAGCAATTTTAGGCCTCAGATTAATAGTAGAAGGAAGATTAAAGAAAAACAAACCAACATACTTGGCGTTTATAGACCTAGAAAAGGCTTTTGATAACGTAGACTGGAATAAAATGTTCAGCATTTTAAAAAAATTAGGGTTCAAATACAGAGATAGAAGAACAATTGCTAACATGTACAGGAACCAAACAGCAACAATAACAATTGAAGAACATAAGAAAGAAGCCGTAATAAGAAAGGGAGTCCGACAAGGATGTTCCCTATCTCCGTTACTTTTTAATCTTTACATGGAACTAGCAGTTAATGATGTTAAAGAACAATTTAGATTCGGAGTAACAGTACAAGGTGAAAAGATAAAGATGCTACGATTTGCTGATGATATAGTAATTCTAGCCGAGAGTAAAAAGGATTTAGAAGAAACAATGAACGGCATAGATGAAGTCCTACGCAAGAACTATCGCATGAAAATAAACAAGAACAAAACAAAAGTAATGAAATGTAGTAGAAATAACAAAGATGGACCGCTGAATGTGAAAATAGGAGGAGAAAAGATTATGGAGGTAGAAGAATTTTGTTATTTGGGAAGTAAAATTACTAAAGATGGACGAAGCAGGAGCGATATAAAATGCCGAATAGCACAAGCTAAACGAGCCTTCAGTAAGAAATATAATTTGTTTACATCAAACATTAATTTAAATGTCAGGAAAAGATTTTTGAAAGTGTATGTTTGGAGTGTCGCTTTATATGGAAGTGAAACTTGGACAATCTGAGTATCTGAGAAGAAAAGATTAGAAGCTTTTGAAATGTGGTGCTATAGGAGAATGTTAAAAATCAGATGGGTGGATAAAGTGACAAATGAAGAGGTATTGCGGCAAATAGATGAAGAAAGAAACATTTGGAAAAATATAGTTAAAAGAAGAGACAGACTTATAGGCCACATACTAAGGCATCCTGGAATAGTCGCTTTAATATTGGAAGGACAGGTAGAAGGGAAAAATTGTGTAGGCAGGCCACGTTTGGAATATGTAAAACAAATTGTTAGGGATGTAGGATGTAGAGGGTATACTGAAATGAAACGACTAGCACTAGATAGGGAATCTTGGAGAGCTGCATCAAACCAGTCAGATGACTGAAGACAAAAAAAAAATACATAAGGATACTTTCCTGCACATATAAAAATAATTATGACCTCGCATCGAATACACCTATTTACCCAGTCTCACTGTCCTGTCTCATCGAACAAAGAACACATCATCACTTCCGTGCGATCCAACTCAAAACACGTCTCCACTCCATGACTGCTAAATTAACACTAGCCCCGAAACAAAGAATGTCAGTCTGGCTTCCCCCGCCAGACGCCCGTTCGTATTTAAGCACATACACACTTTTTTCTGAGAATGTATATGCTCACACCAGTCCACGATGACATCACCGTCTGGCTATCCAGACCATGTCATACATCAAAAAACAAAGTTATGTAATACAATTTCTTATCAAACTAATCATGTTTATTTAACTATTAAAATAATATAATACTATTGCCTATTTTCTGTTTTTAATATCAGCTAAGCCAAATGAATATTAACTACCTTTTAAAATATTGAAACTTTTTTCTTTATGACATAATATATATATTGTTCGTAACCAACAAAATTTAGAATGGTTACAATTCATACATTACACATCTATTGATATTGTCCAGATTTAATAATTTTATCATTTAGCTCATTTGAAAAAACTGTTAAAAACAAATAATGTTAAATTATTTTTCCCCATTTCAGTTCATGAAAAGAAATTTTACTTTAACTCATACAGATACTGGTGTAACAGAAAATATCACTCACCACACTGCTAGTTTTCAGAACAATTCACTAAATTTAAATGAATGTTGTAAAATGTGTACCTTCTCTGGTTGTTTATCAAGGATTTATGAAAAATGAGTAATAGTGGTAAATTGACAAAATGTGTGCCATAAACCATATAACTATTCTGACAACACATTTTAACCAACATTTTTGAATGAATTTTTTTGATATTTTTTTTTTAACTTGACAATTTAAAAATATGAAATTATGTTATTATATTTATCTTTAAAATTTTCACATATAAATGTAAAAGAACTTAAAGTTTCATGAATCATTTGATGTAATTGAAAAAAACATTCTTACGAATGTTAGTCAAGTGTAAAAAATTAAAACATTAGTTCACACTTGATTTTTCTCTTAGATGGTGGTATTACAGCAGCCTATATCTTAACGTGAAGTAGTTTTAATCTATTAGAGATTAAAAAGGATTCAGACCCTCTCATTATGATAAACATTAAACTTCCTAATTTGTTCACTATTTTCTAAACCAAAATTGCAGTTTAAAAATTATTTTTAATAAATCAGTTAAAACTGAAATTTATTACAGGATCCCAAAATGTAAAATGTAATGCATGACCTCGCAGAATGCTGTCAAACCTACAGGAAAATCCAGTATAAATTTTTGGATACCCATTAAAAAAGTAATATTTTAAAGGTATTAGATTATTAGGCATGAAAAAAGGGAGAGGAAATAAGGTAATTTTTTATTATTACATATTTTGTTTAAATTTTGAATTTTTTTTTTCTTTGCAGATTACCAACAGCAGAGTTTTTTCTCAGTGGTGGACAGAGTGTAACGTGGTTATTAGGAAATAAATTAGTCACTGTAACAACCAGTGGGTGTAGTCAAAAACCATTAAAACATGGTTTGTGTGATAGATGCACCCAATTCTGTCGAATTGAAAAAGGTGAAATATTCTATGCCATATCTTATTTTATTTTAAAATTTTTGTCATTCTATTGACTGCTGTCAGTTTTGATGAGAGACGTTTAATTGTTCATTTTTTATATTTTAATTTGTATTTGACTCTTACACCAATCCTTCTATATCTTTCTGACAGAAATTGAACAGCTCAACCAAAGGATTTTAGCTTAATAATTGCTATAGTAATTTCTAAATTTTTGTGTTAAAGAAATGTTTGCTAAATTTTTAGAAAAAAAGTTTTATTTCCTAAAAATTATTTAATTGAATTAATTTCGTAGTCTGTACTTTAAATTGTGTACCAAATTTAATTAAGATACCCAATCAAGTCTTCAGATATGAATTACTAAGAAACTTATTTAGGTAGTAAACAAAGAGCTTTTGTATAAGTTTTTAAGAATTTTTTCTTTACTTTAACCATCACTTAATGGAATTTGTCTACATAGTTTTGAAAAACTATACAACAAACATGATTTTAAAACATAGAAATAATTATTATTTTAATTAACTTAGAAATCTGTCAAGATTACACTAAAAATAATTCTTGTATGAAATTTTAATGGATTGGCCATTGAGTACAGCTTGTACTTTAATGATTAACACAAGAGTAGGACTGCATTGAGATTGATGATGATTGCATCAAAGTGAGAAAAATTAACTATAATTACTTAACTTCAGTTTTTCTATCCCCTGTTCTCTGTAAAATCACAGAATAGTTACTTTGGCCAGGAACACCGATGAAGGTCAGTATGTTACAGTGTTGATAGGAAGATTTACTTTAATATAAAACTATTATAATGTATCATATACTTGTATATTGTCTGCTGCATATAGGAAAGAAATATAAAAAGTGTTAGGATAATACTATGCACTTCTACACATACATACATACATACATACACTTAACGAGGTATAAGAAAAAATTGTTGTTGTGCTACTACTAATTGATACCTTTTTACTATTCAGTTTATTCTTTAAAGGATAAACTTCATTTCTATGATCTTGAATATAATAATAATAAAATAACTATCATCTGCTTTGTAAACTCATTTCATATTGGAATAAGTGAGAACTTATTCGCTTAGATTTAATCATTAATAATTGATACTGTATTATAGTTTCTTCTATCTTTTTGTATTACTTCAACTTTCAGGTTTGAATTTTTATCTGATTTTATTTATTTTAGCTGATAACCTGATATCTGTTTTTTTGTATTTGTTTTTAGATCATCCAATATCTCCTACATCAGAGGTAGTTAGTGATACAGACAGAAGAGCCCCTCATGGAAAACACCTCCCATTATCTAGAAGTACAAGTAATGATGTATGTTATTTTTATTATTCTTTATAAGTTTTGTCATCTTTATTTATTTTTTAATACTTTTTACTTTTATCAATCCAAAATTTTGGTTAGTATAAATCTGTAATTAAAAAGATTTAATAATGATAATTTTTAATAAAAATAAAATACAGATTTTTAAAAAGCAGTGAAAGAAAGTAAAAATAATATTAAAACTGAACCCAGAAAAAATAAAAATGTTAAAAAAATAACAGAGATTGGTATAAGGTACTACACTAGTTGAATTGTAGTTTTGTATTGCATATCCAATTCTATAAAAAAAATTATATCTATTAATAAACAGTCAGTGTGGGTCTTCACATACTTACTCCGCAGCTCTAAGCTGAATAATTTTGTTTCATGCTATCCATCAGACAGTCTTGTAGGTTGTTTTATCGATTTAAGTTTTGTTAAGAATCTGAGGTGAAAACTTGAGTAATTGTTGTTACCATGAATATTATGATCTGATTTGTGCTGGGTGAAATTTTCTTCTATTTAAATTGAATGATTTTTCATTTTTAGATTAAACTGGTATGTCCAATCAAAATTTTGTCAATATTTTGGTAACTTAAAACAAGAAGCAGGTATCAAAAAAATTATATAAATTTTGTTAATAATTTAATTGTAAAAACATGTTTTATATACTCTAAAGTTCATCACTTTAGAGCTTTTGTAATACTTTTTAAAATAAAATTGAAAATTTGACATTTTTAAAACAATTAGATCTCTTATTGCAAAAATATTTGATATAAAAGTTTAATATAATCGGATAGAATTTTTATTGATTTTTGAACGTGCTACATCCACTATCAATAAAAAATTGTGTTTTAAGATTTACAATTATGCAAATTAATGTAGGAAAAGGGACCATGCTTTTTCTTAGAATCAAATTCATTTTGCATTACCTATAACTAGGAAAAATATAAAATATAGAAATTTCTCTCATAGCAATTAATTTAACCCTTTAAAATGTTAAATGAACTAGTGTTCATGGAATATAAAAATACTTATTAAATACCTATTATTAGTCATCCAACTATTTATCAGAATTTCTCTGTATATGTTTATATATTTAATTTTATATTGATACTTTAATTTTTCTATTCGAGATAAAGTTAAAAGAAATAAATGAACCACTAAAAATTACAATTTTTTTATTGTGCAAACAAAAAATTATTATAGTAGTTTAGATTATCTTTTATTTTCTTTATATATTTCCTTGCAGCAGCTCAATGTATCATCAGTCATTCGGCTGAACTGAATATTTGTTTCAAGTTTTCAATTGAACCCAAGTTGTTGCTTAATTGTAATTGGGCACAAGCCTATATTTACCAGTGTAAAATAAATAGTTTTCATATTTTGCAAGTATATTGTGTAAATTTGTTTGCAGTTTCTTTATCAGCATTTGCATGTTCATGTTGAATTCTTACATTCTGTAATTCAGTACGTAAACTGATTTTAAAGCAAGTCAAACCAGCCAGAATTACCTAAACGTACTTGTATCTTAGTAATTTTAATTTATCATTTACAGTTCAGAGAAAACTTGTCTTTATTTGTGTAGGTTAATATTTGTATGTTTTTTAGTTGCATTCTTTCAAACATATTAGTAACAAGCAGCACATTTCAATAATTTTCTTATGTTGATTTCGAATAGATTGTATTGCATTTAAAAGATTCACATGTAATTTATTCTTATATTCATCAGCCTGTTTGAAGTGGTTCGTATTGTTACGTATTCATTCCAAAAGAGTCTTCCAAATGTGGTTTTTCACAGTTTTCATATTTTTTAAATTATTTTAAGTTTTTGCTTTAAGTGTAATAATAAGATTGTGATATTTGTAATATGAGACATACCTCAAACTTGATTAGGATTTGAATATAGAATCTTCCATATAAAAAACAGAGATGCTTACTTAAGGTAATAAGTAAATTATTAAAAGACCATTCTCTTTTCAATTTATTTATATTTTGACATAATTTGGTAAGGGTTAGTAAATATGTATGTAATAATTTTGCAGATCACTCCACAATCAAGTTCAATATTGGCATCAAACAATTCAACAGCAGCAAGCTCACCTAGTGAAGAAGTAAAACGAGGTCTTGAATCAGGATTAACTGAGCCAGAATCAGGACGAATGGATCAGGTTCTTTATGGTAAATATTTTACATAAAGTTTTTGTTTCTTAATAATGCATGATGTTGTTGCATTTTTCTCGAAAAATCATTTGTAAATTTGTTATGTTTACATAAACTATATTGAATTACTTACATAAACTTTTAAATAGTTTGTATGTAAAAAATCTGTATTTACAAGTGAAGATAGTATAAAAAATTACATTGAAGTATATTTTAGAAAAAAAGTGAGGTACATTTTACAATGCATTTTCTATTAATTATTAATAGAAGGTTTTAGAATATTTGACTGTGTAAAAATAAATTCTACTTTTATTAGAAGGAGAACTTTGCTATGACATATATATAATATGCTGTCTTACAACTTCTTTGGTTGAAATTTATTTTCTGGTTAGAAAAATAGCTTATCCAATAGCTTTTATGACACAATATATATTATTATTATCAGTACTTATATTCTTACTGTTATCCAGTAAATTACCTTAGAATCTGTCCAGAAGTAATATCCAAATAATTTCAGTTGCTATAATCATTGTCAACTTTGCTCATGTCAAGAAAGTTTTAATGATCACTTTCAGCATCATTAAATCGTATAATATAAATGCTGCATTTCTTTCTTTTAAAGTTCACTACATATTTTGAGAAATAATAAATAAAAAACTGAACAAATTAATGAAAACTCAAAGACATTTCCTTACACAAATGCGAGTTAATTGATTGTCAATAAAAAATATTAAGGTAAAATTTTCAAAACATTGATACATATAAACGTTTTTTATATAGTATTTTTGAAGTTCTGAGTTTTTTATTGATAAATTAAATACATCAGTGTAGTAGTTGTTTAAAAAATGTAAACCAGTTAAAATAAAATCAAATATGAAAGAGTTTTAAAAAGTTTTTTTTAATCTTTCGTAACTGTAATATATTCAAATTGGGTTTGATTTGTATTAGATTATCACATTATTATTAATTGGTGTGGTGTATACATTATAATTATGATTGATAATTTTTATTTATTGTAATTAGGGGTAGATCGCAGGGAACCTCAGTTATGTGCATGCTGGTGTCAAGGCTGGGCTGAAATCTACGTTCGTCGTCCTACTGGTATGAAAAAAATTATTTTGTGATTCTTCATTTTTCAGTGTTATTATAAATTTAATCTCACAAGATTTTACAGGATTTAAATGAAGAACAAATTTTCTTATTCAGTTATAAAGTTTCTCAAAATAAATCTGATTTTATTTTATACATTTAATGAATTTATTATGTCTGAAGTGAATAAACATCATTCAACTTATTTCATAAATTTAGAAAGTAATAACAATGATAAAATTATGTATCATTGCAACAAGTTTTCATGGTTTCTTATATATAGACTTATTTAAAATGGTGATTCAGTTGCTGAAAGTGAGGCATAGGAACATTTTTAGAAATTACATTGGCAGCATTGGATTTTGTTTTACAAATGTAAAATTAATAAGGATTTTATTAGATCTATGATAAATTTATAATGTAATTTTGGTTAATAATTTATCTTTTTCATTTTACTTAAAACTGACAAGAAGATAATTCACAAACTTGGAATTAAAAAGAAGGTTTTAAACCAAAAAGTTGCAAGATACGTTTTTTTCTAATACTAGTCTAGTTGTTAAAAGCTTAAATTTAATCTTAATTTTAAATCTCTCCTCACAAATGCTGGAATCTTTTGAAATAACTTTTAAATTATGTTTTTTTTTTTTTTTATTTATTTATTTTGTTTGTACTGAATTCTTGTACAGTACTTAGTATTAACCTTTATGTGAAAAAATAAAATAAAATGTATTTTATTTTTTATTTTTATGTAATGTAATGATAAGTAATTTTTCATGTTGTATTTTTTATATTTAACTAGCTGTACCTGCCACGCTTCGCTGTGGCACAGTGTGGTTGCATGGATGAGAAATGAGAAATAAAACAAAGCATATGTTTCATAGAAGTTTAATTTTGCAATACTTGTGGATATACAATATTTTTTTGTTTTTTCACTGTCTGCGTAGATATAAAGGCTATCTGGTTTGCCGACTCGGGAACACGCACATACAGTTGTCCATGTGAGAAGCAATCCGCATCTAAATCAAAACCACACAATTCTAAAGATTGACCTTGAGCTTTATTGATTGTGCCAATCGAATTGGGAATTGCAATCTTTTAAATTGAAATGGTGTATATGTCGGGATCATAGATATTCAAGAAATGAGGACATCTTCACCTTTGAAAGGCTCCGTTAAAATCGTTGCTTCCACTACGTTATTCATCAATTTCTTAACTACAAGTTGCGTGCGGTTACAGAGTTTTGGCTGATTAATATTCCGCAACAGGATAATTGGCACACCTATTTTCAATTTTAATTGAAAATAGTGTGGTGGCATCCCTGGCAGATCAAGTGAGTTTAAAAATTCTGTTGGATAATAAACTACTTCATCTGCTTCCACAACGGTGTCTATCGACTTATATGTAATTTCCTCACTTTGAATGCTGGATTGAATAACATTATTAAGTTGAGACATCTTTATTCTTTGTGGTAAGGATAGCTCGTTCACTGAGCCAATCGTGATTTCTATGATTAATTTGAATATCAGGAAATACTTTTCGATCAGTTCTTCTTTCAATGTTACTAAATTACAAAAATTATTAGGAAATGATATTCGTCTAGACGTTTCATCGACTGGCAGCTGTCCGTTTCCAATGTCCAGTAACTGTTGTGAGAATACCTCAGCTGATGGATCATTCTGCAACTGGACACGCATATTTGTAGTCAACTGCAATGTACATACGTGTCGCCACAGTGTTGAATATTTCAGGCAAGCATTTATTTCGTCTGCTGGTGTCGATAGAGAAATTACAGGCAATGTTTGCCTAAAATCTTCTGTGAGCAATATCAAAGCATTCCCGAATGTTTGAATGTTTCCACGCAAATCTCGTAACGATCGATCAAGAGCTTTAAGCGATTTTGTATGTGCCATCGTGCATTCATCCCAAACAATGAGTTTACATTTTTGTAATACTTTTCCCCATACAGGATGCTTTGGAAATATTGCACGTGGGAGTCTCGATGATTTGCATGTTTAATGGCAACTTTAGAGCTGAATGCGCAGTCCTTCCACCTGGTAATAATGTTGCAGCTATTCCAGACGAAGCAAGAGCTAAGGCTATGTCATTTTTTGATCGAACCGTTGCTCGAATCAATCTAATGAGGAATGTTTTCCCAGTTTCTCCTGGCGCATCCAAGAAGAAGATCCCCCCAACTCCGTCATTTATCATTTGCATTATACGATCATAAATGCCTTTCTGTTCACGTGTTAATTTGGGAATGTTTGATTGGACATATGACTGAAATCACCAATGTTGTAACTCTGTTCACGGCGTAAATCCACATCAAATGAAGCAATTGCAGCTCGGGTAGGTGCTGGCATTCCCAATTGACTAAGAACTTTATTTGCATTAGCTAAGCACTTGCCTTCAATATTTATCAATGCTTCATTGTAAATGCCTTCTGTAAATTCAGACAAACGTGAATATTTAACCTAACAAAGGATTTTTTGGTCATTATGTAGGGATATTATTTTCTGTGTATTTGGTTATTTCGACTTTTTTTGTTTGCATAGTCTTAAGTCTGGGCTATAAGAAAGTTGGGTGTTTTAATTTATTTACTGTAAGTCATCCTTCTTGGTGGCTTTTCTTTTTGTTGGTGTGTTTTTTTTTAATAAAATACAGATGTTTTAGCTGTTAAATATAATTCAAAGAAATTTGTTACTTAATCAGTTGTGATTTTGTTTACATTGGCAATGGCCATACGGGCTCTTTGTGATTGGTCGTGTGTTTGACAGCGGCCATCTTGCATTGATCTGATTGGTTTTCCTTTGTTTATATTTCCATATGATTTATTAGCCTCTTATTTATTAAAAAACTGTACAAATTAAAAATAGATAGATAGATTTATTAAAAATAGATGAAAACAATCTTTGATGCGGTTTATATATTGTGCTAAAATTTTTTTTTATCGTGATTTATTTTTTTAATAAAATACAGATGTTTTAGCTGTTAAATATAATTCAAAGAAGTTTGGTCGTTGTGTTTGACAGCGGCTTCTTGCATTGATCTGATTGGTTTTCCTTTGTTTACATTTCCAAATTAAAAATGTACAAATTAAAAATATATAGATAGATTTATTAAAAATAGATGAAAACAATCTTTCATGCGGGTTATATATCGTGCTAAAATTTGAGCTCAATCGGTGCCGAACATTTTGAGTTTTTGAAGGGTACACAAACGAACTTAACATTTATATATATATATATATATATATATATATATATATAGATTTAGTAGTAACCAAGGCTGTTCAACTATTTTTAAAAACTGATAATTATTTATCACTGACTATTTACAATCACTGTTGAATTGATGGTTCTTCTTAATTTCATTAATAAAACATTTTATCCATGCATATCAAGGTATCACTTAAAGTACTGTTAAAGGTTTAATGTTAACTTAATATAGCAGGTATTTATTTAAACATAATATATTATTCACATCATATAACTGTTTTTAAATTTAAAAAAAAAAATATGAAAAATGGTTAAATTGTTATATGATTGAATGTTATTGATTTCAGGTGATATGTCATGGGTGATGAGATTACAAAATCAGCCACAAACTCTAACATCACCTACTGAGTTCCTTCTTAATGATATTGCTACATTACTATTCCCTTCACTGAATAAAAAATCTGGCTTTGATACAGATATTAATGTTGATTTGGATGATGAAGTAAGTAATCTTGTTTAAAAATAACTGGTTAATCAAAAAATTAACTTGGAAATAAGTGTATAATTAATTATATTTATATAATTTAGTTTTTATATTATTTTGCAATTATTATTACCAAAGTAATAAGGGCAGAATAAAATCAGTTAAGATATACACAAAAGAAGGAAGAGTTGAACAAATAAAGTAATACAGTTATTTAGGAGGAATATTTCAGAAGACTGAAACACAAAAAGAATAAAACCAGAATTGAAGCTTCATGTAGTTTTGTTGATTTTTTAATTTGAAATTACATTAACTGCTATAGTTATTAGCAACAGAAAAATGTCCACAACATGCATTGAATTGAATTGCACCCAGCATTCTTAACTATGGTAATTTATGGGAAATAATTTGTTGAATGTAGCTTTGGCTGTTGGGACATTCTCACCTCATAGCATTTCATTTCCAGGACACTACTCTATGAGATATTCAAAAGTTGTACTACCAGGTTGTAATGGGCAGCAATTGTTATGAGAAATTTGTTATTTTTATAAGGTTGAGTTATACTGAAGTGGCACATAAAGTGTTATGTTTGATACACGAACACAAGGAAAAGAGAAATTTGATATATTTGAATTGCAAATATGGAAGTGATAGAAAAAATTAAGTGAGCAGAGAGAAAAATGAAACAGACACATCCAGCTCAAAACGGAAAGGGTGGTGCAGCTTTCTGAATTTAACTTCTTTCATAGGGGAAGGGTAGTTTCCATGGTGGAGGGGGTGCTGTGCAATAATACACAATAATGAAAGTAAGAATAAAATATTTATTTTTAAAAAAAAAAATTTTGTAGCAATAGTTTTTAAGGGTTAGATGCAAATTGTCTATAGCTTCAACTAATTGTTCCTTGTTAGCAAATACCCATTGTTTGTGAATGCTTAATATAGCTAACCCATTTAACCTGTTTTCACCAATGGTGCTTCTTAACCATATTTTAATATGATGAAGGGAGCTATGTGCACAGCCCTGCACATTAAGTACTATGAATCATTCTCATTTAGCTCAGTACTTAATGTACAGGGCTGTGAAAGCAGTATCAGCAGAGCCCTTCTAATAGTTGGGAAAAACAGTTCTTTTTTTAAAATCTCAATTATGTCTAATGCTTCCTGTACCTCATTTCATATTTTGACCAATTCCCTTTCTCCTTCAATGCCTTCTAAATTGTAGAAAGTTGCACAAGATGAAGTACTTTCACTCCATTCCTCCATTGAAACACCCCTCGTGTTATTCGGATGGAAATTTATCAGTGAAAATGCAGGTGATTTGTCTCCAGAAAATCTGACTTCTAAAGATGATTTAATAGAATCCAAGGAAGGAATTATTAGAGACCTTTTCAAAATTTTTGATGGATTTTTGGCTGGATGATTGCTTCCATGCTTCTGTCAATACCAATGCAAGCGGCGGTTATATCAACATTTTCAAGTATATTGCAATGTCACCTTAAACGGCAGCCATGACATTCTCTGCATCTTCCGAATGAACTTGTAGCATGTCAAGATTAATTAAATGTGCTGGTTAGCGTTGAATATGCCAATTGTCTTCAGTTAAAGTTCATTTGCTAAAAGTTCCAGTATAGCAGAATACTTAGCATTTAATGCTACTGACACAATAGATATGATCAGCCTCACCATCCATGAACGATTTTGCAAATTCCATTGCAGTTTGATGTCCTGGGATGTACATGTGCTTTGCAATAAATCGTACATGTCCTTGTACTTAATGAAAGGTCTGATGGAAAAAGATCCCCTACCTCTTGTGGAAGAATCACTAATAGAAAGTTCATCAGAGATACCAACATTTTTTTTTTTTTTGGACTCCTGGACCCAAAACTGATGTTTCCATATATCAGTATCACAATCATAAATTTTTCACCCGGTAGTTAAGTGTTCTCCTTTCTTACTGATGAATTCAAGATAAACTAGAAACTAGCCGATTTTTGACAACTAGCAGTTGTCAAAAGTAATATTGGTCATTAGGCGTCATTTTGAATTATTTTTAATTGTTAATCAAAAGTGTTCATTATTCAAAAGAACTTAATAGAAATTATAAACTTAAGTACGAAACTGTATTTTACATTGAAAGATCCAAAAGAATCCCTAGTGGCATAACACTTACAAGCATAAAAAGATTACCAAAAAATGAACAATATTCAAATATCCATTTGTTATAATAAAGTGGATGGTAAGTGGCCAGCATGAAAAAACAAACTTTATTAGTCATAAAAAATTGCATACACTACTTACATACTTGTGTGAAAGTAACAATTGCACTGACTCTAACCAAGTATGCATGCACTCTTATGTATTTGGTAAATAGCTTCTGAAGTATTCCCACCATGTCATTAAATGAGATGAGAGTGACGAGACTATTCTAGAAAACTCTTGTTACCACAAGTAAGATGGCAGCAAGTAATGGGTGTGTTAACAGTAATTCTTAAATTTTTTCACAGATGGTGCAAGTGTCTATTTTAGAATTAGTTTTTCAAAATGTTTACTTTTAAATTTTTCAAAAACTTGTTATTTATATATATATTTTTAAAAATTCCATCTTGGAAGGGTGGTAGCTGCTGCCCCCGTGTCTCCTCTGGATATGTCCAAAAAATGAAATAATGAGAAAAGTGAGAGAATAGAAATTTAATCTAAACAATTTGGCTTAGCAATTAAACAATTAGGTAGGATATGTTATTACTAGAGAGCATTGATTTAAATATTATTATAGAGATAAATAGAAAGTACCAAGAGACAGGAAAAAGAAAGTAAAAATTATAGATGATCTAAATAGAAATGGGAACTATCCAGAATATAAAATTAAGCTGGAAGTAGAGAATTGAGGTAGACAAAGTGCAAGACAAGGAACCTTCCTCAGAACAGAACTTGTTTTGTCTTAGAAGTCTTGGAAGATATGATGTTGCTTATGGTTGTTATTTTATAATGTTAATTCTTGTAAGTGTTCTTTTTTGTAACATTTATAATAATATAAAAAATAATTTATTATTGTTACTAATTGTAGGGACTTTGTAATGGAGTGACTGGACTCCAAGATTTGAGACAGATATCCGATCCTGTCTCCATACCATGTTCACCAGTACGTCGCAGCCCATCGCGAAACAGTTCTAGAGATAGTGTTGATACTCTTGGTGATGATGATCCTGACCTTGGTAAATCAATTTTTTGTGTAAATGAAAGTTTTGTAAATCACGTTACAAGGTATATGTGATTTATGTTTTTGTAAATGTGTAAATCACATTTTGAAAATGAAAGCTTTTTTGGATTTTTGTCGTTTGTAATTATATTCTATTCATTGGTTATCTATTACTGCTGATGTGACTGATTTTTTCAGGTATTACTTTTTACTTTTAACACTTACGTTTCAATTTGGCTTTCTTCTAGTTATGATAATAATTTTCATCTTTTAAACAATTTATTTTTTTTTACAAAAAATATCTACTACTTATGAGTAGCTGTATTTATTACAATTTTATTTCTATTTACACTTTCTGATTAAATATATTATAAAACTTTAATAATTTTATTTCAAGTCTTATGTATCATTAGCGTTATTTCAAGTCTTATGTATCATTAGCGTTAAGTTATTCATTAACTTTATTTGTTAATATACATACTATTTCTAAATTTGAGTTTACTTTGTAGATGTATGTATGGTGATTTTTTTTACCAAGTAATGGTACTGAGTTGCATGTTATGCTTGTTGGTATTTATTTTGCAATATGTGATAAAATTTCTACTCATCTGATCTACTCTTACAGATTTAACATCCTTCCATTTGATTTTCTATATCTTAGAATGCTAGGATCATATTCAGGTTGCGTATGGTTATATAGTTTTTCAATGGAATTAGTTTAATAGTTATCATTGGGGCAGTAACTGATTTTTCATACTACCACGTTTCTTTAATCTCTTCTGCTAATAGATAATCAGTATATTTTTAGTTTTTTTTTTTTTGTAAAAATTGAAAATTAATTTATAAGAATTTATTTGTTTCCTGTATAAAAGATGATGGCCGCCCTGGACGATCACGAAATCCGGTTAAACGTTCTAATTCCAGTCCAGAGATGAGTGCTAGTTGGAAAAATCCATTTCTCACTGGAGCTGTAAGTGGAATGGGAGGAGGCTTATCTGATGAAATGGCTGGACGTGGTGATAGTAGTTCAGAAATGAAAAAGAAAACTGTCTATACAAAAGATCTGAGGTAATATCTGAATTCATTTTTTTTTTATAACTTTAAAATTTCTATTGTGGTACTTCATTATAAATAGTAAATGAAAATAATGATGTCATATTAAAAAAAAGAATGATATTTTCAGTTTTTTTTTTTGGGGGGGGAGGTTTTATGTTTCCAGTTACAAGACAACTTGCAACTGGGGTGAAGCATATATACATCAGTTTATTCATCTTTTTATTCTAAATGTTCAAGATTTGAATCTCATTTAACCTTGGCATTTTTCACATGCTGAAAAAATTCCATATTGTATTTATACACACACAAATATTTGGTGAATTTAAATTTAAAAAAAAAATTAAAATCCAGTCTATGTGTGTTATAATTTTTAAACTAATTTTATAAAAGTGTGTAATATATAATTTTTACGTTTAACTTTAATTGTGAATTGTTAATATTAATTATCAAATTATGTTAATCTCTTGACCAGGAGAAGTGTTCATTAGGACAACCAAACTATCATGTTTTGGTGGTACTTGAAAAATGATAGAAAAGGGCTGTTTGTATTTAAGAGTGTATTACACTATTCTAAAGCTTTTACTGTAAAGATTTTAATACCTGCTTATATAATTTAATTGCTGCTTAGAAAAAAAGTGTTTATTTTTTAAATCAAAAAACTTTAGTTAGTTATTTCTGGACCATATTTGATTTCATGTGGTGTATCAGGTTTTTATGAAGCTTTCAGGAAGAGAGAGTGCTTCTTGGCAAGCAGGACAAGCAAGCTTCCATCCTCTTAGTTTTATATTTTCTGTCTGTATTTTAATCTTGTTTAAAATCCATTAAAAGTATCTACTAAAGAAAAATTTGATTCCTAAGTTCAGTTAAAGTTTAAATAATTATGTAAATTTGACTGTCCCTTTTTAAACAGATTCACTTAATTTCTTTTTTCTCTTAATATTGTTAAATATTAATATCTATATTTCTTTTAAAGCCCTAAATCATTTGTAATATATTTTGTAAATTGAACAGGTTTTTTCTTTTGCTTTCTTCTATAAATTTTAATTCGGTATAATATTAGTTATAAATAGCATAAATCATGTATACAAAGCTTAAAAAAAGTTCAACTGTGAAATGTGAATAAAAATTAAATTTGCATATTTGGTTTCCCAAACCTGCTTAATATCTCGCATTTACATCCTAAAATATTTATATGTCCATGTAAATATACAGTGTTTACTTGGCTGTATATTTTAAGATAACTTTTGATTTAAGGGATCGATTTTATAAAACATTTTAAATTCAATCAAGAGGTAGAGAGCAGTTGATGCACTACTTCACAAAGGGGAAAATTGATGAAGATTAACTTTTAGTAATATTACCACTGAAAATCTGTTTTCAAGAAAAAACAAATCATATGTAAATCCTTAAAATTATACTCTTTAAAAATATGTTTAACTTTTAAATCCATTAACAATTTTTAATTCATTCATTGACTTTAATAGAGTTGGCTCTGTTAATTTACACACCATACTTAGTTGTTTTGTCATTCAGATTTTTCAAATTCATCATGATCATTTATCATTCAACAGTAATCTCAAAATGTACCTTAATACTTTTTGTATTAACAAATATGGATTACTGTTTAAGATTAAAGCATGATAGAATCAATCCTTACATGTTATTTGATATAGTAATACATTTACAAACATGTATGTGTTTTATCTGTAACAGGATTAGCACTCAGAAAGTGTTATTGAAAATAAACTTTCTGAAGCAACACAACTGATATTCTGTAGTATCATACCTGTACAAAAATACACTGCAGTTTAAGTTTCTAGTAAATATGATTTTTACTGAAAAATTTAATTCATTCTGCAAAAACTAATTTTTATTAAGATAAAGAATAAGTTCATAATAAACTATGAACTGATAAAGTGAAGAATAAATAATTAACGGAACAGGATTAAATTTAAAAAATCGCTTATGCAGGATATACACCAAAAAAAAGGAAACTGGTGAGGACGTGTAGTTAGAGGAAGTGAAATCTTGACAACTGCGTTTGAAGGGTCATTGCAGGAGAAAGGAATTGAGGAAGAAGAAAAAGGATGAAGGTAAAAGATGAATTGGAGATTGGAAACTATAACAAGCTGAAGGAGAAGGCTTGAGCTAGAACTGGATGGAGACAGCATTGGCGTAAGTGACCTACCACCTGGTGAAACATCAGAAAATAATTATGTTGATGGTGATGATGATAATATTAAAAAACTAAAAGTTGCAATAAAATTAAGTTTAAACTCTTGAAGGCATAAAGTTCATTACATATTTATTAAAGTAATAATATCTTATCTTTCATTTTTCAAAAACATTGCATAAAAGGGAAAAAATTTATTTAACTAAGCTAACAAAACTATATTGTTTGATTTTTAAAAAAACACCAAAGTATCTGGAACCTTTACTGTTAGAAACTGTTTAGAAACCTTTACTGTTTGTTTGCATCTGATCATGTCAATCACCAGCAGTAGAAGTATTAACTTTAATTTTTTTTAACTTCTGTTTCTTATTTTTTTATTTTTTTTAATAGAGTTAATTGTGAGGCTATACCAGAGGAGATAGGTGGACTAGGCAGTACTCCACCTTCTGCATCCCAGTCGATTTTAACCCAAACTGCTGGTGATAGTTCTAAGGATTCAGATACTACAACGCAGTCTGTTGCAGTAAGTTTTTTTTTAATTCTAAAGTTGATCTGGTGTATATTATTGATTTTGCACATTTTACGATTTGTGTTGAATAGTGTTACATATTTTACTACCTATTGTAATTGTATTTAACTTGAAAACCATGTATGTTTTTAATGCATAGAAATCTCAACAAAAGCAGATAACTAAAAATTCATACATACCATTTCAAAATGTTATTTGTATGGATTTCATTGTAGACAAAAAAATACAAGGCTCGGCTGATAAATTTTGCACATATACGCGTAGCATGGGAATGAAAAAGATATTAAAATGAAATAAAAAATGAATAAAAGTAGAATACCGTAGCTAAAAAATGCAGTATTTATTTTTCGATACAATCCCCGTTTACACTGATATACTTTTTCCAATATGTAACATGTTTTTGCATTCCTTCACTGAACACTGCTGGTGGTCTTTCTCGGATCCAACTTCAGCTTGCAGAGAGCCATCAGAGAGTTTACACGGTACCCATCGTGCACAAATTTTACAGTAACCCAATTGCTCGATATGGCCTACTCGTTCTTTAGATATTCATAACTGAATAGCAATGCGTTGCTGGGTGATTTGCCAGTCACTTTGAAGCAAATCGTTCACTTCCTTTCAATGTTTCTCATCAGTCACAGAAACTGGTCATCCGCTACAAGGTGCATCCTCATATTCACGAAATTTCAATGCCTACTTATTTACAGTATTCCTGTCAACAGTTTCACTACCATAAACTGCTTTTAAATGATGAAAAACATTAGTTAGTAGGTTTCACATTTTCTGCTGTTAAAAATTTGATCACTGCACACTGTTTTAGTGGTGTTGACATATTGGTCATATTTGACTCCATTTTAACTGCTACTGAAAACAAACTGGTAAACGGATTTCAACATATTATCAAGGTTTGTCTTCATGTAGCACGCTAGTGTGCAAAATTTATCAGCAAGCCTTGTATAATATCTACTTTTATCTTATGTTAATATATAATAAAGGTTAATTACACACTTCTAAGACACTTCAGACAACATACCAAATCAATAAAGATGATAAAACTGACCCTCACAAACACTAAGTTGAAGGTAAAATTCAGAGGCAAGCTCTCAAAACCATTTGAGATCAAAACAGGACTGCGCCAAGGCAATGGGCTCTCACTATTATTCAACTGCACTGTAGAAATGGTAATGAGGGAATGGCTCAAAAATGCCCCTAAAAGTAAAAATATGTCTTTGTTTCACTGACAACTTGGCACTACTAGCAAACAACATCGATGAAGCTAAATCACAGATATTAGAACTTCAAAGCATTGCAAATAAAATTGGCCTCAAAATATCATTTGAAAAAACAGAAATTTTGCTCCAAAAACCAACACAATTAAAAGAAGTAGACATAAACAATAATAAAATCAAAATAGTAACCCAATTTAACCAGAGAAATAATAACAAAACAACCTAAACGAAAAAACCTCAATCCAATTAAGAAGAAACAAACTTACTAAAGCTCAAAAATTAACCTGGTACACTTACATTAAAAAAAATGCCTATCAATAAACGCAAAAATAAGACACTACATCACAGTTATAAAATCTGAAGTCACTCTTCCACCTGAACAAACAAAGACAGACAGACTCCAGAAAATTGAAATAAGAATTGGAAGAACCTGCATCAATAAAAAGTACCAGAAAGACTAGCAGTGTGGATTGTGCCCTACAGAATCGGGTACACAGAGTTAGAACCCCTCACTGATACATTTGTAACAGGAAACTAGGATTCTTTGGACATATCATGAGGATGAAAGATTCAATACTTCTGAAACAGTTAGTACAGTACAATCTCGACTCGAAAAACATAAAGACAGGATGCAGATGGATCAGTGAAATAAAAGAAGATCTGAAGGAAATTGGCCTTACAACCAAAAAACACCACAGATAAGATAAAATTAAACAAGAGAATCAAGAAACAAACAAAAACACTTGCTTCACACTCACAAGAAAAAACTCACAACACAAACATTTTCAACACTAAAAGGGAACCGCAAGGCCCAAACAGTCCCATCAAAGAGACTTGGATAATGGCTTGACTAAAGTAATTCTATTCTGCCATAAAAGATAATAATTAATAAAGGCTGAACAATTAATATTCTTTATTAAGTAGTAAGTAAAAACAAAATTAATGAAAGTAGACATTAAGCCAGTAAACAAGTAAAATGTTAAAAGTATATACAAAATATAATAGAAAAGTGAAAATGAAATAAAAATTAGTAATGGCTAACAAAGTGTTTAATAGAAAGAAATAGTCATTTGGTAGTAAATGAAGTTAGGCTTCTGGATTGTCATTTGAAACATTATGTGTAAAGATATTATAGTAAGGATGTGAAAAGTGGAAACTAAAAGAAAAGTTAGAGGCATTTGAAACATTGGCAGAAGGAAGGTGGTTAAGATTAAGTGTAGAGTTGGAGTGAAAAATAAAAATCTGATGAAGAGAGAATAGAAATATCATAAACATAAATCTAATTAACTGGTAGCTGAAGAACTGTTTAAACCAGTGCTGTAAGGATTAGTTGAAGGTGAAAAGATGAAAAATTTTAATTATTTAAAAGGAAATGGAAGTTAACAAAAACTAAAAAATTTAACTAGAAATAGAAATAAATAGAGGTAGACATGGTTCAAGACCTTGCCTCAGGGCAGGCCATCAAATGATAATGAAGTAGCAAGAAAAAAGGTTTTCTTTTTTTTTAACAAAAAAAAAGTTGCTAAAAAAAAATAAATCATTATAGTTAATTAATATTTCATTAACAGATTCATACTAAGTAATCTATTAATGTATTGTTATAAAATATTTATCTCATAATTATCCATATCTATAGTTCACACCTTTTCTTCTAAACGAGGGAATTTTCTTACACGCCTTTTTATGAAACTTAGCCAAAGTTAAAACTGCAATTCAGATTATAACCTCATTTGTCAGAAAATTTTGTCTAAATCAGATATAATGCAAATCATGAGGGATGTGAATACAACCAACCATTGTGACATAACCAGATAAAAATATTAATAGTTTGGAATACTAAGAATAAGAGTTTTGCAAATTGTGTAGATAATCTAGAAAGTATGAAATAGATAATTTCGATCAGTTAGGGTTAAAGCTGAAGAGAGCTTAGATGTGTGATGTAAAACAGAAGACACAAGTGGACAGAGAGACAGATTCAGTCTTGAATTTACAGATAAATGATTGGTACTGTGCAAATGGACCTTCATCAAGTATATTGAATTAGACTAATATGATTATATGTTAATAAATTTATAATGAAACATGATAATCAGCAGAAGTAAGTAAATGTATGGAGTAATAAGTAAATAAATATTATAATTAACTATAAACAAAATTAGAGCTAAATAAATAAAATCAATTTTATGGAATAAAGACATATATTTTCTTCTAAATTTATTCTTAATCTTGTGATTTATTAGTACTATTGCTGGGTTAAAATAAAATGAATGACTACATTACACAAGCACTTATTTCAGTGTAACATTTCCTGAATGTTAAGCAAACATGGTCACTACAAATATACAGACATTTTGATTTATATATAATCGGAAAAATCAAGAAATCAGTTAAAGAAATTTAAAAAGATATTACATTTGTGGTATTTGCATTTAAGGTATTGATTTTATACTTAATGTATTTTAAGATGCTTAACACACACAAAACCCAGGTCAGTACTCATATTACCAACATAAGGGGGCTACCCAAAAATAATAATTTTTTTTTTTAAATTGTCAAGGGTGTGTCTCATTTGAATAGAAATGAAGATGTTTGAAAAAATTAAAAATTCAGGTTGATAAAATATCCAAACAAGCCTTAAACTATGGGCAAGTTGGAAGAAAACCAATAGGACTTCCAAGGAAACACTGGAGGGATAGAACAGACATGTGACCTAAACCAGAGAGGAAATGATGATGAGGAAACAAAATGTTTGCTTTAAATGATTTTCAGCCACCACATTTTCACCAAAACTGGAAAATAACTCTGCATTAGAAATTAACTTTGTTTCCCTAATACCTTTCAACAAAATGTGTTCCCTCACGTACTGACATGGAAGGGTTCTGCCTAGATTCTTCCTGCAGCAAAATCGTGAACTACGACCTAATCCCTCCCACCACAATACAGTTGCTATTATTTTTGGGTTCCCTTGTATATTTATTGTCTCAGCTGGCTTAAATTAATCACATTATCTTGATAAGTGCGAACAGAGTTATAAAATCATGAAAAACTGTAACTGGGCTATTAGCTGTTGTCAGACAATATTGTAATATAATCACTTCAGAGTGATGTCCATCACAGTAATCTGTTTATTCTGTGGTAGTGATGAATAAATAATGATAACATGTATATGATTAGTTGTATCTATAAGATCATGGAGTAGTTTTAAATTATTAATTCAGAATGAAAAACTGATGGAAACATGAAGCAGACACCAAATTAAAGTAAAACATTTTAGAATTCTTAGTGTCTGAATTGTTTGGTATGACACACACTTGAACCGGGAAGACCTGCACAAACCATGGCCAATGCCACTCCTAGCAGTTGAGGTGGTAACTAAAGAGGAAGATTGCATTGTTTACTGTATACCCATTACTCTGGCGCATACAGAGTATCACATTTTTAATGAGAGCCTTCCAGATTGAGAGAACATTAGTTATTGGAACAAGCAGATAAAAAAAAGAAACTCTGCTCTGCTTATTAAGAAATGTTTAGATAGACTATCTCTCAGCCCAGAAAATCTGTGATTGGATGTGCTATTGAATTTAGACCGATAAAAGACATCTTTTCAGAAAATATTAAAAATTTTCTTTCATTTCATGGGGTATAAAGTACAGTTTTTGTAAAGTTATATCCAAAGAAATAAGCTAAACCGGTATAAATTTTACTATCAATATATTCAATGAGATTACTCACAAAATTGTTTTGAACAGTAATTTTCAGAGACAAAACCACTTAGTTTCATGTTTCTGAGTACATATACAAAATAACAGGATCTGAGCCACAAAAAATTTACATAAATCCTCTGAATGTGAATGCAATTCCCCAAAAGTAAACATTTGGTATCATCTTGGGGGTCAGGCTGTGCAACTAGGTCTTTATTTTGTAACAAATTGCAACACCTTACAGATATCCACCTTATTGGATATGCTTGATAATGTCATCTTTCAACAGAGTAATAATACTCCTTTACACTTCACCAATTTTTTGATTTCTTCAGTGAGATATTTTCCCAATCATGAATTGGAAGAGGTAAATGGAAGCAGTGGCCTTTTCAGTCCCCTGGATTTTGCTATAGATTTTTACTTCTGGAATTTATAAAACAAATTCTCCATACCAAACCTATCAGTGAGTTCCCTTACTTGAAACAGTTAATTATGGAGGTAATTATAATTATTATTCTTGATTTTCGTGGCAGAATATGGCAGGAATCTGATTATCCCATTGATTCATATATAGCAACTTGCACAAATCTCATTAAACTTCATTGCCTAATTAAAAAAAATGAGACGTGGACACCACATAACTTCCTTGTATGCTTATTAAATTGCATACACATTAAATCAGAGATTTAATAATTATTAATAAATCAATACATTTAAAGTAAGAAAAAGAAAGGAAATGAAGTCTGATTCAAACCGATGTGCCTTCCCCTGATAAGATCCAGATATTTCATTAATTAAAATTTCATTTGGCTGTAACTCTGGAACCAATGAAAATAAGTACCACACTCAATGAGGGCTTATTACTGCAATTAAGAAAAAATCCAAAATCTAATTTTTTTTATTTTGGGCTTGGACATTTTTGGTAAAGTTGATTGCAACCAAAAAGGGAGGTGCACAACTAGATGTTACAACAGTCCTAAATCCAAAATTTCAACATTCTACAGCTAATTGTTTTCCAGTTAGGTGAGATACATACATACAGACATCATGCCAAAATTAGTCAAAATGGATTCAGTGATGGTCAAAATGAATATTTCTGTTGAAATCTGAACCCAACATTTTTTGCAATTACTGTACTTCCTTTACTTCGTACAAGGAGGTAAAAAATTATTTAATAGCTCACTTGTTTCATGCCTGATTTTTTTTTTCTTTTAAAGTTATAGTAATTGAAAAATTCATAATTACTTTATGGATACAATATAAACAAAAGATTAAACAAAGGACAAATAAAAAATTAGACAAAAAATCAAAGTAAAGTTTTAGATTGATATATTTCACAATAATAAAACAGTTTTCAAACTTGTTGACATATCTCTTACATGGACACAGGATTTACTATCTGCCCTTCCTAATGATATATCATTTATATAATGTATTATATAAATATATACATTTGCATTCCTCTTCTCTAAGACATTTTTTTTGACACTTAACTAAATTATGACATAAGCATCAGAGTATATTAATCTTTCTTTTTTTTAATTTCATTCATTATGTAATTGTAAAACTATTGTGTAGATTAATCCAGTATAATTTGAATAATAGTTTGATTACTATATTAAATATTCAGATACTTTTTATAACCAAAATAAATGTTTTTTAGCTATAAAAAAATCAAAAAATTATAGTGAATATATGAATTTAGTTTTAATATTGTCAAAAATTAAAATATTTAAAATTAGTAAATTTTAATAAGGTAAAAAATATCACAAAACTTTTATTAAAACAAAAAATGTCTTGGAGTTCAAAGCATTTCTTCTGTTAATCTTGTGTAATAAAATTGATAGACTTTTTATATTAATTTACAGGTTTCGCATACAGATGTAAAACCAATTACAGCTGACACTAAGACACAACCTGAAATGTCAGTTAAAAAAGCATATGAACTAACACAAAGTGTAAGTAGTCCAGCAGTTGGTAAAGGCATTCAAGACAAATCTAATCCTTTGTCGAGCGGGAAAAGTGCTGGTGTTAATGAAAGTGGATTTTCAAGTAGCATTAGCAATATAGATTTGACAAATCAAAAATCTGGATTCACTCCACTTAATCCAACTCCATCTCATTTAATTTCAAAACCACCTCTTTCACCTCCACCTAGCCAACATTCACCGAGATTACAACCTAAAACAATGAAGGTAAGTCTATACTAAACACTTAATAATAATAAACTAAACTTGAAAATGGTAATTTTGTAATGAAATTTAGGATTTATATCTTATAAATGCAATTAGTAAATGATTTTTAATATATCAAATAAATATTGAATATATTTACCTTAATTTTTATGAGATGTTCATTTAACTTTTTGTAATTTAAATTATTCATTTCAGAATGATTAATAGGAACTATGAAGGTTATCTGGAGAGTACTTCCATATTTTGGCAAAAAGAGAAAGATTTTTTATAAAAGCATTTTGTTTGACAAACTATTTTTCTACGTAGCTATAATACACATTTAAAGCACGTAACACCATCTGTTAGTTTTTGTGTACCCTCACCACCATTCTTCCATCAGTTCATTGATATAATTAGTTTTCATCAGTTTCCAGATTTTTTCCTACCAAGAAGTATTTCTGTTTGATAAACAGATTCTAGTCAGTAGGGGCCAGTCATGAGTGTAGGCTAATTGATAAAAAATGTTCCACTTAAAACATTATAAGCAAATGTTTTGTTTTCCAATGATATGAGATGATTCAGTGTTAAAAAGAAGCAAACCACTGCTAGACAACCTCCTGTAATTTTGAATGGCCCACCACTGTTTGCTTATTTTTTACAATTTATATCTCCATTTTCTATGGCTCTACAGGGCATAAAGTCAACAAGGAGTAGGTCTTTTTGGTCCCAGAAGACAGTAGCTTTCGAGTAGGTTCCCCACTTATGCTTTTTTTTTGGTTTGGATGGTGAACTAGGTGATATATCAGTACATAGACTGACATTTATTCTCCGGTTTAGTATAAGAAATCCAAGTTTTGTCCCATTCCTAGTAAAAGGCTTTTATACGGATTTGAATACTAGATCGTGGATACTAGTATTCTTTGGTGGTTGGATTTCAATTAACCACACATCTCAGTAATGGTCGAACTGAGACTAGTTTTCATTTACAACATTGTCATTCATAACATCATACATAACAGCCTCATTCATCCTCTGAAGTAATATCTGAACAGTAATTCCTGAAGGCTAAACAGGAAAAAGAAAGGTTTTGTCCCCTGTCATAATATGTGTTAGGAATAAACAAATCCCTGCCCTTTTCACAGTGATTCAAAAACGACAATTCAGCTCCCATGTGATTTTTTTCATCATTCATAGCCTGCAAGGAACCCACCTCTTACAAATTTTAATGTTCTTGAGATGAATAGTTTCAGTTTCTTTGATATTGGTGAAAGAAACAGATGAAAAACGTTGACTAATTTCATCAGTGTGCAACGTGTTGCACCTGTTTGATAAATTTGTCTACATAACTCAGCAAATCATCTGTAATGACATACAGGCAATCAGTTCATTCATCGTAAAATATATTCTCTCTTCTCCATAAAATTTTAATACTCACTGCACTGATAATGACTAATCCATCATATTTCCATTAACTCCCTTGACTTGACTGTGAATGTTTCTGTTGGATATTTCTTGCATTAAGAAATCAGATCACATTTCTCATTACATACGCGCGCGCGCCCACACACACACACACACACACACACACACACACACACACACACATATATACACATACACATACACATACACATACGCACACACACACGCACACGCACACATACACATACACATACACATGCACACATACACATACACATGCACACATACACATACACATGCACACATACACATACACATGCACACATACACATGCACACATACACATACACATACACATACACATGCACACATACACATACACATACACATACACATACACATACACATACACATACACATGCACACATACACATGTACACATACACATACACATACACATACACATGCACACATACACATGCACACATACACATACACATACACATACACATACACATACACATACACATACACATACACATACACATGCACACATACACATGTACACATACACATACACATACATACACATGCACACATACACATATACACACACACACACACACACACACACACACACACAATGCAAAGATTCCCTTTGCATTACACCTATTGATATGGGCCATATAATATGGCCCATATTATAAAATTGTTGGGTGTCTTTTTAAATCATAAATTTTTCATGGATGTTAAATTGATATTTGCAACAAAATCAAACAATTTTACTTTGTTTTGAAGTGTCTTGGTCACTCAGTTGTTATCATTATTAAATATATTCTCTTAAAAAAATGTAATATTAAATTTTAGGTCTACTTCAAAAAATTAGAACAATTTTTCAAAATACTAAAACTGATATTGATGAAGCAAAGAATAATTTAAATTAGATTTTATGTTTTATTTCAAGTACAATAGGATTTGTAAACCCCTGTTATTAGATGTATCAAGTAACAAATTTTATAATGCTAGATTGAAAAAAAAAAAGTAAGTTGCACTATCATGTTATAGTACAGTGCGTTTGGAAAGTCGGTGAGAAAAATACTTTATTATTATATGGTGCAGTCTGGTCTTTTGGCATAGGTTAGTTGACTTGTGGGTTCATTGGCTGATGCTCAGTAATAAGCCATAATGTCAGTTGTATTGTTGTAACCAACAACTTCATTTTATATTGTTTATTGCATCAGTAGTGCAAGAAACATAATGGTTCTATTGGTAGAGGAACACATCTTTCATGAAGGTGACAAGTATACTGATTTAGCGAAGCACAAATTTTCTGGAAAGTTTCCAAATACTCCTATTCCTCAATACATTGCAGTTAGAACTCTTATCGAAAAAACGTTGGGCAACTGATCGAAGATACTGAGATGTTGCCCAAAACATGATGTTTTGAGATGTTGAAGACACTGATGGAAGTGGAAGACCACCTAAACTAAATGAACAGAAGCTGATTGATTTTTCAGATGCTGTGGCCAAAAGTCCGTCAGTCAATATGTAAATTAGCACAACAGCAAGATATTGGACTTGCTACTGCAAATAAAGCTGTAAGAAAAGAACTGGAACTTTTCCCCTATAATGTAATATGTATTAAAGAACTGAAACCTGCAGATCATGCCAAAAGACTAAATTATTGTCAAGGGTTTAAACATTTTATTGACCAAAATAGGTATCCTCGACATTACGTTTTTTTACAGATGAAGCATGATTTCATTCAGTAGGGTATGTTAATTCACAAAATACGTTACTGGTTGACAAGTAATCCCATGAATTACACAAACAATCTTTACATAAGTGAAAATTGGAGTCTGAATTGGTATGAGTAGAACGCGCATTCTGGGTCCAATCTTCAAAAATGCAGTTAATAGTGATCATTATTGTGCTGTTTTAACAAACTTTATTTGTTACTTAACAGAACTGGAAAAATCAGTCGTGGTTGGTTCCAACAAGATGACACCACAGCGCTCACAGATAACAGGTCAATGACTTTTTACCAATTGTAAAAAATATGAATAAATCATTTCGAGGGGTTCATGGTCTACAACAATCACCCGATCTGACTACCCTAAATTACTTTCTATGGGAGGGGGCAGCGAAACAAGCAGTATATCTCAACAGACCATGCACTGTCGACAAACTAAGAAATCACAATAATGGCATATGTACAAGACATTCCAGTACATTAGCTGGTTAAAGTATTTGAAAACAAATTGAAACGTGTGCAGTGTTGTATTGATGTTGGTGGAGGTCATTTTCATTACTTTTTATAAATTATTCCAATTATTGTATATCAGTTTCCGTAAAATAATGAAATAAAAATACAAAGTAATAATTAGGAAAGTTTTATAATTATGCTTCCATAATCCCAGTGTAAGCAACATTCTGAACGCACTGTATTATAGTATTTTACTAAAAATAAAACAGAAATGAAAAATAATTTGGTAATATATATTCATTTAATTGTTTATTTGTGTTATTGTTTACAACCAAAAAATAACCTTTTCATTATTGTTTATTCTAAGTTTTTTCACTGTTAAATTTTCTTGCAGATTTTCAATGTACAGAGAAAAATATCATAATGCAGGTGATCAAGTTAGTTGTATTTGGCACTTCAGGAAGAATACAGTTTTTATAGTGCCTCAATACTGCATATACTTAAATGTGTAGTAATTGATGTAGCCTCATATAATAGCAGCCTCAAAATTTGTTTACCAAAGTATCCACAATAAAATTTCTTGTTGGATATATGTACCCATTTGGCTATATATTCCCTAACCCAGGTCAACATGCTTGGCTTGATTGCATAATAGATTTAGAATCGGGAATTTTTTTTTAAAAATAATGTCCTTAGTCTATATATCTAGTTGTATTGAAGTCTTGTTTACAAATTTCTTATTAAACACAACATTCACAACTGTTAAAAATAGCACACACAAAATATATTGTTTAAATTACAAATAAAATTTAATTATATCAGTTTAAGAAATAAGTGCTAACTAAAAATGACTGCACCCTTAGAGATGTTCAGTATGTGTGTTAATAATTGTAATCAAGATTGCTGTTGCTTCCTCATCTCTGAAATAAGCAGACCATATATTTAAGAATAATTATTGCTGTAATTTTAACTTAATTTATACAATGGATTATTTATTAATCATACAAAATCACATTAAAAATATCATTCAAATTACAAGGACCATTCGATAACAATTAAACAAAAAAATGACCATAGAAAAATTATTACTTATTGAATGACAATAAAACTATAACCCTCTTTTTCAACATAATCCCTGGCTGCATTTAGCCACTTGTTCCATCTTTCTATGAGCTTTCTTATTCCATATGTAAAAAATTGTTCATGATGTCTGAACCATTTCATGTACCACATTCTTAACCTGCTTGTTGTTTCCAGACATTGTGCCACGTAAAAACTCTTCAGGAGGACCAAACAAGGAAAAAATTAATGCTGCGAGATCAGGACTTTAAGGTTGACGTGGAAATATCTCCCTACTCAACTTTAGAATAACTTCCTGTGTTTATTCAGCAGTGTGGAGAAAGGCATTTTCATACAATCAAATAATGCTTTTTGGGAGAGAATCAGGATGTTTCCTACTTATTGTGAAATGTCATTTCATTAGCCAGAATGTCATAATAGTATTCACTGTTGATTGTTTGTTTTTCTACCAAATAATTGCAATAAATTGAGTTTTATAGTCCCAAAACACCATTAGCATCACTTTACCGGCTGACATTATAGGTTTTGAGTTTTTTTTTTCAGGGCAAATTAGTATATTTCCATTCCACACCCTGTCTTTTGGACAATGAATCCAAGTTCCACTACAACTTGTTTATGTGGTGTAATAAAAAGCATTACAATCCATTCTGTAAGTTCCTTACAAATGTGCATTCCTGTGTTATTGTGATTTTGAGTGACCTATCTTGGAACCCACTTCAAACAAATTTTGCTGTAATTCAGCTTATCATTGATGGGGAACTGGATAGTGCTGATACTTGCATTATAAATAAAATTTGTGATGCAATATGCACATCTTGAAAATAATCATCAATACAATTTTGCAAGGCATCGTCAAAACTTCCACCAGTCTTTTGTTACAAAGAAAATCATTGACCTTAGTATGTGCTGACATTTATAATACTTTACTAATAAGGCTACTTGTTTCTCCTTATCAAAAATTATTTTAATAAAATAATTTGAGTAAATTTTCAATTTAACTAATTGAAAATGAGAATATGAATCAAAGCATTTAAAAATTGATATCAGGTAACTGCTGATACCTGAATACTAGGTAAACTTAAATTACCTAGTATTTAAGTACTACAATGCAAGCTTAAAGCACAGTTTAATCAGTGTCATAGTGCATATTCACTTTATTTTTAAAACTTCGAGTGCAGAACATTGTAATTATACAAAAACAATGTATAGCTTAAAAATTTCTGGACCTGTTGTAGGAAAGTGACTATTATTGTTTTATTCCATGAAATTTTGAAAACATAACTCCTCTTAATCACTCACTAGGCTATGACAATATATAAGTATTTGAGGTTCAGAAGCAGTCATGTGTCTAGGTTATTATGTCTGATGTTCACCATGCTGCCAGTCTTTGTGGTAGGCAAATTAAAATTGTTACTTATAGAGAATATAATATATCATCTTTTTATTTGTTGGAGTTTATAATGATATGATAACCGTAGTTGTAGTTAATCTGTGGTAGACTTTTATACGGTTCTTTTTTTATATTAACCTTTATGGCAATAAATTTTTATGTGACTTGTGTCTTATATTGAGTAAGATTACACATGACATCTGCAATTATAGTGTTATACAGTTTTATAAAATATTTTGTTCTCTTGTACTTATTTGCAGGATCAAGATCCTAGTCGTCCTGATCCAACATCATTGCCTCCATTATCTTTCAGACGTGATCGTGTTTATACTATCTCAGTCATGAGTCCTGTAATGAGAAAACCTCGTAATGAATGGGAATCATCTGTTAATAAATCACGCAGTCCACGTGCTAAGGAGCCTCCACGGTCTGGAGTAAACCCAAGGTATATATTATTATGTTAAATTATTGATAAATTATATGTTAATCCTCAAGTTCAGGTTTTTTTCATTACTAGGTATGTTTATTTTACTATTGTTTATTATTCTACAATATAAATCTTTATCTGATAATATAATTGGACGAATTTACAGTACTGGTTTTCAGTTAACATTCATCTAACGATGTTATTGTAGATTTGATTAATTATGCTACTATGCGAGTCATTCAAGTGTTTGATTTACAACTCACCTTTACCTAATAATTTATAATTTTTCTGTATTTGCTGATTAAAATCTTTATCCAACTTAGTTACCAATTTTGTTGATATCTGGATCAGTATAATATTTCTTGTAGAATTTTTTTTTTTGTAAAGTAATTACATAGAACTAAATAACAGGATATTCTCCTTCTTTCTGAATTACTCTACTCTACTAAAATTATCGCAGTATAAACATTTCTTACCTGAAAGTATTTAATTATTGTTATTTGAACTGGCTTATCTGTTATAAAAGTAATGTATTAATCAACCTTGTTCCTTTCATAGTAGTTTCTTTGGGAAGCTACACACTGCCAAAAATATTACTTCCCATCTCCATAACAGTGTTAGAAGTCCTTAAGGGAAGAGATTGCTTTCAATTGATATATTTTTTTGATATTGTCAGTAGTTTAAAAATAAGGATCTTTCAAATGGATTATTAGTTTACAGAAAAGAAGAGAGTTACAAGAAATTGGTCTGGGGGAGTTGGGTAGAGAATTAATGCATTGCTCTTCCTAGTCAAAATTCTGTTATAGTATGGAGCATTGTATTGGAGTGTGGGTTTTAACACCAAATTATCTTCAATGCTTAGCTACATGCATATATTTCAACTACCTTCAAGTCCTCCTTGCACTTAAATGTGAAATTTTTTTAAACTCAACTCCGCTCACATTTTCCACTGTACTGATTTATTGGTTAAAATCTCATGAACAGTAAAACAGTTTAAATATCAGTTCACTGCTTATTATTCTTGTTGTCAGTCATCAATCTGATATTATAAGATTTGCCACTTTTCCTAATTTTATTTGTTTTATGTGTGAAAGGTCTTCCAGGATAGAACTCGTCTTTCACTGTTTTATAACTTACAAGTACTAAAAATGCCTTATGCTATCTGAAAACTTGTGTCCTGGAAAGAGCGTGTTCTCAGTAGACTTGTTTTACCTTCTAGTAAGTTTTTGTTTTTATTAATTTTCACAGTTTTATCATAAAACAAAATTCAAAATGTTATTGTTCAATTTTCATAACCCACTACAGATAATCCCTCGATAATATGAACTAGACATTGAAGTAACTATATTATGAAGTGGAAACTTGCATTGAAGATGAAGGAAATACACTTTTACTTTTTTGTTGTGGATGTGTGTAAGATTGTAAATTTAATTAAAAGAAGTATTTGAAAAATTGTCATAATTTTTTTCAATTTTTAATTAACATAATGACATTTGTGGTTGCCATTTTGGTTTAAATAGTCAGAATTTATTTATTTTTTTTTATAAGTTAAGCTTATCTCGCAGACTTTTAAAACAAGATATCACATGACCTTATGTCCGATTTAAAATTTTTGAGCGACCCTGCTCCTTGTGAAAGCCAGATACTCTAAATTTGGGCTTACTCAGTTAGCGTCTCTTATTGGAGAAGATTTCTAAAGAGAGAATCAAGATACCTCGACAGAAAAATTAAAGGGGATCATACAACTTAGATCTAGTACCTGAAATTTTGGATTGGGCAATCAGAATGTAGTTTTAATTATATCATTTTTCTTGTCTCTTCAAGCTCTTTAAATTGATATCTCAAATAACCATTGGTCTCATTTGAAATTTTTGGCCTCCCACCCACCACTGCTCAAAAATTAAAAAGAATGAAATATATGTTCATTGAAGTAGCCCTTCTTACAAGGAAAAATGCTACAAATCTCACCAAGTAATCTCAATTATAAAAAAAAGTTACAGGGTGTAGTTTACTTTTCAGCCACCTGGTGTACATAAAATATGTATGTGTAATATATATAATGTGTATGACAATTTAAGAAAATTTCTTTTGCTTTTAAGAGGGATCACTTATCACAAAAAATTAATTATATTAATTAAAACTTTAATTGTATTTATAAAATATACAGAACCTACCTTTTACTTTCCCATTTAGTGCTATAGCAGAACTATAGCTTTAGAATGGAAAGTATTGTAATCTGTCCAGTTTGGGCATATGCGGTTTTCACCGGATCTTGAAATTTTGACACCTAAGGAACCCAAAAAACCAGATAGAAACTTTCCCAATGTTCATATGTATATCTGTGTGTTTGGTGTCGCACTCCATATAACTTCATAAATGCTAGATCAGTTTTGACCAAACTTGGTCAGATTACTTCTATGTATTGATGCCATTAAATTTTTAACTTAAAAGGTCAAGGGGGGTGAGGCTGTACCTCAAGGTCATCATCTTGAGATTTTGCCCAATTAAAGTCTTACTTTTCTTAGGACATTTGTTAACAATTAAAAAATATATCTGCAAAAAAGTTTTTTTGCAATATCACATCCGTATCCCAAAAAATGCTGAAAATAAATTAGCTAAGTGGGTATACTATTTCAATAGTATCCCCTCTCACCACAAGGAGTGCTAGTGTATCACTGATGTACAGCTGTTGTAGTTGTCTGCTACGTTGTGACATCACAGGTGAGCAGTAGAATTAAATAAATAAATATTTAAAGTGGCCATTAGTACTGCCACACCTGTGTGAATGAAATATGATATGTGTGAACGCTTTAGTTAGATTCATTGAATTAAATAAATAAAAGATATTGTATTTAAGTAAAATGATACATATTTTTAATTAAGTTGTGCGTGTATTTGTATGTAAGCTGTACATCAGAAAAAAGCCGCATGACGGGAACATCCTACAACTGTGTTGTCAGTTTTTTTTATTATGCAGTAAATATAAGTTTCCCTATTCCTAATCCATCAACTGTGCTATCACAATATTTAAAATTTACTTAAATCTCACATGTTTTATTGTAGCATTTTATAATTAAACTGAATTTTTTTATTAATAATGAGTATTGAAATTAGTGGTGCTTTAAACTGAACAATATTGAAATTTCATATTTGATATCTGCTAATCTTTCAATTTGGATAAAATTTAATCCACTAGTTTTGTTGTTTATGAATAATCCCATATTAACAGAAGACATCTGTAAGTCGAGATGATAGGCACAATTTGAAATAGTGGGCTTTTACTTAATTGTTTTAATAACAACTCATCTAATTAGTTTTCAATTTTTATACATGTTTTCATATCAATTACTGTATCATCTGCTGATTCATGTTTAATTGAAAAAAAATAAATAAAATTAAGAGGAAAAAATATTTATATATATGTTCTTAATTATAATTCAAGTGGTGTAATATAAAGGTTAAATATTTACTACATTAAAAGATTTAAACAAAATTTATATACCTACAACTAATTAATTAAAACCTCTGTTAATATTTAAAAAAATTAAATAACCAGTTTTAAAATGATATTAAAGTAGAAAACAAAAAATATTATATAAATTATCAGTAAAAAAATCTAATGTGGACTCCATATGACTTCCTTGTACAACTATTAAATTACATATTCACAATTTTAAAATGAAAGTACATAAATTTTATTTCATTAATAACTTCTGATATTTTTCTTCTTTTTTTTTTATCGTAAAATTTTTTTACATTCAGAGGTTAATAATTATTAATAAATCAATCTATTTAAATTAAAAAAAAAAAGGTAATGAAGTCTGATTCGAACCAATGTGCCTTACCCTTGTAAGATCCAAATATTTCATTAATTAAAATTTGATTTGGCTATAGCTCTGAAACCAATGAAAAAGTACCACTTATATTGTTGAAAAGCTCTCAGTAGGGCTTATTACTGCAGTTAAAAAAAAGCCAAAAATTCATTATTTTTTTTTATTTTGAGCTTTTTTGAACACTTTTGGCTCAGTCAATTGCAGTCAAAAGGGGAGATGCACAACTAGATTACAGCAGTCCTAAATCCAAAATTTCAATATCCTACAGCTAATTGTTTTTGAGTTATGCAAGACACTTACGTTTGTACGTACAGACGTCATGCCGAAACTGGTCAAAATGGATTCAGGGATGGTCAAGTGGATATTTCCGTTGAAATCTGGAAACCAACATTTTTCACGATCACAATACTTCCTTTACTTCGTACAAGGAAGTAAATAGATCAAAATTTCAGTAACATCTTATCATAATTTTATATAGGTAAATGGTATTATTAATTTTTTAATTAGATGTTATTGCTTACCTAATATTAAGCCTAACAGTAAGACAGAAAATCCTGACATATTTTTATTGGTACGCGTACATGCATGGTAGGGGTTGTGGGAGAGTAAGGTTGGAGACACTGTGTTTCACTAGCTCTCATTTTTGTCACCATGGAGCCATGAAATGCTATGCTTTGAACTTTCACTGTGGAAATGTTTATTTCAAAAACAATTCTGTTGTGTCAAGAAAAGATTCTGTCAAAATTTTAATCTTGACTGCCATGGTCCTGTGCCTTCTTGTAACATAGTCATGTTGTGGGAGGAGAATTACAGGACAGCATCAGCATCAAAATGAAAACCATCAGGAAGGCCAAAATCCTTACAAATCGTGGAGAACATGGAATAGGTAAACTACCCTTAACATTTGGTGCATTGATATTCCTTCACTCTGAACATTTCCAATTGAACTGTCAGAAAATACTGCATTAACTTGAATTTTCATTCCTTTGAAGTGATTGTTGTCCAAAAATTGAGTCCGTTATGATTGGAAACTGTGCCAAGTTTTCACAGAGATTTTATGGGAAATTACGATAGAAAATACAATAATCCTCATGAATGACAGTATTTCTCTGACACATATCCAAGACAGCTGCATGAAGTTCTTTTCATAAAAGAACTTCAGGTCACAGTGTGATGTGGAGTGGCAAAGTTTGAGATGATCGGTCCGTATTTCTTTCAAGAAGGCATTTAATCACAGTCGATGTCAAATAATATACTTTGATGCTGCAGAACTTCACAGAAGACGAAATACATGTTTGTTTGTGCATGGCAGCTATTGAATTGAACAGTGGTTCCAACAGATGGGGCAGCTCTCCCCCCACATGGCTTAGGGTTTTGATAGAAGTGTTAAGGAAGATGTTTTCCTAACATTTAATTTCCCTTTAAGAGACAACACCTGGCCATCCTATTTTTCTGATCTTTTGGTATGGAACTTTTTTCTATGGGGTTATTAAAAATCCAAAGTGGTCGCCGGAAAACCATGTTGACTATCTTAACTAAAGGCATCAGTTAATTATGAAGTAGCTGCCATACCAGGATGCATGCTACAAAATGTAAAGAGAAGTTTTGGCAACCAACTGCAATAGCATGTGAACCAAAACGGACGACATATGCAAGATTCTGATTATTTTATGCACTTAATGTTAGTATAAACAAAAAAATTAGTTTTTCAACAATACTTTTGGCTTTAAGTCTAGCACATGGATAAAAACAAGTTCTTTGTAATTACTGTGTTATATTCTAAAAATCGTCAGGTTTCTCTGTCCCACTCTGTAACTTTAAATTGGCTTGTGTTTTAAATAAACATTAATATAAACAAACACATGGCCATTCTGATCAATGTAATATATATCAATAAATCATTTTCATTCAAATTCGCCCTAAGTCATTAATTTAATTTTAAATAGACTGTTACTGTTTATTAAAATATAACTAAAAGTGTGTAGGCAAACTGTACAAAACTTGTCAGTAAGAGTTATGTCCACACATACAACTCTGCTCTGCTTGTAATTAGATCTTTACTCAATTTAAAATACTTACCTAAATAGAATCGTATGACTCTGAATTTTTTTTTTCATTTGATTTATCCATTAATGACATTTAAATTAGAATCTTTATATCTTGTGGCAAGTCTTTAATGTACTAATCTTGTATTTGTACCTTGTTTAACTTGTCAACAGTACAGAAGTGTTCTAAGCTCTTAATAGAGTGCAAAACTGATTTAGACAATTTACTATTCACTGCAATGTTTCAAATTTTAAGTTTTATCTTTTTTTTTTTTAGTAAACTAAAAACATGGTTGATCTTAAATATGATCATTTAACGTTTTAGTAATTTAACATCATTTCTAACGATGATTACTTTTATTTCAGCTTCGTTTTTCTTCAGCTTTACCATAATGCTTGTTTTGGAAATCCATCAGAAAAGCCTCTGCTTCTTTCTAACACTCAAGTTGTACAACGTGCTGTAAAAAATCTTGACTGGATTAAACCATACGAAACTCATAAGGTAATTCTTTAATCTGCTTTACTAAAGAAAGTTTCTTATTTTTATTGTGAATTAAAATTTAACGAATAGTTACAAATTCTCTAGTATCCTCTATTATTTTTGGAATTCTCTAGTATTTTTGAATGTATGAGGTATATTATATTTTACCTGAAAAGGAGCCTTCAGTCACAATTAAAAAGAAAAGTCTGTTACAGAGTTGTGGAAGAAATCCTGTTTAAAATTCTATTTGCATTAACTTTCACCCATGGATGTGTTTAATTAAAATGAATTTTCAAATAGTAAATTCCAAAAAAAAATTTATGAAGGGTGGATTCGGGTTCTGCATTTCAAATGCAAAACAAGGGGATCCACCCTTCATAAATTTTCTCAAACAGTCATTTCATATGTTATCTTTATCCATTGATTTTTTTTTTTTTACTTAAAAGCAAACAGCTTTAACTTGTATTATTCCTTTTGTTTCGTAAAATGCACCTGGAAATATAGTTTATTATTATTATATATAGCACCTGGAAATATAGTTTATTATTTATAGTTTATTATTATTATAATTAAAAGATAGTAGGTCATGTTAAAAATGACTTAAGTGAAGCATAACCAAGGTTTTAATAATCTTTGTACTGAAATTGAATTAAGCAGTGAATTTAATGGAAGGAAATTCACAGCATAATGATATTCATTATAAAAATATTGATATGGATTATTCATATAGTTATAATAATTGGGTATTATCCTTTGACAACTTTTCTCCTCTATTTTTGTAGGAAGAGACTTCTGGAAATCTTTTTATGAAAATATATGTTGACTGGTTTTAATATATATTTTAAATCACCCTATGTGAATATAAAATTCCATTTTATCTTCTATTCCTTTATTGCAATTTGTTATATATGTGTTCTCTTAATACATTAATTGTGTTATAAACATATATTTTTTTAATTCTAAGGATTTTTGACATTTATTTTAATTCCTATAAAAAAGATATTGCTATAAAAATGTATTGACAGCATTACAAAGCTAAGAAATTGTAATCAACCAAATTAATCTAACATGACTACACATTTAAATAATAAAATAATTAATTTAAAAATGTCGTTTAGATAATGAAATTAAGAACGCTTTGATAATATTAAAGTATATAAATAAGAATTAACAAAATTCAGAAAGCCTATATAGCTGGACAGCAACTAAAAGAATATCTAGGATGGGTAAGATTAGGCATTACACACAGTAATCCACCTGAAGTTCTGTACGGTGCAGAATGCATAACACCAAATCAGAAAGAAATAGACAAAATAGAAATTTGCAAGAGAAGGATATTGAGAAAGCTACTTACACAAAGGAAAGCAAATGAGAGTTTAAAAACATGGGAGAACAATGAAATTTACTTCAAAATAGACAGATTCACAGACAACATATGAGAATGAAGACTAACCTTTTACGGACATTTTACAAGAATGAGCCCAACAGACTAACCAACAAAGGCCTTTTACTCCCCTCTCGAACTTCATTAAATTTATTGATGTTTATTAAATTTTATATATTTTTTTACTTTGTTTCCTTTTAAATGCATTTTTTAGCGATATTTTCTTTGTTTATTAGTAGTAAGTGTATTTTAGTTTTTAACGTAGATTTAGTTTTTTATGTAAGTCTTCCCGTTATCTGAGTTTACACTCCCTTTACACTCCTCTTGGACTTTATTAAATTCTTTTTAATTTTAGTTAAATTTTACATTTTTTGTTTTACACTTATTTTTAATTTTATATTAGATTATGTTTAATTTTTTTTTAAGCTAGTTCTAGTTTTTTTTTAAATTTATTTTCTTCTATAAAATTTTATTCTGGGCAATGATAACACCAAAGCATTTTTTGCCCACAAAAAACCAACAAAAGTACTAATTATAGTTAGAAAAAATACTTCATACTAACAAATATAATTCGTATAAAACCTATAAATGAAATAATCCAGTTTGCAGAGATGGATTATTCAACTTCCTCTGTTAATATTTAAGAAATATTAATAAAAAAATAATATTAACAATTATGTTATCTCATGCAATAAATTTAAAAATCAGAGCATCGTATATTAACAATTTTTCTTTTATTATTTTTAATAATCATATTAAACATTAATCAAAAGATTATAAAATGTTTAAAATTGCTGTTTTTATTAAACTTTATATTTTAACTGACAATAAAGCTGTTTCAGAATGTTATTGATATATTTTTGAAAGAGTTGTAAAATAAAAAATTAGAATTTCTGTTAAAAACATCAAACATCATTAAAGTTAGTAAAATTAACTCCTATTTTTATTTTTTCAGATAGGTGTTATTTATGTTGGCCCAGGCCAAGCAAACAATGAAGGTGACATATTGAAAAATCAGTATGGTTCTGTTAGATATTCTTCATTTCTTCAGGTAAACAGTTTATGATTAAAAATTCATGTCTAAAATTTTTATTGTTACTTTACCTGCTTATTGTTTGCATTTTTAACTCTTGCATTCCTAAGCTGAAAGAGATATAATTTAATCAAAGGCAAGTATTGTTACTATGTATTATAATGGAATCAACACAAAACAATATAAATAAAAATTTATGACTTAGGAAGCATTTGCATTATAAATGGCATTGTTTAAAGCTGATCGTGAGTCTCAAGAATATATACAGTCAGTGTACTTAACCAGTTCCTGGTAAACATAAATTAAATTAATCCTTTTATCACAGGATATTTTGATGGCTATATAATTTTGCATCATAAAAAAAGAAATAATTTCTTTGATTCCCAGTATCAGAAAAATGCAGTAGTGCTACCACCTGAACTCTGATTATTTGTGACTAAAACAAGATGCCTCTATTTCCTGACTGATCAATCTTTTTTTTTTTTTTCAGTTATAAATCTCCTTTGCAGTTTAACCTATCTTTCTTGTATGTATCATTATTCTGTTGAAAAATAATTTGATGAAAAAATATTGTTGACAGGTTTCTTTATGTAAAACTCACATGAGATTATGTTATTTATAAATAATTTAAATAAAAAACTCAAAAATTTGTCAAATTAAGTAAATTAGTGCTTTTTCAGTTTCAGATTTTTTTTGTTTAATTGAATATATTTTGTTAATAGTTAATAATTTGTTTTTCATAATTCCGATATATGGTATATATATTTGTTTATTTATTTATTTTATTAGATCAACCAAAGTATACAATAAATAAAGTAGGATGACTTTACCTTATTCCACTATATATGCAAGAGCGCCTTGGCAATTTACTTGCATCATCAGCTGCATTATATATTCATATCAAATTACATTGAAAACTTTGTAAAATATAATAACATATCATACATTTATCTATTTTATTTAAAACTATTTTTTTTTAATTTTATTTAAAATTATTCTTCATTTAACTGAATAAAGTTAAAATAAAAAAAAAAAAAAAAAAAAAGTTTTTAAATTTTAAATAAAATAAATAAATGCATGCTATGTTATTATATTTTACAAAATTTGCAATGTAATTCGAGATGAATATATATGCAGCTGATGATGCGAGTAAATCGCAAAAGCGCTCCTGCATATATAGTGGAATAAAGGTAAGTCATCCTACTTTATTTATTCTGTACTTTGGTTGATCTAATAAAATAAATATATTTTTATGTAGTACAAGGGAGTATGATTCTTAAAAGAATTGATTTTAAAAAAAAAATATGTATATATAAATATATATACTCCATCTAGTACAGAATTTTGCCATAAAAGTACTTTTTTTTACTTTTTAATTAAATATTTCAATCATGATTGGGGATGCAGAATCCTATGAAACTGCTTTTAAGGTAAGATATGTCTTATTTCAATATTCTGTACTAGGTGGTTTATGTTAATAGAAATATAGTTTAACAATATAGAGGAATAATCTTAATCTCAATACAGAGTAATGAATTTTAAAAAGGTTAATTTCAGTAAAATAATATATATTTACATTTTTATTTTTTTAACGATTATGCAATTTTTCATTATTCTCCTTTCTGGAACATTTAATTTCCTGCATTTTTAAACTTGATTTCTCTTCTAGCAATAAATCCATGTCATTTTCTTATTTTATCTTAATTGTGATTTCTACCAAAAGACAGTGACACCAGTGAATCTTAACATCGTTATTTTCTCTGCTTGGATAGTTCTTTCTCAAATGTTTCCATCAACTCAATTGCTTCTTCTGTATATACAAATTGAAAAATGAAACTCTACAGCCTTGTCTCATTCCTTTATCTGAATCACATTTTTCTTTATCTTTATATACAGATCCCACTGATGAAATTAGATACGTTGGTATCTATATCAAATAATGATGAAAAAAATCTTTTTTTGTAAAAAATCTAGTCGTATTAGAATTTTATTTCAATTTGTAGAATCATAAAAGTGTTTATCATAATCAGTTGTAACATCTAAAAGCAGTTTGTCATAGCAGCAATGTTACAAACAGGAATATAACAGCATCTGTATGCAAGGCCTTTTTTAACACCAGGTAAACCATCTCTGAATGTTGACAGAACTTAATGTAAATTATTTAAATAATTTTACTTTATATTAGAAGTTTTCCTTATAAAGGTACATATCTCATTCAAATAAAAACATTCCTTGAAGATGTATCAATAGAAAATATTAAATATAGATACGTATCTATTGAAATTAGAATAATTTAAATATAATAAAAGAACATTGAGCAAAGCAAAACAAGCATGTTTAAGGATATTAAGATGAGTAATGTAAATTAAAACAATTTCACAATTGAACCCTACAATCCACATTAAAATATGTATTGCTGATGCTTTTATTTTCATTACAGGCAACGTTTAAGTTATTCATATTTGTTTTAGAAATGAATTGTTAAAAGTAATATTAACATTTATGTTTCAGAATTTGGGTACATTCATAAAGTTATCAGATATACCTGAATATGTTTTTCTTGGTGGACTTGATAAAAATGGTAACGATGGGAAATTTTCATACATATGGGAAGATGATGTTATGCAGGTATTATTTAGGAAAAAATTAATACAATCAGTTTCATATTGTTTTACTGCTGTGTACTTAGCACATTTTATTTCCCTCATTCTTAAAACACTGACAGATTTTATAAATGTGATGAATGTTGAAAAAAATTTGAATTTGCAATATCCAGATTTTTTTTGTGTAAGAAAATTTAATGAAAATGTTTCATATAAATGTGTACTACTATGCATATACAGTTGTGGACCAAAATGCTCAGGTGGACTAGCAATAATGGAAGCCCATCTGAACAGAAAAGCACCATTATTTATGGTCACATTGAAGCTCCTTTTTATCTATACCTTTTTTTTAAGTTAAGAAATTTTTTTTTTTTTATAAATTAACCATTTTTAAATGGATGTTAATGCCTATTTTCTTTATAAACCCAATAATTTTTACCAATGATAATAAAATATATAGGCTGTTAAAGAATAATTTTTAATTTTAAATATTAACAGAAAAATTACTGTATAAATTAAAATATAGGCCGAAGATAATAAATAATAGCCACTAAGTTTTCTTAATAAACTGGAAAACTAATTGTACTCAGAAAACTTTTACAAACACTTAAAATCTAAAACTAAATACCATTTCATTTGTTAAACATTTGTCCTCATTAGTCAAGGAAAAACTGTATGTAAGAGAATAAATTAAATGACAAAAGACATTCTATTGACTTCCTATGTCAAGACCTATTTCCAAAGACCTAAGACCTACTGTTGACTTCCCATGTCAATTTCAAGTTGAAGTTTGTAGTCATTAAGTGTCAGTGATTATGTTGGTGTAAACCGTGTTGGGTAACTGCCTATCAAGGAAAAATATCTGTCACCATTATCCAATTTAGTTTTGTGTACGTTTAATAAAATCAGCTTCCTAAACATATGAAATGTTGGAAGAAGCCTTATTCAATGAAGGAGTTGTGTGTCATCTGCAGCATGTTTTCATTAGCATGCCTCATTTTTGGTCAGATGAAATAAGAGTGGGTTTCAATTAACCACACTATTTCAGGAATGGTAGACCTGTGACTGTACAAGACTTCACTTCATTTGCATTCACACATATCATCCTCTGATGTAATACCTTACGGTGGTTCCGGAGGCTAAAGGAAAAGAGATAAAAAAAGAGAATTATGAATCTCAAAAAATTGCCACATATGGAAGAAAACCACTAAATGTTGTAATTCCAACTGATGTCAACAATTGTAGTGATCTTTAACATACAGTAAATTTTTTTGTTGCCGTAAGATATATTTTTCAGTGATGGTCCCATAAGCAGAGCTATGGTATAGTCAAGAAATTCCAATCCCCCAAACCTTAGGAGTGAACCGTTACAAGATGGAGAGCAGTGAGATGCTGTTTTAATTCAATCTGATAAAAACCATGGGTAATCGTGTGAAAAATGCAGATGGCTATGATTGCGCCTGTCACTGCTTCTTTTCAAGCCACTAAAAGATTCTGCTTATTCTAAAAGTTTTAATGGAATCATTAATTCCTTTAAGTTGGATCACAACAGTACACAAATTATAAGGAACTACACTCAATAAAGGCAAAAACATTTTTGCAAAAGACCAAGCGTATGTTGCTCTGAAGAAAGTTGTGTGATTTGGTCTAACAAAGTACTAAATAAACTACATGATGTCAAATCACTGGCAGAGATACAGAGATTATGAACCTACCTATTAATAAATTTCTAAAAAAAAAAAATGTTGAATCATTTGATAAAATTTGGATGAGACCACAGAGAAAGTTTCCCTTTCAAACAAAATAAAAACTGCTGTTCAGTTACGTTCAGCTATTTATGTATTTATACATGAAAGTATAAATGATTATTGCTAAAAAATTTAAAAATAGATACAGTTCGAATAAAAAACATCCTCTATTTATTAAAGTCAGTTAAAAAAAAACCTGTTTCGCTACTGAATAGTGACAGTGTATATTTTCTATTTAATAATACATTATTGCTTTTTCATAAAATATAGTTGTATTATTTTATTGATTTACATTATTTATGATGGTGCATCAGCAGTAGTCAAACTTATTTTATTTAAGAGAAGAAAATGATTTGTTGGGAGTTTTTATTGCATAAAAAAGCTGGCATTGATGTTGCTGGACTTTTGCAACCTTGAACTTGATTCTTCACTTTATGTAGAGTTAAATTTTAATGTATTTAAATTTTTTATACTTATAAGACATATTTGGTTAATAAGTTTATTCCCTGAACCTAATTTGGTAGGCTAAAACAGATCAAAATTTTTTAAAAAATGTTATAACTCGAAATTTAATTTTTCATTGATGTTAACTTCCGTAGTGTTATTAGCTTTTTAAATTAGTAAAAATTACAAGACATTTTCATTAAATCAGAATCCCCTTAAGATATATATTTCCTTGAGCATCTCCCTACACTTTCATGCAATTAAAAAAAAAGATGTAATTGGGAATTCTCTTTTATGAATAATAATTATTTTTTGTGTAAACAGCTAAGTTTTAATTGAAAATAAATTTTAATACAGATTTTACATTGATTCAGTAAAAAATTTTTTTTTTCCCTACTTTCCAAAGCAAAGTACAGTATTACTTTCAGTCACATGGTGGAATGGGAGGGGTATAAAATTAAATTTTCTTTTTGTTTTAAGGTATGAGGAGTACAAAAATACAATGTACATAAAATATATTTCTTTATACAGTATATGTAGGCCTATGTATCAAATTTATGGCTCAAAAATCTCCAAAACTACTTGATAAATTTTATTGAAACTTAGTTATGCTGTAGCAATGTATCTGAAGTTGTGCGTGTGAGAATTTGATGAAGATTGGTTGAGTTATTCTTCAGTTACATTTAATTAAGGTTGTTTTTTTTCATATCCACTTATGCAGTGAATCACAGTGGTGGTGATAGAGTTTAAACTTGAAATAAAATAAAAAGTCTTAAGAATATTTTTAATTGGAGTTAATTTTATAAGTATTTACTTCCTGAGTAAATACTTATAAAATGATGTTAATGCTAATATATTATATATTAATACTTGTTTGCCAAATATTTTTTTTTTTTATTGTAAAGTTATGTGGTCATGCTAAACATAAATAAATACATTTTCTAGGTTATGTTCCATGTAGCAACTTTGATGCCATTGAAAGAAAATGATCCTCAGTGTAATGGTAAAAAATTACATATTGGTAATGATTATGTAACAATTGTTTATAATGAAAGTGGTGAAGACTATAATATACGAACTGTTAAGGTAATTTTATTAGTTACTATTATATGAAATATAAAAAATATTTTCTGATAATTATTTATGTTATTTATTTTTATTTGTTAAAATGATATTTTCATCTTAAAATGAAAAATGGAACTACACTACTACTCACTTAGTACTTTTACTTTTGTCATTTCATTTGCCCTAGGTCTGTTCAGAAAATAACCGAACATTTTTAATTATACAGCAATAGAGATATTTAGTGATGTGCAGTTAGCAGCACTGTGTTTCACATAACCTTCTCTGTAACTGCATGTTCTTGGATTCTTGATATCTCGTTTAGTTTTCATTTAATTGTTGTTTGAGTGCAACATATTTAAGTGTTACTAGCAATTTTTGTAATGTGCAATTTTGGGGAACAACGATATAATGTAAAATTTTGCATGAAACTGGAGAAAATTTTTACAGAAATGTTTCAACTTTTGAAACAAGCTTACAGAGATGCTGCTGTGGGTCGTATACAATGTTAAGAATGGTTTTCACAATTTAAAAGTGGTCATCAGTCAATTGAAGATGATCCTCGACCAGGAAGGCCTTCCTTCAACTTCAACTGATGACACCCACATTCAGAAAATCAATGATCTGGTGCATGCCAGTTGACTGTCAGGAATGTGCAGAAGAGGTTACCGTCTCAGTTGGATCATGCCATGACATTTTGATTGAAAAATTGAACATGCATCAAGTTACATCAACTGCAGAAAGAATATCGAGTGAACGTTTGTCGGCAACTTCTTTTTGTAAACAAACCAATGATGATGAAACATTCGTGCAAAGAATCATAATGGGAGACAAAAGCTGGGTTTACGGCTACAACAATGAGACAGAAGTTCAATCATCACAATGGATTGGCAAAGGACTCCATGCCTCAAGAAAGCATGTCAATCTCAATCCAATTTAAAATTGATACTCTCTGTTTCTTCGATTTTAATTGAACTGTGCATTTTGAATTCTTGCCTCAAGTTGAAACAATTAGTGCACACTATCAAGGCGTTTTGCAACGGTTACATGAAAAAAATCCAAAAAAAGAGACCACAGTTGTGAGAAGCTCCTGGTTACTTCACCACAATAATGTGCCTGCGCACTCAGCTTTGTCAATTCATTAGTTTTGTGCCAAAAATCAGATGACTGGCCTCCTTCAACCTCCCTAATTGCCAGACTTGGCTCCTTGCGATTTTTTCCTATTTCCGAAATTAAAATCTATGATGAAAGGACATCATTGTGAGACTGTTTGACATTTAAGCAAATTCATCACAGACCTTCAAGGCCATTTCAAATGAAGCTATTCAGGACTGCTTCATCTATTGGAAACACAACTCAGAAAAATGTATGACTATGAGAAGGGAGTACTTTGAAGAACACAAAGACCAATAATCTGTAAAATTAATAATAAAGATTGAAAAAATAAAGTTCAGTTATTTTCTGAACAGACCTCATTTATTATTGTATAAAAACAAATAGTAAACATTTAAGATCAAATTATAGCAGTGAAAACATAACCATTAACAGAATAACACATACAATAAAATAAAACAAGCTGAAGGAAAATTATTACTATACCCCCAAGAATTATGGTTAATTTATGTTCTGTAATTGAAGAAAATAAATTAATTGTTAACCACTTAAATATTTAGATCAAATATTTGATGACAGAAATAAAAAACAAGACTTCATAAATTATAATATGTTGTTTTTTTATTGATGTGTGTTACACCTGTACCAAATGAATATTGTAATTTTTTTAAAAAGGTTTCTGATAAAATAATGAAAAAGAGAAATGTTTAATCTGTTTATAAATTTAAATTTTTGATAATCCTTTGACTAGAGAGTTTTGGAATTTTAATTGTACCTGTTGCATAATGTATGTATTTTTAAACGTGTTAAAATTTATTTTAACAATTGGAAACTGTAACATAATATTTTTAATTAGTTGAAATTGCTCAAAGACAAAATTATCCACTTTCTTTACAGATTTGTCATTACAGTCAGTAAGAGTTGATTTTATAACATCAATGCAGTTGTCAACATTTACACTCACATTATCCATTTCATCAAAGTTAAATTCTTTATTTTCTGTAGTTCATTGTCAGAAAAATTCCAAAATAATACCATAATAAAATAATGAAGAAGAACTAAACATAGAAAACTAAGAACCAAATGTACATTCAAACAAACTGTAGTCTAGTTTAGATAATAATCTGAACACAACAGCCAGAAGACATGTTGGGCATAAGGAAAATACAGATTTATTTCATGTTAGTTTTCATTTCTAATAGTAATATGGTTTAAATTTTTAATAAATCTGTTGAGAACTAATTGCAGCATTTCTTTTTTTAATGAAAATAAATCCCAGTTAAATGATGACTGAAAAGCTATTTTAATTTCAAACATTTAATTAGTTTTAGTTTTAATCATTTTTAAATTTATTATTTTATTTATTTTTATTTAAGTAAAGAGAAATTTTATGTTTATGAAAATTTTATGTTTTAGGGCCAATTTAATTATGCTTGTGTTGTTGTGCAACCTTTAGAGCATGACTGTAATGAAGTAATGGTTAAAGCAAAAGAAGAACTAGTACAACATATTGGACACTCGGAACCAAAGATTGTTTCTGATAAAAATGTTTCTATACTTGCTCGACAGCTGGCTCTTCATGCAAATGTTGGTATTGTTTACCCACTAATTTATTATAAGATCTGTTTGCTATAATTTGTGTTTTTAAATTTGCTTATTTCATTATTTCCTTTGTATGCTGTAAAGATATATCTTTATTTGTTATAACAAATTAATTCTTTTATTATACATTTTTTTTTAATTATATGTAGTGAAAGAAACATTCAAGGTTAAATTCCAATATTTCTCTGTCTAGTTAATTAGTGAAATGTCTTTGTATGCTTTTAGAAGCCATTTTAAAAATAATTAGGATGTATACAATCTATACCACATTGTATACTATATTAGTTTACTAATTGTAGCAACAGTTATGCCCTATTTAACCCCTGAAGGACAGCTTTCCAATCATCATAAAAGATGATGCTCTGTCAATGAAATTAAAGGAGTAGGGGCTCGTATCAGTTGGATATTGTAATTAATAGGGATATGCAGGTATTTTTTTTAAACATAATCAGAATTTTAGGCCTAAATTTAATTTTCCTTGATATTTTTTTATAATAAAATATATATAGAAATAAATTTAATTAATATCAATTAAAAATTATATTATGTGTTTAATTTTTTACAGTTAGCTTCTATGATATCACGCAGTTTAAGCACTGATGGTAGCGACCCATATGCTTCAAATTGGTTAGAAAGGCTCAGGCAAATAAAACGGATTCGTAATAAAGTTCTTCAAGAAATGAACACTGAAGTATCTGGTGTAAGTAGCGCTAACGGAAACCAAAGAAGTCACTCCAGTCGACGTATGCACATGGATGACTTTACCGAATATACATAAACTTTTCATCAAGACAGACATCAATTGTTTGATAATTAATATAATATTGTTATGTTAGCTTAAGTCTCCATATGTATCTAAAATAATTTTGGTTGTGTATAATCATAACATAAATATAGTTTTATATAAATTAAAACTGTATTTTTTTACCTCGAAAATATACTTCAGACATACTAATGCATATTTAAAAGGAGGCAATTTCCTCCTATTGTTTTACTGATTGTAAATAGAAGTATGAATATAATCCACAGATGTTTTGTAAAGGAAAGCTTCAGAATCTAGTCAGAAACATTGGTAGTACCCTTTTCTAGGGAGAAAAATCTAAGAGATTGGTATACTTTTCGTTAAGTTGGATGATACCAATTTTGAGCATAGAATAAGCTTATCTTAGAGTGAACCTAGATAAGAAACTTATTTGGAATGCTCATTTTAAAAAATTATTGAGAAAATAAAGTATTATCAAATGGCTTGCATTCACAAGCTTCATAACTTCAGACTCTTAAGACTTTTCAACTTTGACATCTGCAGTGGAATGAATTTCTATGCTTGCATGTCAAGTTCTGTGACATGTCGAGCTGTCAATACTCCATCTTAGCTTTGGAGTACAAAACTGAATTAGATCCCTATAATTGGTTACTCTAAAGGGGGGAGGTTCTGCCTAAAATGTAATCAACTAGAGCCAGGTAGTTGGCTCTAATTAGGTAGCGAACCCTACTTTGCTAAGGTTGGGTTGGCTATGCCTGAAACCTATGGTGGTCTCCCAATAAAAATCTTCTTTTTTTTTTTATGGAATACCACTACATGTAGGAAGAATCATATCCCTTGGACAAGCTATTGCAACATAAATTATTGTGTAAGGCCCTGGAAAACAATGTTTCCACATTTGGAGCTTACCTTATTGGTTATTGGCATTTCTGATGTAGCTAGACTAGTGTTTGGAAGTGAACAATAACCTCATACCCAAGATTATTTAATTAATTGTTTATATACAAATATATGACAGTAAAATGAGAGTATATATATCTTGCTGTAAAATGATAGTTAATTTCATACCAATCTATTGAAGCCGAAGAATAAGATACGTGGTTTTTTTTTTCAAGGTCCGATCGGTCACAAAATTGAAACCACAGTGTAAATAAAAATTTTTTTATTTGTAACAAGTACTTACATAGTTATGCTATTTCTCTATATAGTCGCCACTCCGATTTAGACATTTGTCGTAGCGTGGTACCAACTTTCCAATACACTCGTCACAGTCTGTGATGAGTGTATTGGACACTCGTCACTGGCTGTGTTGAAAACATAGCCTGTGTTTTCAGCCATGTTTCTATGCTGGTCTGCAGCTCGATGTCTGTGCCAAAATGTTGTCCTCCTAGCCAGCGTTTCATGTGGGCAAAGAAAGAGGTGAAAATTAGATGGAGCCAAGTCCGAGCTGTATGGTGAGTGATCAAACACTTCCCGACGAAAACTCTATAGGAGCTTCTTTGTTACAGCTGCAGTGTGCAGTCAAGCAATGTCATGGAAAAAGATAATGCCTGATGACAACATTCCTCTCTGCTTATTCTGAATTGCCCTTCGTAGACGTTGAAGAGTCACTCAGTATGAGGCTGCAGTGATGGTCATGCCACGTTCCATGAATTCCAACAAGAGAACTCTATTCCGGTCCCAGAACACAGTAGCCATACACTTTCTGTTGAAGGTTCGCTTGAATTTCTTTGGTTTACTGGGAGAATGAGAATGCGTACACTGTTTGGATTATTATTTTGTTTCTTCATTTTCAAAATGACCCCCTTGTCTCGTCCCCTGTGACAATTTTGCTCAAAAAATCTTCTTCATTTTTGTAGCGCTGGAGCAACATTCGCGCTGGGAGGCGTCGTCCATTCTCATTGTTTTGTGATGGTTGGACAGCATCTTGGGAACCCATCTCGCACACAGTTTGCGGTACTGAAGTCTCTCACTCACAATGGTGTAGAGAGCTGACCTTGAAATTTCAGGAAACAAATCATTCAATACAGAAATTGTGAACCGACGATTTTCTCGAATTCCCTCATTCACTCGCTCAACGAGATCATCGGTTGACACTCGCTTCCTTCCCTGACCGCCTGCATCATGAACATCTGCACATCCTGCTTTAAAGTTCCTGCACCATTGTCGCACTTTGCTGTCACTCATTGAAGTTTCTCCGTACACATTACTTATTCATCGATGAATTTCAGCTACATTAGAACCCTCAGCCTGAAGAAATCGAATTACCGTACGCACTTCACACTTGGCGGGATATGCTATTGTTGTAGACATGTTTACGTGCTAGCTGCGTGTTCAGAAATAAACTAAGGGACGTGGCGTGATTGAAGGCCATACTAAAGACGCTGCGCAACACATATGCGCAAAGGTTCATCTGATTTTTGCACAGGTTTTTATTTCGCGACCGGTCGGACCTTGATAAAAATAACCCTCGTAATTTTCAACTACATTAAGATATGAAATGCTCTTAACTCTTTCTTCAAAAATTACAGTCTTATCAGATATCACTGCTCACACCATTTCATATAGTGGAAGGTCTGTAATAGTGGGGATTTTTTTTTCACCAAAATACACACATTCCAGAATATCCAATTCCAACAATCATGTTTATTACTAAGGTAAATTGCACACTCATCAGAGAAGAAAACTGGTTTCCATGACAGAAATTGGGAAAACGCTTTAGAAAAGCTTTGCAAACGACTTTCCCCAAAAACCATTTTTTGGTTAGAAATCTCATTAACACGAGAAGTCTTAAAAGATTTAAACCCAATGAAAAAACATCTTTGGTTTAACCCAACATGTTTTAGATGTTTATAAAACTTCTTTCAGAAAATAATGAAAAAACCTCTTATTTTCTGAAATGCTGAATAAGGAATATTAGCTTTGAAGACCCTGGTCAACAACTCCACCTGGTTGAGTTAAGAGGAGATTTTACATGGGATATTTCAATATCTGAGTTATATTCAGTCTGTATTATATCATGGAGATTCAATATATTATATCTTGGCCGCTCTGTTTTTAGTAACATTTTTAATATTAAAAAAAAAAGTCAGTTTAGTAAAAACGTTTTATTTCAATCATCAAAATGGTTAATAAATCTAGAATTTTAACAAAATAGTTTTATATATATATTTATATATGTATAATATATTAAAAGTATCTTAGTATTTTATACTAAGACGTATGCCACATTTCTCCTTTGACGTAGTAACCACTTACATTAAATTTTTACTTAAATAATTACATTTAAAATACTTTCTGTATAATAATTCTATTTGTCACATAAATATGTTGTATTTGTACGGTTCCCCTAATACCTTACTTGATTACCTTGATACCTAAAGTGATGATGGATATGATGTTAACGGTTCAGTAGTTGCAACGAGAGAGATATATTAACTAATTGATGTCAATAACAAGATTGTTGTTATCATTTTAACAACTTATTTCTTTTATTTTTTTACTTGAGTTTATATTCGCTGATTTTAGTCAGTTAATTATTTAATTTATTTATGAATATAGTTTGGTTTCTACTTTATTATGAATTATATAAATAATGTAATCTCAATTTATTTTTATAAAAATAGTCCTTGATAAAAAAAATCATGATCAATGCAGCTGTATATATCAGATTTGATTAGATCATACATGTTTTGAGCAAAGTTAGGTTAGGTTAAATTTACCATAATTAGTAAAAAAAAATGTTAAAGACTTCAAAAAATAAATGGTTGTAGCAATATTTTAAGAAAATTTTTATATTGAGGTTGTCTTTTATATTCACATGTATACAAAAACTTGCTTCTTGAATCTTTATAAATGAAAATTATCAAATTAATAATATGAATTAATGTGGATTTAAATATTTTTAAGTTTTAACTTTTGCTCAACTCACGTTATGAAAGACTGAAAAGTTAAAATTCAAAAACAAACAAAAAAATATCATTTTAAAAGAATAAAATTAACTACCAACTTTGAGATTAACAAAGTATAAAGTTCAAAATTTGAAAAAAAAGTCTCCTCTGGTTCTTTGATAACTCATCCAATACCTCATGTGCAGTCACTGTGATATCTCACTGCATGTTCAGGTTCATCAATCCTGTGGTTCTGTCTGCTTCCATTCATTTCTGAGGTAAGTCTTCACCCTTCTCAAGGTGTTGAATGACCTTTCAGAGGTGCAATTGTGACTGACAAACCTACCATTATCTTGAAAATTTGTCATACTTGCAGAAACAATGAGCTTCTACATACTTTAAGTGCTTTGAAAACATCCGATAAATATAGTTTTTCTTAAAGAGCAAATTGTCTTTATAACTTGACTTCACCCAGCCATGTATTTTTCGGATTCTGAAACAAGTTTTCATATGTGTCATACAGATGCTTTGCACCTTTGTCTACATCTGTCGTGCTAATATTGGTTTGCATAGTTGTCAAAATATTGAAATTCTATAAAATATTTTCTTAGAAAATCAAGTGCTTAATAATGCTTCAAGAAAATGATTAAAGCCTGTAATAATCTTTTACAGGCAATTACAGCAGTGAGTTTGTCGTTGGATTATTTGTGGCATCTTTATTTCAGTATCTTGCTTTTAACAATCCTGCTTCACAGTATCAAAAATTTTCTAACTCAGATGTTTTTTTAATGCACTGATAGACAGATTAGCTAACTTAACAGCATGCGACATGTCCATATTTTACATTTGAAGCTCTGTACTCAATGATAGGGTAATAGTGTACAGATTGCATCACTCTGTAAGAAATTTGAAATTCACCACTTTTCAAGGTATCAAAAGTCTGTAAGTTCCATTTGCTGTTACCTTAGAATCAGTCCAAGTATTCAAAATCTTTTGAATTGCTTTAAAAACAAATGGGTGTAACTCAATATATGTTTCAACTGTCTAATGAAATTTTACCCAGCACGTTGGACATAATTTCTTCAATTTTCTATGCTTGGGCTCAAGCGGCTTGCTTCTTTCTTCAACTTCAGCCACTTCTTTGGTTTAACCAAAGAAAGCCTCTTCATCAGTTCCAGCCTCTTTTTCAGCTGCATCCCGATCTTCGGATTCTATTTCTTTAAAGAAAAGTTTATCTCTTTGGGGTACTAAAAAAAAAATATAAACAGTTTCAATTGTTCCTAGAGTGTTTTGAATTGTATGCAATTTCATACTCATTGCAACAGCCCCATTATATCGCTGATTCATCAAATAATTCATTTTGATACCTGTTCTAAAAATAACAGAAGCGTGTCTCCTGTACAATCAGTCACTTGAAAAAACCTAGGAAATTTTCGCAAACCATATTTAGGTTTTCATCATAGTAAACAAGTATACTAACAACTGTTCTTTCCTAGAGATATCAGCCGTCTCATCACCTAGAACCAAAAATACCGTGGATTTATTAACATGCTCCATGTTATTACTTTATTGCTCACCTCAATAATTTGATTTTGAATTTTATTGCTAATATATTTAGCATTCTTTGGGGGTGTTCAATTGAGAACTGACAGTTTTGGCATAAAATTGCAGTAAGGCTGAAAAATTACCCTCATTTAAAACTGATTTCTCTTCAGTAATATTTCCACAAAATTCACTTCCTTGCAGTGCCAATCTTTTACTTCCACATAAAATAATATTGTTTCTACTATTGGCCGTAATTTCTTTCTATTACCTTCAATTGTCATTAAACAGTATTGAATTAAAACATGTTCCATGTAAGATATTTCAGTCTGGAGAAAGGGATTTAAGTTAAACTTTTAAATTTCAATGAACTGTCAGGTGAAACTGCTCAAATTTTGACTAGTTTTTTGCAGTGTATGAAAAATAAAAACTTCTTTTAAACTGCTGATAACACTAACAGTAATTTTTGTAGTGTGAACTTTTGTTATATTGCTGATAACTCTTAACAGTAATTTTGGTGGTGTGAAGAAAAAGGGGAATTAAAATCTGTTCAGAATAGTTCAAAGCGATTTAGATAGACCTATTTTAGGAATTGGTTGTTCAGCCCATATTGTACACATTTAAGTAGAAACAGCATGTGATTCTCTACCCCTGGACATAGAAGTTATTTTTATAAAAATGTATAAATATTTTCCCATATATACAGTACGAGTAACGAAACTTAAAGAATTCTGTGAATTTGTGGAAACAATTACAAAAAAGTATTATCTCATAGCAGCACAAGCTTCCTTAGTTTGTTACCTGCAATAGAATTCTTTCTATTTTTGATGGCCTAAAACCATACTTCTTATATTGTGACAAATGCCCAAAATTTTTATTTGATTTTTTTGAAAATCTAGAACGTAAACTGTATATGAAATTTTTATATGGTACTCTACAGTTATTTAATATGTAGTTCTGAAATTGGAAGCTAATTCTATCATAGCAACAGAAGCATTTCAGACATATTCTGAACTAATCTGTCTACTTTAGGATAGAAAACCCCACAAATTTATACCATCTTCTGCCAAAAAATTACTATGCACTCGAAAAGAAAATAATGATGTTCAGGAACAAAAATTCTTCTCAGGCATAGACAATTTTTATAATTCTAGTATCCAATACTTAGCGTTGTGGAGAACCAGTTTTGATAAAGTTAGTAAGTTTCAGTGGATGAATATTTGAACTGAAATTACCTGGTCTGATTTAGAAGATAAGTTGTTAATGAAATCATAAAAGATTACATAAATATTGATGACCTATTTGATGAAAATACATTGTTGAACCAGGTAATTCAAAACCAAAGGGTAGGTTGTAAGAAAGGAGTAGACTTTCAGTATCTATTGTTAAACATCTGCTAAATGTTAAAATTAATTCAGAACTATCTTGTTGTGAGTTTTATGATGTAACTAAAACAAACTTACCATTCTGAAAAGGCATGTGTAGTGAAAAATACAGCCGAATAAATAAAGTTTAATGTTTTATTAAACTGTTAAGACTTTTAAGTAATTTCAAAAATATGTCCTGGATTGGACCCAAAAAAATATGGTAAGCCTACCTACATGGCAAACGAGATGGGTGGAGTCTCCTAAAGGAGCTTGGACAAAGCGGTTGCTCCTGGAAATTCAGCCATGGGTTGAAAGGAAATTTGAGGAGGTGAGTTATGAGCTGACTCAGTTCCTAACAGGCAATGGCTGTTTCAGGGTATACATGAAAAAGTGCTCGGCAACAGATCTCTGTGTTTATTACAATCAAATGGAAACGGCTGAGCACACAGTTTTTCACTGCATAAGGTGGGAGCAAGATAGATGGAAATGTTATCAGCAGTTAAGAGTTTTGGATGCTGATAGCATTGTGAAACTGCATGTAGAGTCCAAGAGGAACTGAGCCTTAATCGAGGTCATGGTCAAAGTTATCATTAAAGGGAAGCTGGCAGATGAGTAGTGGGATGGTCAATCCTCATGGGTGGGCAGCAGAGGTCTGGTTGGGTTGTTGGCATAGGAACTGTGTTTATGCCTCATGGCCAGGTCTAGTTCCTTGGGGGGTGTTTTTTAGTTGGTGAGAACCAGCACTATCGTCTTGTACAAGCAGGCAGTGGCGTGTAGAGTTTTTTCCTCCTATGACAAAAAAAAAAGGTTTAAGTACTGGTACGACTATGGCTTTTCAACCAGATAGGTGGAAAGACTTGTGAGAACAACAGATTATAAATACACAATAGGTGATGTAGTAATTGGGAAGGCTTGAGAGCTTACTGAAACAAATCTTGTCAGATGCAGGGGAGGTAATGTGAGTTTTTTAATGCATGTGACAACTCATTGAATGTAAATGGAGCATTTGAATCACCAACATTTAACATATTTCCATCTGTAACTTATTTGAAATTTTTTTTATATATGATGAAGTTAGGGACAAGAACAATCAATCTGCCGGGTTAGTTTCGGCTGCAGAAGATGACATAAAAAGTTGAATAAGTTTGAAGGTAGACTGTTTCTGAGATCCGCAAATTGCACAAAGCTTCTTTAACACAGTAGATGTGGGAGTAGTGAGTGAGATGGTGTCTATGTAATTCCTCTATGACTTTCTCTTAGCATCTATGAATACACAACTGCTCTAGCCTTACGATACAAATTCAGATGTTCATTTGAAGTCTGAGGTTAAATTTACGCAGTGCCTACCATCATTTCCTAATTCCGTTTGGCAATCATATTCCACAAGGGAGTGGAGGAACATCTTGAATTTCCTGATGATTGTGGAATGTATCAACTAGCATTCTCGAGTGCTAGGAAGGTAAAAGAGTTAATCTAGGGCATCAGCACTAGCATCACTCTGTGATTGGAAGGCTTTATGGTAACCATTCCAATTTGATCTTTCAACAAAACATCTCCGTGGTCTTTTGTTTACTATGTGGTCAGCACAAAATGCAATAATAATTGGTTTATGGTCACTGTTGGTAAAGCGGTCACAAACAGACTAATTAAGACAACTATGATGACAAACGTGTATGATCCATCATTCAGCAGGCAGAGGTCCAAGACCTTTCTCACTCTGTTTATGATATTTTCTCAAGGGGAACAGATTGTTGAGCCCCATGAAATATATATCTTTTTCTGTTTTGCCTCCAGAATCACCATAAGTTATTACTTTGGAGGATGAATAAGGATGATATGTAAATGAAGTGTATTCTTGTATAGCCTCAAGTTGACCATTACTGAGACCTAGCCTTTACTAAGATTTGAACCTCAGAATTCTTGCCTTTGAAATCAGCTAATTTTTGATGATGACTTCACCACTAGACCAACCAGTTGGGTTGAGCCCCATGATATATGATGGGCATTAAAGTCCCCTACTGTTAGAGGAGATTTTTTATACCTAGTGCATTAAACTCTTTGAGTTCAGTGAGAGATATAGATTGCAGATGTACAATTTGAAAGGGACAGAGATTTTTATGGCGAATGCAGTGATGAGGGTAGTTAGTGGTATCCTTGTGGCTGACACTCCGTCAAGCAAGAATATAGTACCCCAGCACTTTCACTATCTACGAGAAAGTCATATCATTCAGAGAAATAGCCTCTGAGTTTCTTGCTGGAGGAGGTGTGTTATTAAAGGTTGTGTGTGCTTGAATACTCTAATATCTTTATTCCAAAGACCTTGAACGTTCCAGTGGTTAATATTCATAAATTAGCAGACTTATCAAATATTATCCAGTTTTTCTTTTTTGATTTTATAGTTTTTAGGAAGCGCTTTGCTTCTTCAGGCACTTCATCTACTATCATATCCTTGTAGAGAACTCAAGAAGGTGGTAGGGATTTGGAAGCCTGGGAGGACAGAGATGCTACACCACGCGATGATGTTTTAGTAGATCCCTTCACATGGAGCTATATTAGTGCAAGAAGCACCTTATATGTTGATGTACTCTGACGGAAGTGGTTGTAGGTAAAACACTATTGGTCTTTCTAACAGAAGTTACTTTCTAGCATTGCCAGTGCTCAATGATGTAATTTGCACCAGTGAGAGACTTCACTTGGTCTGATAAAGCTTCTACCAATTTTGTCAGTTCTTTGCAAGATTTGCATTCATTCTCTTATTGTATATTGTTAAAAGAGAGAGCCTGAACAAACCTTACACCAGGTTGTACAGGATTCCTCATGCTGAGAGATTTTCTGTATTCCTGGCAAGCCACAGGAAAGGGAACTTTCTCTTCAGTACAGATCTTCAAAATAGCTTTCTCTTCTTTTTAAATGGGGAATTTCTGAGTGTAGACCGTTACAATTCGCACATTTTTCTACTTCAGCTTACATGATGTCATCATCTCCTGTGCAGCCACACCATGCACAAATGTGTTCCTTTGTGCAATCATCTTTGTTGTGACCAAAACCCTGACACTGTAAGTAGTGTCTGAGGTTAGATATATGTGATATGACAGAAAGGTAACCTACTTTTATTCTGTCAGGAATAGTCGGACTTGAGAAAGTTAGCACTAACAAAGATGTCAGTACATCAACACCATTTTCCTTTCTCATAATTCTTTCCGCTGTCAACTCTTATATTATTTCAAGTAAGTTTACATCAGCCAAGTCATGGCAAAAGGTCACTGCCTTGCTGAAAGTTAGCATCTTATAGGGTTCCACTACCACTCCATCTATATACTTAAGGGTTAACAGTTTTCAGCACTGTTCTTCATTGTTCACTTCAATTAGTGAGGCATCACCTCTTAGCTTTTTAATAGATTTTAGAGAATTGCAAGCTGTTAAGATGCACTTATTTATCAAGAAGAGAGAAACTTTACCAAACAATTTACCTTCCTCAGTGTATCTCACCACAAGAAACCTTACAAAGGAAATTTTCATCCCCTCTGTAATATTTCTCGTTTCTTCACCACCTAAATCTTTAGCTGACAAAGTCAGTCGAAATCTCTTATAACCCTCAGGTTTGTTGGTACAATACAATACAACAACCGACGGAATAGTTTTTGGGTTTGAAATAACATTTCCATGAGTACTGGCGACCATCATATAAGTGGTCCACTCCAGCAGAGCGCATGTAAACTAGGGCTGCATATAACTGAATTCACCCTGGTACCTAGAAGACATTGTGTGAGGTTCACTCTGTAGAACCATCTACCTTGGGTTATGGCTGCAATTTGTAAAGTGTCGCAACACCACCAAGTGTAAGGGTAAGAAGAAACAGTTTAAGACGTTGTATTACTGTGTAAGGGTATACGTAAGTTGTAATTTGTGTAGTGTTTGTATATCATGTAAAAGGTTAGAGACTAGGGCCACGGGGAAGCAAACTCCCAAAGTCTTAAAAAGTAAGACTTCCCATCAGGTTCTTTTATATGAAGAATGTTGGTTTTTTTGTATACTTATATTACTTCTCCTGCATATTCTGCTGTTGGAAATATACATTTTAGATTAATTTTAGTACCCACCGGGTTGGTCTAGTTGTGAACGTGTCTTCCCAAATCAGTTGATTTGGAAGTCGAGATTTCCAGCGTTGGAAATCCTAGTAAAGCTAGTTATTTTTACACGGATTTGAATACTAGATCGTGGATACCGGTGTTCTTTGGTGGTTGGGTTTCAATTAACTACACATCTCAGGAATGGTCGTACTGAGAATGTACAAGACTACACTTCATTTTCACATACATATCATCCTCTGAAGTATTATCTGAATAGGAGGCTAAACAGGAAAAAAGAAAAAAAAACGATTAACTTTAGTAATAGTTTTTGCTTTTACTATTTACGATTATATCTCAATAACATTTTAACGTAGTTACTAGTTTTCATTGTAATCAGTAGGAAGAATAAAATGTAAAAAAGAACTGTTCATTCACTGTATTACGTGATCTTGAATGTGGCGGGATCCACAGCCTTTCAGATAACCGAACGCTTTCTTGTTTTTCTATAGCAATAACAATACTCCAGGATTATAAAATTAATGTTTAGTCAAACAGTTTTATTATTGTTACAAATTTATTATTATGTATTTTTTGAGCATATTTTAATTTTACTGCCTTTGGATGATATTGTAAGTATGAAATAATTTGTTTTCTCCAGTTTAATTTATTTGTATACAAAAATTAAAAGCTTTCAGAGATATAGATTAAAAATAAATTAACTAATTTCCTTTATTTACTAAGTCTGCGTATAAAATTAGAAACGTCTTAAAACAGCTTTATAAAAGCTCTCCTACAGGTGCGCTTTAAGAAAGAAAAACAAGTAAAATGGTTGTCATATTTAGCGATGTTTTGTTTCAGTTTCGTTTTAAATACTTAATTTTAATGTAATACTTGTGTTTAGTGTGGTATTATAATCTATTAAAGAATAATTTCTGATGACAATGAATAATCCTCACTCTTCTGAGAATTTTAATTTAAATGGTATGTATAAAATGTTTAACGTCTGCTGTAACTAACCTTTATTGATATGTGTAGTGTTAAAAGGATAGCCTACTTATCTCTAATTTTACTTTTACTATTGTGTCTCGTGTTTTAATCAGCTTGCACATAAAGTCTACAGTTGAGAAAACAAGTTTATTTTTTATATTATTATTCGGGGGCAAATGTTTTCTAAAGCGATACTGTGTTGTCATATTCAACTTAAAAAAGCCTACGTTATCTGTGAACATATTGTTTTGATGTTTATTAGGCGTATCTTTCTGGCTGCTTTCCAGAAATTTTGCGTTGTTTCTAGTGAATTAGATTGTACATGTTTGTGCATTTATCTATCGAAATGCGTCTCGTTTCAAAGTGCATGGAAAATGCTAACAAATATTTCTGATTTATTTTATTATCACTTGCTAATTACGTGATAGAATTGCTATTTTGTTTTTACTGTTAGTAACACATTAATAAACATTGTTTTGTTATTAAAACTAGCAATTTTTGTAATATATAAACATCTTATTCACAAGAAATTTAGTTTTACTAGTAATAAATTTGCCCATATCTGTCTTAAAATTTACTTGTTTCAAAAAGTAATGTATTTAGTAGTAAACTATCTAACTTTACTTGTAGGTGTGATAAATCTGCTTATAATTAATTTTTGTAATGTATATATACAATCAACACTTTCAGAGAACAGATAGTTATATTCATTTATCTAGTTGAATTTTAGTGTTGTAAAAATTTTATCTCATAGTTTGTTATTTTTATTTTAAACTTGATTTATTGCTAAGACAGTTATGTTTAATGAAATATCTTTTAATTTTACTTTTATAGTATATCATTGTTGACAGTTATTACAGTAATCTAACTACTACAAAGTAATAGTTAGATTACTTTTGACAGTTATCACATATAACTGCCAAAATTTTGCTTTACAATTATTTTTTTTCAGTGTTTACACTGGATTTTTTTCTTATAATCTGTGTTTATAATCATTTTCAGACCTACCAACCTAATAAAAAAATACAACTTTTTTTTAAGTATCATCTCTTTTACCTAACCATAATAACAAAAACAATGAAATATACTTAATTAGAATATTAAACAATGCATACAAGGAATGTAACAAAGGAAATTGAAACCCCAGCTGAAAGACTGTTCCATTATCAATAAAAAACACTTGTCTTATTTAATTCTTTGCTAATTACAGGATAGGAAGGTTTGTTGTTTCTTAGAATCCAGTAGTCAGTCTTGTGCTTTTTGTAAATAAAACTGCATTATCAGCTGTTCTTGCCTTCCCAATTTAATTTTTTTTAGTTAATTGTAAAATTTAATTATTTTACTGTTAAATTATTTATATATCTACAATCTTTTAAGTAATAGTAATTGCTTTTCCTGCCGCAAGCACAGACTTACATGTCTTTTTATGGTAGTAATTTCTACGGTATATAAAAGAATCATTGCTACTTGTAAGTTATGTTCCAGTGTATTAAGATAGTATTCTATTGCAAATAAGGGAATGAATTTTAAAAAATTGTAATGACACAAGTCGACATAAGTGAATAATAGTTACTGTTAAAAATATATATACAACCTCTGATGTGGTATTCTCAAACCAGCGTGCTAATCAATGCCAAGATCTACTGTTCTGTGGCAGTCTTTTCTCATTAATTATTGCTTTGATCTTTATCACAATGAGAATACAAATACAGTTATCATGCAAAACAAATTTTATGGTATTATAAATAGCAAGAATCCTGATATTACAGTTTATACAGATGGCTCTAGAAACATTAATTCTGTTGGTTGTGGTTTTGTGGTTGGCAACAGAACATACATGTTTGGCCTTCCCAACATAACCAGTATTTTTGTTGCAGAACTGTTTCCCGTTGATAAGACCTTACATTTGGTTGATCCAGAATTTCAACATGTTCTTGTTTGCTCAGATTCCACAAGTGCCTTACATGCAATTAGTGATGTATACGCCAGACACCTGTTGTTTGTGAAATTCAGTGTGTCATTAGATGCAATACAACTGTGAGCTTATGCTGGATCCCCAGCTATACAGGAATTTCAGGCAATGAGCTTGCAGATAGTGTGACAAGAGGCTTGTTTCCAGCCATCTTTTACCAGTAGCATTGCTTCTGACGATCGTGTCTGTTTCCTGAAGAGGGTAGTTCATGATGAATGGGATACTACCATGAACAAAATACTTCGCCCAATTAAGAACAATGTTTCACCATGAAGCTCCTCATGCAGAAATAACCATCAAGAAGAGGTTATTACCTGCTGTTTGTGACTGGGACACACTAGGCTCACTCATGGATATCTGATGACTGAAACAAATGCACTAGTTCGTGCTCACTGTGACTGCAGACTAACACTACACCACATCTTTGTGGATTGTATCTATTATGCAGCATTGCATCACAAATTTAAACTAGGGGCTAACATGCAAACTATTCTGGGAGGTAATGAAATGAAGTTATCTTATGTTTTACAGTTCCTTGGGGCCATCCAAATACTCAAATATTTGAATTACTATGTTTCAGCTATTTATGCCATTTGCTATAAAACAGATGATAATGTTATTATCAGATATATATAGTGTGATATATCTTTGTGTTAGATACAGTAATGAATAAAAAATGATGGTATTCAGAGCTAAATATCGTAGATGTTCAAAAATTGTACTAGATAATGTTACCAGTGGTGCTGAGACAACTTCGTGATGTTACTTTAACTTTGATATAAATTGCATTGTTTAATTATTTTTTTATTGTATGCAGATCGTTTTGAGAAATATGGAGAGAAACAATAAATTGGGGTAAAACCCCTGTTTTTTTATGTTTGACATAAATGGATAACTTTGTAAATGGATAGTAAACACATAAAATCTTTAAACAAAACTTATAGAGAATTTAATTCTGAATAAAGAGATAAGTTGAATAAATATATATATTTATATTACTCAGGGTTTTATTAAGTTTGTTATAAGTGTAAATTTTTTGTAGGAGATAGAAGATGTACGTCTTTTTACTAACAAAATCTTAAGTAGATTAGAAAATAGGTGTACCTACAACTTTTTTCTTAGATCTGACTAGCTTTTTTCAATAATTTTAACAATCTTCCTCAATACTATTGTAATCTACAACTAACAAGTATAACAAATTAACAAACATTGTAAAATAGAAAGTGACAGAATACTTAACTGATTAAATGAGTGATTGATAACATTAATCTTTTTCTAAGAAAAATTTGACTGCTTGGTTTCCTAGAATGTTTTATCACAGTTAATTTAAATTGCTTAGCATATTATTAAAATATAACAATTCCTTATAATTAAGAAAAATGATTTATTACTTGTCCAAATTTTTTTAAATGTGTTAAGTACTATTTATTTTTTTCTTACCTTACATTTCTCATGTTACTGCATTATGATATTATTTTAAAACTAAAGTTCACGTGTACCTGTAGCTTGTGAAACTCAAGCTTATTATTTTGATTGTAAATATTATTATAGTATATTGTCTTATTTTCTCATATTCATTCAGTTCATAGGTTATTTGCTAACATTTTGGGATGTACAAAATTCAGTTTACGATTTAAATGCTAAAAACCATCATCAGTTAAATGTTTGTAAGGTGTCTACTAGGACAATTTTTTTTAATACAGCAATTAAAGTATTTGCTGACTGATCAGGCCCTTCCATTGTGAAACATTCATTTATTTCCTGGCACAAACTACCAAATACCTGTTACTATATAATGCCAGCATTATTTTTTATTTTGAGAACATGGTCGGTCTCATTCTCAGCTGTTTATCTGATACCACCACCATTACTTGGTATTGTTTAGTTAACAACTCCATTATTATTATTATTAACATTCACAATTTTTTATTTATATTAAATATTATTTACAAGACTGAACAAATCCAAGTAGCAGGAAAGCAAACAAATAATGTATGGCAGAAATTGGTACTATGTTCTATTAATTGTACTGTCTGCATAAAATCAGTTGACTGCTGTAATACCCGAGTACCAAAAGCCAACTGGCTCTTTTATTCACTAACTACTGGATTGGGAGTGTGTAATTTAGAATATACTTTAATTAATTAATTAACTTTAACTTATAATATAAAAATATAACTATAACTTACAATTAATTAATCTTAACTTTCTCTTGTAATGTAAAATTTTCATTTTATCAAAATGAATTATTCGTTTTCTATACCATGTATCTGCACTCTAGATATGATTTAGGCTTATAATTTTCATTATGTACTTGAAATACATTCAAAAAGTTTTATACATTTCACAAATTTTCTACATTAATGTATATTAAAACAATTCTGCTGGAAAGATATCAGCTGACTTGTATACAGTTTCATTTATCAACAAGAAAAGAAGGTGAAATGATAGTGGGCGGTGAAAACAGAAATTAATGAATGGATGATTTGTTGTAATTACCTATTTGCTGCATATATTTTGTGCCCCATGAAGAGGTATATGCTTATGATTTAGTATCACTCGCCCATTCCCCTACTGATTCTATTAAAACCTTACAGATCTTTTAACAGAGGTTTAAAAATATTCTGTGAAAATTTCAACTTTCTAGGATTTATAAAAACAAAATGGCAGCTTTCAAATTCAGCTCTGAAATATCATATGGACTATATTGTTAGATGCAACGTCCCATGCATAGCATTCAACTTGTTTATCTATAAATAAATAAATGAAATACAACTTTACCAATGATTCGTCTTGCAGTCTCCTTTCTAGTACTTTCGGTCATTCGACCATCCTCAGGAAAAGTTAATCTTCAATTTATATCATTAAAGTTAAATTATGTAAAAAGTAAATTTAAAATCACAACTACTGGTTGTAATAGTATAAAGTTAGTCATGTTTGTTATGTAAGAAGGCCGCAGTTGTTAATTTAACTTTTTGTTCAGCTGTAAATCCCATTTTAACAGTTAAATGTTTACATAGGAAAGTGAAGCTAGATTATGACTAATTATTAACTTGTTTTGTTCAATTTGAACTACTGTTTTAACAATACATCATCTGGTTTTAATGATTTTTACCAGTTATTTTATAATGAGTAAAAAATGTGGTTTATCAGAAATATAAGTTTTTATTTGTAAGTCACCATTTTGTTTCTTAGAAAATTGAAATTTTCACAGAATATTTTGAGAACCTTTTTTAAAAGATTTGTAAAGTAATAGAGTCTGTGGGGGAGTGGGTGAATGATAACTAAATCAAAAGCATGTATCTCTTACACACGGTAAGGACACACTGTATACAATAGTGACTGGAAACTTAAAATGAATCCTGATTTTAGCTCATTAATATCTTTCAATTTATTTTAACCACCAAAGTCTTTAAAAAAATGCAAGTTTTTCTGTACTATAATAAATTATACAATTTGCATTACAGGCTAAGAAATAGATGCATGGCTATTTGGTTGAAGAGTAATGCTTGCTTAAGAAAGGTACATAGTACTTACGTATAGGAATTTGTAGTTTAATGTTATGAAAGTTTTTAGTTGAGGTATAGTTGCTTTGTAAAAATGTCCACCAGAGAATTATTGTGTTATGCTAAAATATACACTACATTCCTCAAGCATATCAGTCACTCTAAATTCTATTCCCAGTAGTAATCTGCACTTCCAGTCACCTCTACTAGAAAAAGTGAAGAAAGGAGTGGTTTCCCTTTACCTTCATCATTGGGTCAATATGTTAAAGTCACTTGTTACTTTGCTCTAAAGCACAATACTTTGATCTAGGAGAAAGGACCTTATTATTCTACCATTCTTTTTAAATTATTGACCTTTTTAAAATATCTTCCCACTAGTTTATTTAAAATTAAATTAAAATATATATTTTTACAGCCACAATCTCATTTTGTCAATGAATATTTGTAATAATACTAATTAAAAAATAACAAAAAAACTTTACTTTTCTGCTATACTGTTTAATGTGTATATTAATACATGCTCAGATAGTCCCTTTGGATTTTTTTTTTAATGGCTGTATATTTATTTATTAATTTATATTATTTGTATATTTATGATTTTTAATTATTAATATGAACTATTTTATTTAAATAATACATTTTGGTACTGATTTGATTACAGTTTCACCACAGTTTTCCCCGATCTATTCTGATAAATCCTGAAGTAGCTCTTCCCATTTCTAATTTTGGAGTAGCAAATCTACCCATTTTTGACATGATTATCTAAAATAGAATATTTACTTACTTTTGCATATCAACAGGTCAAGCCTGCAGGTGTACTTATTTTGACCCATTGAACTTATAACTATATACAGAGTACAATATTTTGATTGGGAAGTTGGCACGCACAGCTTAGTCACTTCAGAGCCTGTAACAGCTGTAAAGGGTCTGATATTTTAGGACTACACAGAAAAAACTGCCTGATATGTTCAGTATTTTTTTCAGACAACCTCTATCGTCCCGTACCCTTCCTGTACACAGACATCCGGCCATTTCAAACCAATTATGCCATCAGTTAATGTTACTGTCATTATTGTCACTTGGAGGATCATAACTAAACTTTTTATTTAACATACTTAGAATGGTTACTACAGATTCACATTTAGCAAACTGGAAAACACAGAAAGCCTTCTGTTCAGGACTCCACCATCTTTGCTAGTGGTACTATCAAGCACAGGAATCAATCTACGATTCTTTTCGCAACTAAGTTGTTTTGCTGTTTGATTCTTGCCTTAAATCAACATTGTACATCTTATTTTAACTGCACTTTTAAGACAGAAGCTGACGAATATATTGTATATGCATGGGAATCAATTACATTCTGTCTAAATGTTGCCGCCCATATTGATCTAATTTTCAGACCAAAACTTAGTGATATATGATGTGATTCCTTTAATCATGGATAGTGGATTTATTATGACACCACAGTTACAAGCAAGAATAGAATAATTTACAGCAAAAAAGTAATGTATACACCCAAGAGTATACAAATTATTGCTAATAAATATGTTTTAATTGGTTTCAGATTTGTCACCAGAACAACAAAAGATGTTAATAGAAATAAGAAGAAGGAAGACTGAACTATTATTGGAAATTCAAGTGAGTAATTTTTTTTCTTCTATTTAAAACTAATGTTTTTACTTATTCTACCAATAAGAATAGATTTATGGAGCTTTTTAGTTTGCATTTTAGTCCCAGTTTTTAACATTAACCAATTCAGTGGGACCTAGTCAAAACCCAGTTATCTTTCCCTACTGTATAACAGGAGTGCACTCAAAATGGAGTGGTGAGCATCACCACACTTTTGTTATTGAAATCTATTTAAAAAATGTGATTCTGTTATCAACATGGTAGCGATTATTTAGTTCACATTTTCAGCTAGGTCGACATGCCACGGTACCCAATAAGAAGACAGTTCAGTTATGAGTGTCCAATTTTAGAGCTACAATTCAGTTTTTAATAAGGAACCACCAAGTATGCCATGATGCATTTGAATACCTGAAAATATTGAAGCAGTGAAACAAGCAGTTATACAATCTCCATGCTGCTGCGTAATAAATTTCTGATTGTACTGTGAGGAGAACTTTACAACTGATTTACAGTTTCATCCTTACAAAATATTGGTTGTGTAGAAGCTAAATGAATGTGACTGGATTAGCCGTATTGCTTCTTGCTAGGCTATTCTGGAAAATGTTCCAGTGAATTTGATTGTGCTGTTAACTGACAAAGCCCATTTTCATTTATCAGGTTGTGTTAACAAAATTTTTGATACTGGACAGGAAATAATCCCTTACAACTTCATGAGCACCCTCTGCACTCTTGAGCGTGTTACAGTTTGGTTGCTGAATTTGGAATAATAGGGCCATATTTTTTGAGGAAGAAAGGCAATCAGTTGTATACTAACCTCAGAATGTGTAAAAAATTTTATGCAAAGAATGTCAAAATTGGCTCAAATGTCGGGTTTCCCAGTGCCATCAATGTATGCTAATCTGAACTTCAATTTTTTACTGACCATCTTAAAACTTACACTCAGAATGTCTGAAAACATTTTTATTATTTGCTGGGGATCTGTATCATTTTTTACTCATAAGACTGCTGAAGTTCAGTCGGTAATGCTAATACTATTTTATAATAGAAAATCATGAAAAAGATATAAATTTTTATTCATAAATAGCCTCTAACATTACCTCATTTAAGTTAGAACCTTTGTAAATATTACTGTATTGATTGTAAACTCTTCTGCAGTTCATATCACTTCATTTTTTATAATTACTGCTTTACAGGCGGATGAAATTTTTTCAGTTTCAGTCTTCTTAGTTTTCTTCAAGATTAGTTGTTGATTTGCTGCAGCTAACAGCTAATAATAACTTCTGGCTAGGTGAAGTTAAATAAATATATTACTGCCCGACAAGTTTATGATAGGACGTGTTTTTTCAACTTCACGTACCATCATGTACCTGTCCTATTTAGGCTGTTATTGTGTTTGTGACATTTGATTTGAATACTTGAATTTTATAAAAATATGGAATTTATTGATGTTACGTAATATAAAAAATATTAGTTAATTTTTATTTTCATTTATTCTAACTTTTGTTTTTATATTTGATATGACAATTCTATCTTAAGAAAAATATTCAGTTTCTAAAATGTAATTGATTGTGCAAATTTGGTCTTATCTTGTTTGTAAGGAAATGTTTTCGGTTTATTTTATTTTTATGTGCAAATAACCAGTTATTGTCACCAAAAAGTAACAAATTTTACAGTGCTGCTCTACCATTTCATTAAAATTACTTCTATACTTTTTTTAGAAAATTCATAAGGGTAATACAGCTGTAAACAAATAAAAATTCACTGTGACAAATGGATTTACAAAAGAAAAATGAATGACACCTAAAGGATTGTAAAGAAACCAGGAGGAAGAGGACTGAAAATTACTACAAAATGCCCATCTTACAGAAAAATTAACCCAAATAAATGAGTTACAAAAATGAAAGAAAAAACAATTTTTTTTAAATTTTAAATTTGAATTACAAATAATAAAAAAAATAAAAGTTTTCAAAGAGAAAATCAAAAATACTTATCTAACAGTTAACCTGAGTATTATTACTAAAGTCCTTTTGCTTCAAACTATAATCTTAAAACTCACGGTTGAGCACACTTCTGTCAATAAAACAAACTGCTGGCATTATTTTAATGTAAGTAGTCACCCTAACTGTAATATTATTTAATTCTTAAAATTTCATTTGTGGGATTTACATGTACAAACCAGATCACACAGCAGCAATCACTGAATTTAAATGGCAAAAGTTACAGCAGATTGTATGAGCTGTACTTATTTAAATAAAATAGATAATATTCATTTGTAATCACTTTTTTCTTTTCAAGGTGGATCACTGTCACTGATAATTTTCTCTAATTTTCTTTCTTTAGCTGAAAATGAAAGCTTAAAATTGAAAAAAAAATTGTTTCCACTAAATCAATTATAAAGCTCTCTTTGAACTTAAAAAAAATTTACTTTAGAAGTAGTTTCAAATTCTGTTCTCAGAGTTCGAGAAAGGATTATCAAAATTATACATTCTTAATATACTGACAAAAACTTTTAATTTTAATCCTATTTGTAGTTCAGGCGCCTTATAAAAAGTTAAATTATTTTTTATTACCAGTAAAAAGTGTTCTATGTTTAAGTGTCTAATTAACTTTTTCCAAAATGGTTTGCTCACTTATGATGAATCAAAAACAAACAAAATTCAGATTAATCTAAGTTTAAGTTACAGGTATCTAAGTTTTAAATTGCAATATATTACAATAAACAATTTGCTTGGCAATTCAAAATACAGTTACACAAACCACCAGCATGAAGTATAATGCTTTCACAATCGCATTTGTCACACTGCTCAGCCAGTTAAATTATTAATTTACATAGAAAAAATTATATACTTTAAACCCTTATCATTCATTAAATAAGTCAGTAAAATAATTATTTTGATTGAAGCAGCTATTCTTTAAATTTAGAAGAATATCGATACAAACATACAGATAATTATTGGTTTAAATTGGTTTAAATTCAATTTTGTATATCCAGGAATAGATAAACATTAATCTCAAATATTTATTTTTTTTTTACCTTCTAAAAAACTTTTGCATATAGAATGTAAATTTACCCTAAAAAATTATTGATTATTGCTGTCTTATTGGTATACGGATATTTGTTTTAAAAGAAATTTTATTTTTTATATTTTGATAAGTCTTATTTGTTAAAAATTTATTTAGTGTCCTTTTTCTTTTTCTTTTTTTATAATTATAATAATTAATTTACTTCAACCATCTGTATTTATAAATATTTTTGTCATTGTGCAGATTTGAGTAATGGAATCTCAATTGCTCCTGATTGTTATTTCTTAACCTCAGTGCTTTATATTTTTATTATTCTAGTAATTACCATTAGAAATTGTGTGTGTGTTTATATTATATATGTATATATATATATTTTTTTTAATATTCTTAATTAATTTGTGATGTGTGTTTTAAGAAGAAGAAAACTTTATATTTGAGTTGCTGTACCTAATATTTATTTATTGTTTTTGTTGTGATTATGCATCAAGTTGGTTTATTTTTGTTATTGAAATAGTATTGTTATTTTCATTACTTGCAGTTTGTGATTTCATTTTAAAATTAAATATTTTTATGACTATTTATTGTATTATCACATATTTAATTTTAATTGATTCAAATGATTTGATTTATTTTTTAATCAGTTTTTAATGTATTTTAAAGGTATAACTCTTAGTTTAAGAGCTCTTCTTCCTTGCTACAATAAGGTAATTTTGATATTAATTCGATTGTACTTCTAGAGTACATTAATAAATATTTTTTCTGTTGTAGTTGCTAAATTTTATTCTACATTCATTTAGAAACGCAATTAATACACAAAACAATTTTTTTATCAATTAGATTAAACAGGTGGTGCTTCAAATATCTACTTTTAAGTAATGAAATCCACCAATGTAAAATAAACATGGTTGTATAGGATTTCATTAGCTTGACCTCATAAACTTAATATTTATAATTTTACACAGGGAAAAAATTGTTGTCCCATAAAGTTTCTTATTTAATTATCTTTTCCTTAAGCAGTAAGTATTTTCTTTACTTTAACATCTGTTTACAATTAATAGTCAGTCATTAACCATTGATTAAATAATGAAAAATGTATTTATATACATATCTGTTGTTATTAAATTAAAATATTTTTATTTTATGTGCTATGAAATTATTAATTTCAGTTAAATTTGCCATCTCCAATCTAACAAATACCAATAATTCATTGTCAATTGTAATGCAATTAAAAAACAAAGATAATTTCTATTATTATTATTTCTGAGGATTTAAATCTGATTTATATACTAGTATTGTATTGTATTGTATACTTAAATTGTTTTATACAGGGTGATTCAAAGAAACGGGAAATTTTAAAGATTAAATAACGTAATGAAAAATTTTTTTTAGCAAATGAATTATATCTAATGTAATTGTACAACTATTTCCATTTTAAGATACATACATTTTAGTTTATTTTTTAAAGATGACATCTTCCAGGTGACCTCCTCTTCTACGTAAACACTCACGAAGTCTCTTTGTTAAATTGTTCATGGTTTGACGTAACATCTCAACTGGATTTTCCGCATGCTTCTCGGATCTTTGCCTTCAGTTCTTCCATTGTAGCAGGTCCTCTGTGGAACACTTTGCTTTTAAGGTGACCCCATAAAAAGTAATCGCAATCTGAGAGATCAGGCGATCTGGGAGGCCATCTAATGTCACCATTTTGTGAAATGACACGTTGTCCAAACAATCGGCGTACAGCTGCCACCGATATTCGTGCAGTATGTGACGTTGATCCGTCATGTTGAAACCAGGCTGTGTTAAGAATTGGTGGAAATCTCTTTTGTTGTTTCACAACAAAGGTTTCAAGCATTGCTATGTAACGAGCCGATGTCACTGTAATCGCAAGACCGTTGTCATCCTCAAAAAAATAAGTGCCTATAACACCGTAAGATGACGTAGCACACCACACGGTCACTTTCTGGCTGTACAACGGACGCTGGTGTAGCTGCGTAGGATTTTCTTGTGCCCAGTATCTGAAATTTTGCTTGTTAACAAATCCACTGAGGTGGAAATGCGCTTCGTCTGACATCCGCTTCGTCTGACATCCACAGTTAGTGAACAAGCTCTTCGTTATCATTTATCTTCTGAAGCATTATATTACAGAATTGTGCTCGCACAACTGCATCGTTAGGTTTCAGTTCCTGGACGATCTGCAACTTGTATGGATGGAATTGCAAGTCCTTCACTAACATTCTTCGAACACTTGAACTATGCAATTATAAAGATGCTGAGAGACGACGGATTAACCGATGTGGACTTTGTGTGACATCTTGTAAAACTTGAACATTCTGTGGTGTACGGATGGTTTGCTCATGGCCTGGAGGTTTCTTTTTCATTGCCGAACCAGTTACCTCAAAATTAGATATCCATGTTTTAATTGCATGTGCTGATGGAACACTGTCGTGCCGTCCCAGATTAAAATGACGGTGAAATTCTCTACGCGCTCCCTCCACACTGTCATTGTTTTTGTTAAACGCTTTGATAGCAAATGCATGTTGCACACCACTCCAAAGATCCATGACAACTAAATGGCAGGTTAGGTTAGAGAGGCTGGCACCACTTATCAAGTGGTACCAATCGCCCACGGCTACCAACACAACATTCAAAATTTCCCGTTTCTTTGAATCACCCTGTATTAGTATTATACATGATACAGTATATGCTTATAGCATAAAATACATTGGCAATATTTATTGTTTGCGATAGGAATTGAAAGGAGGTGATTGTGATTAAAAAACTATTTAAAATACATGGAAGTAGAAAATTATAATAAATACAGTTGCAAAGAAAACAATACAGAGCAAGTAAAGTGTTAGGTGATTCATGGAGTTAATTATCTTTGAAAATAATAGCTGTGTAATCAATTGCTAATGTTTATAGATTTGAGCTGTCAGTCCATTGTGTATACCTACTCATCATTACATGAAATTAGTGTCCTTACATTCACAAAAAAATTGCATAAAAATCACCAAAAAATTTGGTTATGTTACTCGCATTAGAAAAAATGTATAGATTTTGTTTAAATGTTTGGAAGAATTTAACATCAACAGTAATTGTGGGTTAATGTTTTGGTGTAATGTGTTTATTGAAACATTAGATTTAAAAATTTGTATTTGTAAACTATTCTGTTTATTTACTTGTGTTATTCTGTTTAAAATTTTCTGTAATTTCAAAAGATTTTATTGTAAAAATGAAAGAGATTTATTTATTGACAATTGAACTCGCACATATAGAGTAAAAGTTACACATAGGGTTGATGATAGGGTTACACATATGCAGTACTGTGATGATGCCATGGCAGGCATCGTTGTGCTAATTTTTGGTTCATTGAAAGTAAGTCGGCTGTTACTGTTCAGCAAAATTTTACTTTTATATTAGATGCTTAATTTTTGAAGAGGACAGGTCGGTCATATGGTCACTGAAAACTCCTGATGTTTTATCTCCCTTGTATTTTTTTCTTTTAAAGTTGAAGAAAATGTATTATCTGATAAGAATTTCTTGTCAGAATTATAGTTATCTTTGAATCTTTTGTGATAATTTTTTTCAGTGAATGTGACTGAGCGATATTGAAACAAATTACCAATTATAGGTTTAAAGAAATGTTTCTTTAGTTAATCAGTGTTCACTGATGTTTAATATATCATATTGATTTCAATTAAAAAAAATCAAAAATATTTGTGTTTGAAAAATGAATTTGATTAGGAGAAACATGAATCTTTATATAGTGTTGAGAAGCAGATATAAAAGTTATACAGAAATATGAAAATACATATGTGCAATAAATTTGATTACTATAAAATGAGGCAACAAAGAATATATCAAATATGCAGCAGTCTCAACTCTACTATCAAAATAGCTCACCATAGCTCTGAAAAGGTCTTATAAGAATATATTTTGATGTACTTAGGATTCAGTTACAAGTTTACATTTGTGCATGTGCGTTTTCTGTCAGTATGTATATATATTTATCCTTATTTCTAAGAATGCATAAAAACCTGATAAAACATACCTGTTTGTACCTTTATGTCCACTGAATACATTCAAAATGTTTACTTACTAATGATATTATGTTGTATTAAAAGATAAGTTAGTTGAGATATGCATTTTTTTTTTAAATACGTCAACTGTGGTTACTGATAACATTTCTCCTCATAGTTATTTGTGGGTTATACTTTCCTCATAGGATGTAGTGATTATAATTTATGCTTTTTAAAGCACTGATGACCCTATTAGCTTAAGAGTTCAGGATTGACACATTATTTGAAATTATTTGGATTATATGAATGAATCTTCACGTTGGGTTTATTATTTAAAATTATTTTCTGTGGTTTTGCATTATGAAAAATTTGGTTATCGTGCTTGTGTACAAGATTTAGAATAGTGCCCAGATTGATAAAAGCCATTTGGTGATTTGAAAAAATCTTAATTCATTTGCAAACGGTAAACACATTTTTAATATATAAAAAATTGTTGAATTTTTACCCTTATGTAATGTGCTCAAACAACAAGCACAATAGCCCTGGATCAGGCTTTAGAATAGCCACAGGGTCAGAGACCACCCTGAGGTTCTTGACAGGTTGTAGGCAGAGTACCCTTGCAAACCTTTACCAAACTACATAAAAAGTAGTGACAAAGCAGGTCCCAAATCTTTACTTCAGATCCAGTTAGCAGAATAAATTCAAATTTGGAAAAATTAATATTAAGAAAACGTAACAAATTCTACCAAAAAAATTGGTGAAATAAGATCCCATTGCTTGGTTTTATTAGGTTCAAGCTTCATATAAATATTAGATTCTATTATTATCATCATGAAAATTTAAATAGCACATATTGGAAATATAGGCCTTAGTTAAACAATTTTCTTCATATTCTTTCTGTGGATGGCTTTAGGATCACATAACCTCTGGGAATGTTAATCAGATTTGGCAATGCTTGCTTTTGAAAGGTGAAATCACTGAATATTTTTTAAAATATTAGTTCACTAAATAAAGTAATAAAACTAATATAAAATATATAGTAAACAGTTTTTTGATGTCTATAGATATGATGCAGTATTAGTACATATGGCATAAAACTAGTTAAAGTGTTTTCAGTCTAGAAATTTTTGATGTCAGTGATGCACCTCTCTCTGATCAGCCATTGACTGAAAAAGTCTATGAAATTATTAAAAAAAAATCGAGCCACGTTAGTAATCATGATATTAGTAACAAACCAAACATTTTTGAAACTACTCATTACGGGTGATAAAAATAGATCTTGTTTGATAATATATGGTAAAGATCATGGCTGAAGCAAGGTGAAACTGCAAATGATGGCAAAGGATTGATGCCAGTAAAAGTGATGCTGTTTGCAGTGGAGTTGGAAAGGAATTATTCACCATGAGCTGCTACCACCCAGTCGACAATTTATTCTAATTCCAACTTGAAAGATTAAGATAAGCATTCGACGTAAAGCAACAAGTATTGATCAACATGAAAGGTGTCACTTTCCATCACAACATTGTCAGACTCCACGCATGTTTGGTGACCCATCAAAAAATTTAGATACCTTGGCCAGGAAGTTTTAATGCATCCACTGTACAATCCTGACCTCAGACTGTCAGATTTCCATTTGTTTCAGCATTTACAGAACTCTTTTAACGAGGAGAAAACTCAGAAGTTTGACTACTTGAAAACGACAAAATGTGATTGATCAAAACAGCACATATCTGGTTTAATAAACTTCATTTGAAATGTAAAAAAAAACCTTATTTTACATTAAAATATAAAAAAAATTTGCTTGTTTATTCAATGGATGAAAAACTACAAGTTGTAAGGTTTGATTCCTTTGACCTGGCATTTTTAGAGCAGTTTGAAAAAGTGTGTATGACTAGCTTATTTAGTTGGGTTGCTGGATTTTACGTTAACTTTCTTTTATCCTTGAACAAAGTTAGCTGTTTATCAGCTTAATTTGGTAATCATTTATGTTATTTTGTAAGTTGCACTTTTTTTTAAAGAAACCAGAATATTGGGCATTATTAAAATATTATGATATTTTACATATTGCAAAATATTTTCAATAAAATGTATTGGCTCCAATTTGTGGCTCTATAAAATTATATCAATTAAACGCCAGAAAGTTATTTAGTTTCTCTTCAAATTCTAAATTTTATTTATAGCATATTATCGCCCAGAAAATGTATTAGTTGAATCAGCAAGGTTACAGTTTCTTATAGTTAGTTACTCATTTGAAATTAACATTAATGAAACAGATTAAATAAGGTATTTATTCCCTAGATAGATAACAGATAATTTACATTTAATTGATTACAGAGTTGTTCCAAAGTTTCCACACACGTTAATGAATTTCAAATGTTTTAAGTGAAATTGCTGCTCCCCCTCTAGATTTTTGACAAGGGGAATGAACTGCATTGCTGTTACTTTAAATTAAAATGCCACTTCTTAATAAAGCCTTGTTAAATTTATTTTATTTATTTATTTTTTTGAAAAACTTATTAAAAACTAGAATTATTAGTTTTACGTATTTGTTTTAACCGCATTAACATAAAAATGGGAATTCCGTTTAAATAGCAGCCTGATAACGTCATAACATTGATGCAGTAGTTTATAATAGAAGCTGCTTATTATAACAACTTCATTTAATTGTAGTGCTTACGCCTCTACGGTTTCTTGTGTTAATTGAATTGGACTTTTTTTAATGTTTCGGTACGGATCGATTTAGGATTTAAAGTACGCGTTTTTCTTTAATTATTAAGATTTACATTAGTGGACATATTTTTTTTTTTACCGGAATATGATTGTGACTAGTGGAACCGAAGTTTTTGTTGCAGGATTTAGAAAGAATAGCAGTCTCGTGCGTCTAGAATGTCTGTTTTTACGAACTACTCGGTCAGCTGTTTGTTAGTTAACCGTGAGATGTCGCCGTAACTGGGTTTCGTAGTTATGCGTTATGTTAATGCTAGTTAGTACCGCATTTATAGGGAGCGAGTTGTGCGTATAGTGTAAGCTAGCCTTAGTTTTTTCTATAGTGCTGTGGTTATGTGTGTCATGTGATATCCGTAATTGTATAATATAGTTTTAAACTAAACGTAATTTTATTAGTGGTATTTTATTGAATTCGTATAATTTGTGTTACGGTATAAGAATTTATTATAGGTTTGATTTTTTCGAATAAATAAACATATTTATAATTTCCCAAGCACGTGCCCACGCGTGCATGTGTTAGTAATTATCATGTCTGTTCAAAATGATTCGTCATATAAACACTTAGAATTCTGTTATAAATTCATTCTACCTTTTTTGCATTAACTTTGTTAGGCACTTTCAGATTAGTGTATAAAAAAATTATAAATGATCTTTTATAGTTTTACATTGTAACTATTGACAGAGCCCAGTATTTTTTTCGTGTAGTAATAAATTGAAATTCTTAGTATTATCTTTAGTTTAATTTGTAGTCTGATGAGAACCGCCTTATAACATGTTCCGCATAAAAACTATTACACAGTTTCAGCGTTGTGTTATGCAAATTGTAGTATAGATTTTGATTATGGATATAATTCAAAATATTATACACCAAAACAAATATCATCTTCATGGTGGGGCATCTGTTAGAAAATTGTTCTATCTTGTTTTGACACTCCTTATCTGCTAATTAGTTATTAATATCGAAAGTTCGATTCGGTTCTCAATTATGGGCTACGTCCATCCCCGTTTGAGATATATTCCGAAACTGCATGCCTCCTTCAATCGGATTTAATTTTGTAGTCGCTTGAATATAATCTCTTTTAAAACATTCAGGACATTATTTTTATCTCTTTAAGGTTCGAACAACTTTTCTATGAACCTTTTTTTATAAATGTAATAATTCTTATGATATCGGTTTTTTTACTTATAGCACAGCAAAAATTAAAAAAAAATACCGCTTGCATTCATATTTACAAACAATACAAATATAATCCATGAAATATATCGGAGGAAGTATATCTGATAAGCTGGATTATTGTTAACACCCTAGGAGTTCTCCGTGTTTATCTAATTTCAATTCCAAACGTATAGTATCACTTTTAATGTTTATTATGACACTTTTTCAGATTGATTTCGATTGTTTGGTTTTTTTTTGGTACGTAATGTTTTGTCCTCAGTAATGTTATAACTAAATCGTCTGTGCGTTATTTATGAAATAATTTTTTTTAAATATTTTTGTGTTATTTTAGATTGTGTAGTTTTGTACACGTTTCAAAATAATCGTAGCGACAGTTACGGAGTTATAGTGCTGGAAACGAAGTTGTCAAAATTATCTTACTTTTTTGAAAGAGTAAAAATTAGGAACCGATAGAAAATCACTTAGGAATTTTATTGGGGTTTAATGCTCGTTTACTGGTGATCCATCTCCCTCTTCGTATGCAATAAGCGGCGGGGACATTCCACAAAAAGTGGTCGATAGAAACTCATAAAAGTTTTAAAAAAAGATTTTAAAAATGCTTTTCTACGGTTTTTAGTTAATATAATGGCCGTGGGTAGACGTTATTTAAAATTTTTATTCAAAATTTAGAATTCGGTCGCTATTGTTTATAAAATTATTATTAGATTTGATATTTTTCATTTAGGTTCAAAAATATTCCATAGTTACGTAATTTTATTTGCACAGTGTTTTAAAATATTATATTATTTAATAATTATATATACGACCTTCATAAAAATATTTTTCCTTGGGATAATATTTCATTTCCAAGTATTTGTTTTGTCATTATTTCTTAGTAATAATAATAAAAATAATTGTGGGAAATTGTCTTGCAGTCGCCGGTGTTATTTTTTTTTTAACATTCCTAATGAATGTTGTGTAACATAATGTCTTTAACGTGAAATAATGAATTGCTATTGTTTATCGTAGGCTATTAATTTACACGAACAAATACTTTTACATTATCTTTGTGCATAGTGTAAAAATAATATTTTGTTACAATTTTGTTAGTACTTAGATCGTTATTTAATCTAATTAAATGGTATCATCCAATTTGTTTTTCGTTTGTTTCGATGAATTTTTAGCCTCTGTTTTTTAGTTATTGTAGGCCCACTATTCTTTATTCCGAATTTTAAAAAAAAAAAATGGTTATATAAACGTATAATGAATTGCATTACCGTGCATTGGTTGTCGACTGGGTTTTTCGGTATCATATATAGTGAGCTTGAATTGTGGTTTTTCAACAAAATATAAATCTTAATAGTACGTATCTTTATCCTATTGCTATATAAAAGTTGAAAGTTTAAATTTTTAATGATAATCGCAAATAGCAGCGCGTTTTCACGTGAAAAGAAAATCATTTCGGCAGTGAAGTAGAGATAGTCTTAAACATATACTGTATATCACTATTATCTTTTACTCTTAAATTGTGTTGTAACAATATAAACATATTTTTACATAATATTGTATAAAACTTTTTAACAATTAACATAATACGTATTTTGATGTGACGATTCGGTTTTCTTAAAGGTGTTTGAAGTCAGCACCGTTCTCTGTTGTCCGTGTTCGAAATTACTTTCTTAAATCGCAGTTTTGTTTATCGTAAGCGTTTTGTGAATTTTTTGAAATTAATAGTAATTTTTCAAAAAATTTGGGATAAAATACAAAAAAACCCTTGTAGTGAAATTTGTGTTTTAAAATTAGAAAGCGATGAAATACTTTTACTGATATACTATGTCTGCTGCATACAGAAGTAATGTAAACGGACGTTTCTTCGCCAAGTTTCTCTAATTTAACGACTTTGTCGTGAGTCGGCGACCGGCTGCATACAAGTCTTCTGAAGTGAAAATAAAATTAAAAATTTCGTTTGGAAAGAAACGCTACGAATAGTTTTTTATTTATTTTTTTATCAGTAGAGTTGCCGACTTTACGGCAAGAAACGCCTACGAATAGTAGTTTTTTTTATTTATTTTTTGTCATAGAGTTTCCGACTGATACGGCATGACTTCTGCAGTGCCCAGTAGTCTAATCTCTCTCTGATTCTTTTATTATTGTTTTTTCTCCGAATTACAAAGGCCGTTGATTTCAACGGAGTTTATTGACGCTCTTTTGCTGGGTGGTAGAAGACCGAGTCCTAGCTTTAAATCCAGAATGATAGTTTCCAACTTGGTTCCGGTTTAGAATAAACTCCATTTACCTAGTTTTAAGTTTTTTTCGAGCGGTTAAGCTTATTTGTATATCTTAACAGTCACAATAGCGGTAGCAGCTGAATGGCAAACATCCAGTAGCATAATTGAGAGAAGTCTGGGTTCAATTTTTTTATCTTTTTTTTTTAAACTTTTATTATTACATTTATACTAGCGCAAAGATTTTTTTTTTTAATTTCAAAGCGGCCTACTGGGGACTATGCTGATATTTCTTTTTTCCATGTTTTGCTCCATTTGCTCTGAGTGCACCCGTTTTTCTTCTGTCCATTTCATCGTCGTCGTTTATTATCATTATTGTTGTAAATAGTAAATAATGAAAGATTTTACGATTAGTATAAATGTAAGAATGTGGATGTACAAATAAGTTACTGGAACCACTCGAAAATCTATAAATGGAGTTTGCTCCAAAATGAAGTCGAGTCGAAAGCTGCCATTTTGGATATTTACTATAGAGATATCTGCCCTTTCACCTTGCAAAAGGGCATCAATAAACTACGTTGCCAGTTGATCGCCTGCCCTTTTAATTTTTTTTACATTTATTTTGTAAAAAGATATTGATATTTATTATGGGTTTTCCCTTTGTTAAGCTCCATTGTTTTAGTGTTTTGTAAAACTTTGTACTGTGCTGTTGACTGTATTTCCTAAACAATATTGCTATGTTAAAGTTTTATTATGTTATTATGACTGGTTTTAAGATTCATTCGGCAATACTGAGTAATTTTATCATCATACAATTTGTATGTGGATTTAACGTCTTATGATGCGTTTCAGGCTTATCGATTACTTATTACGCCTTGTGAATAATATATTATTATTAATTTGTGTCTAAGGTTTTGCACGTAGGTTGTATTTAACGGTCTAATTAGCATTCTATTAATAAGGTAGTTGAAGTTATGTGATATTGTGAAATTTTAGGTTTTTTTTTTATTGATAAGGAATTAAGTAATAATAATTTTTTGTTTAGGTTTTAATTGAATCGTTTCAAATTCATTTGTCGCACAAAACTACGTAGTGCGTCAAAACAATAAAACTTGGTCACGGGCTAAAAAATATTTCCTACTTGTGAATCCAGTTTGTATAAAGTCGAACCGGTCAGAAAACGATCGATTATTTTGTTATATATTTTAATCCACGCCTATACATCATGACGTAGCGACGGGTTAAACCGCGATTATATCGCCCATACTTGCGGTTACCTAATTAGACATCGAAAGTTAACCTAAATAATTGACTCGAATCCGATAAAGAACCCCCTACCGTCCTACTTGTCGATTTCCTCTGTTATAAAAAATACTGCGGAAACTTTTCTTGCCACGAAGCGTGTTAAGCCATCGCCTTACACGAGTACCGATGATTTTGAAGAAAATAAATTCCGTTCTACAGTCTTCCTAATGGGTCACCAGTTGACCCATCGGGTTGGTCTAGTGGTGAACTCATCACAAATCAGCTGATTTCGAGGTTCAAACTAGTAAAAGCAGTTACTTTTATACGGATTTGAATACTAGATCGTGGATACCGGTGTTCTTTTGTGGTTGGGTTTCAACTAACCACACATCTCAGGAACGGTTGACCTGAGTCTGTACAAGACTACACTTCTAAATGAATGAAGTAGATTCTGTACTTCATTCTTTACATTCGTACATCATCCTCTGAAGTAACACCTTACGGTGGTTCCGGAGGCCAAACAGAAACGTCTCCCTGATGCGGTTTGAATATTTGATACAGTTTAACTCGTACATATCGAAGCATCGTCTCTTTTTATGTATTCCATATTATATTCTCTATTCCAGTTTGGAAGGAAGATATTTTATAAATAAAATTTGAAGAGTTTCTGATGATTTACGTCATTTTTTAAAACTGGTTTCCGCAAGGAATTATACCCACGAACCTTTATTATATTTAATTTACAGAAGCGGCTTTCCACAATTTCGTCGGCCGACGTTTGACTATTTTTTACTAAAATACAACTACCTCGCTGAGGATTGCGTAGTTTTTCCATCTGAGCACTGCTTCTTATAATTTTTTTAACGTTGTTCAGAAACAGCATGATTTGAGGCTAATAAAGTCAACGAAACAGAATAATGTCAGCTATTCTTCAAAATGATTGCGGAAACCATCGGTGTTAAAGGCTTCGGTTTACATAAGTGTCGCTATTTAACATAGAAAAAAAACACATTTTAACTGTAGAAAGCGATCCACCCTCCTTTTCAGTCGCTTGAGCTTTGTTAACGACCTGCAGTATTGACATCTAAAGGTATGATATTTGCGACTTCGGCCGACACCCCACAACTATAATATTGAACCTTTCAGAAATGCAAAATTCCTTTGTCCATTATGTGTAATTCATTTTTAATTACGTAGTCTTGAAGAGGGAGTAAATATCTAAATCTTGATCTTAAATGACAGGAACGTAAAAACCTCTGTAAAAACGTAGTCCGTATTTCTTCTCTGTATTCAAAGTTTTCAACATCATCTTTATTGTAAACAAATAAAGAATCTTTTTTATTTCTTAGATTTTAAACTAACTCGTGAAATTTAATTACGTTTAGCGATTCGTACAGTTTACTGTTTTCTTTAATATTTTTCTTCATTCAACCCTGAAATCACCAGATATCTAAACGAAGACACTCGTCGTTCTTGTTTTACCGACCGCATAGTCTGCAGTGATTAGTTTTAAAAACGTTTATTCGTTGTTTTACTTTCAAAAACTTTCGTCATAGATACCTCTAATAACTGTTGCTAATACTATTTTATCGGGAAAAATCCGGTTTTAAAAAAAAGAAGGCGGAAGGGTTTCATAAAAGTTTTCTCTTTTAAATATCTGTTTTTGTTATAATTCACCGTAGTAGAAAGTAATTACGTTTTGTAATTATTTTTGTACAATAATATGATTTAATTGCATGAATGTATTGTAATTGTTAACTTATTCTGGCATGATGTTAAAATCCTTTCTATCATTTTTTCAGCAGTTTGAAATTTTCTTAAATTTACCCATGTATATTAATATAAAATTACATTCAGAAAGTGGACAAACAGTTTATTTAATTCAGTAATGATATTTTTTTTTTTTGTTTTTTTCTATGTTTCATGTTAATTTACATAATTAATTTTGCGTAAAGTAGTCCATATTCCTGTTTTTTTTTAATACAGTTTGATAAAGTATCTAATTTTTATTGATTGTATCTGCGGTCAATCAATGAACAGTAATTTTATTCTGCTTTCTTTCCATCTGATTATATTTTTGTAAAAAAAAAAAAATTATGTTTAATTGCGAAAAATTATTAGTAATTTTATTCCTTTTTTCTGTTTTAAGAAGTTATGTTATTTCTGTAGACGCAAACTAAGAGATTTTAACTATACTGTATTGTGTGAAATAATGAATATGTTATTCATTATTCCTTATACAGTAATCATCTTGCATTGAAAAAAGGGGCAGTAAGTGAACCGTAAAACTGAGGGAGCAGTAAGAATTCTATTTATGAGTATTGTTGTTCCGGTTGTCCACTAACGTATTCGATTCTTTTTTATCCCATTACTAAGAAAAAGGTTCTTTTTTTCTAAATGAATAAGATAATTTTCTGCTACGAAGGCTTTTAAACTTAGTTTACATACATTTTTCTATAGATTCTAATTAAAAAAAACTTTCTTGTTATTCATTCTTACTGCATTACAAATCTTTTTTTCATATTCGTCACAAAGCTGCTGTATATTATATTTTATTACATAACGACGAAAATTTTGGAAATCATTTGTAATAGGATATTTTGTTGATCATTATCACCTGTCCGCTTTTTCATCCCTAAAACAAAAGGTTTCGGAAGTTATGCTGCTTGTAAGTTAGATACAGTAATATACGGGTGCAACGTTCTGTATCTTCAGAGTTCGAGGCCTGTGCCAGGGAGATATCTAACGGTAGAATAGTGGGAACTGTGGAATTTAGAGTATAATTAAAGGACCAAAAGAATACATTCACGCCGGTAGAAAAGATTCTACACTGCCCCCCTTCCACGGACCTAACTTTTTCAATCTTGAGTTTCAGCAAAAATTTGAATCATTGCGATGTTCGAAAATCCGTTTTGAAAAATACATCCGTAATAAAACTACCACAGTATTTTTAACAGAAAATTTTAGTTATAAAAGAAAAGATGTTTAATAGTTGTTTAAAAGATGTTTAATAGTTGTTTAAAAGATGTTTAATAGATATTTAAAGATGTTTAATCGAACTTATTCATGTAATAGCTTGTGTTTTCCTTTGTTTTTAATTATCTCGTTAATCCTCTTTGGCATTGATTCCACTAAGGTAGAACAATGATTTTTTGATTTCTTCATCTCGAAACCAAACCTGTATCACTGACCTAATAAGGTCAATTTTTGTATTAGAGTTCATTTTCCCAAATCTTCTTTTAGTATGGTCGGGGGGAATTCCCTGGCCGCGAGAGCACTCAACTTTTTTGGTTTTTGAAGAACTCTTTTGCTTTCTTTGACTTATGATATGGTGCAAGGTCCTGTTGTAAATTGAGTTCTGGGTTCTTCTGCATAAGTGGGACTGTTTTTCTGTGGCATATGTTAATGTATTGGTCGGATTTCATCATCTTATCCACAGGCATAAGTACCCATAGTCCTCATGTGTAAAACATCTTTTTGGCTGAGTATTTGGGAGCTTGTTGCAGGTGTGCTGGCGTAGTATTCTTCTCATCTGCTGACTTAAGAATGTAGGCTACTCTCTTCCTTGGACAAAGAAATGAGTCTCGTCTGAAAAAATAACTTTTTTCCATTTCTCAATAGTCCATTCTTTATGTTCCTTTGCCCGTTGAAGTCTTTTTGTCTTCATACCTGTCAGTCAGTAACTGCTTCTTTTTAGGCTTCCAAGCAATCCTTTTCACTGTCAATCCCACTGCCATCTTTTACGAACTGTCATATCAGAAACATTAATCCCACCAAGTCCGTATTAAGGTCAACAGCCGACAGTCGTGGATTAATTTGCTTTTTCTTATTAGTAATCGATGCTGCGTAGACGTGGTTTTCTTTTTCCGTCCATATTTTCCTATTCTCTTTGGAGAGACAGAACCTGTTTCCCTAAACCTTTTCACGATTTCATTTAGTGTACCTAACCCCACACTGCACTCACTGGAAATCTGTCTTCGAGTCATTTGTGTGTGTTGGGGCAGAGCACAATTTTTGACCGCTTCGTGTATTAACGAGAAACTGACAAGGTCACCAAAAACTAATTGATAATGAATTATAAAAGCACATAAACCACTAATTCTGTTCGTATATGAACTGACAACCTGACCTGAAACACTAAACAGCAAGCAGTCTGCCACAGAATGAAAATTCCCTACAACAGAACAAAAATTCCCCTTGTTCGGATTAATTTGTTCGCTACTGTACTTTCCTGTCCCCAACCGGCTCCGCTAACTTAGAAAATTTGAAGTATTTTTCAAATTTCGTTTTACCATCAGAAAAATATTAACTCGTGAAAAAGAAAAAGTTCACGCCTTTTTTGTCATCAAAAGACACGTGGCCCCTACATCTCCCTTTACATAATAGCATGAGATGTATAAGGGATATATATCCTACTTTTTTTTATATATAAGGTTCAGCAAAATATTCAGAAGGAGAAGTAGTTCACGCCTTTTGTCCTGAAAAGTGTCCTGCCCCCTATAATATAACAGGCTAATTCATTCCCCCTTTATATAATATGATATATAAGGTTATGTGAATTCTAGTTTATATATATATATATATAATTTTTTTTATTAGGAAAAAATTACACAATGATTAGGCTTCCTTGAACCGATAAGCCGCTTTAATTTGCAGCGCTCCTGAATTAAAATAAAATAATACAAATTAATTTAAAATAAAATTAAAGAAGAAGATTTTATTGAAATATGGATATCAGAATGCTTTTTTAAAATTTAAGTTAAATATAAAAAAAAAAGTTAAAAAAAAGTAAAAAGTTAGTTTTTGATATCCCACCCCTTGCCTTGAACGGTTTCAACTTTTATCGAAGGATGAATATCATTTTTGTGATCAACTTTATTGGTTGTGGTTGAATGATGGACCACCTTCCTCCTAAACGAACCAATCAATTAGTTTTTCTTAAATAACAAAAAACAAAAATATCGATATTTAAAACCATTTTTTTTTCTTCAGAAAAGAAAGCGTATACGTATCCAAGAAAATAAAGAATTTTATGGTCCGATGATGTCTAAATCTCCAGCACCGACAATTAAGCACTTGAAATATTGTGTTAATACAACATACTAGTTTCTTTTTCAAAATATATTTTACCATGATAAAATTAAAATACGCAATTAACCCACCGGGTTGGTCTAGTGGTAAACTCGTCGTCGTAAATCAGCTGATTCGAAGTCGAAGTTGTCAGGTTCAAATCCTAATAAAGGTAGTTAACTTTTATTCGGATTTGAATACTAGATCGTGGATACCGGTGTTCTTTGGTGGTTGGGTTTCAATTAACCACGCGTCTTAGGAGTAGTCAAGGTGTCAGGCTCGCTCAGACCTATAATCACTGCTCCCCAAACAAAAATGGATTATTGAGATATTCTAACAGTTTTATCAAAATGTGCCCCCTACCTTCAGAAAAATATTTCTAATACGTAGAAGAAGAGTTTCAAAATATCCTTGTGTTCATATTTTATTTAGTTTAAAAAAAGGCTGTAATTGGTATACAACTTGTTCTTTTTAGAAATATATTATACGTTAAGAACAAAGAAAACAAAAGGAAAAAAATTTCAGATATCCATGTCCTCCGTAGCCCACACCAGTAAAGAATTACTTGTTCAGATTCGGAACTAATCTTTTAATAAGTTTGTTTTACTTTCTGGAAAAAAATTAAAAGAAAAACATTTGTTGTCCAAGAGATTTTGCGATCCTTTTCCTTCAAAGGCCTTAAAAGTAAAAACCTGATGTATTCGATCCCATATTTTTCAAGTTCTACGTTCCTAGGGAGGAGGAGATAAAAACTTATATAATATTTTACCGTTTATCGTGTATTTATCAACAGGGATATAATTTTAAATATAACTGCTCTGTAATTAATTCCTAAATACCCACCAGGTTGGTCTAGTGGTGAATTCGTCATCGCAAATCAGCTGATTTCGAAGTCGAAAATTCTAAGGTACAAACTCTAGCAAAGGCAGTCAGTTACTTTTATGCGGATTTGAATACTAGATGGTGGATGATACCGTTGTTCTTTGGTAGTTGAGGTTTCATTTAACCACACATCTCAGGAACGGTCGAACGAGTCTGCAAGACTACACTTCATTTACATTCATACTTGTCATCCTCATTCTTCCTCTAACGTAATACCTTAACGGTGGTTCCGAATGCTAAACAGAAAAAAATTGGTAAATAACTCGATTCAGTCGGCGCCAAATGAAAACATCAAAACATATATCTAATTTCTACTCGTATATTTCGAGACAGCATATTACAACGCCACGCTGTTAGTTTATAACTTGGTAGCTCGTAAAGTGAATCGAATCGATTATAGGAACTAGGTATAGAATGCTTTAAAAAATAAATTACAAGGCCAACCGTTCAGCGGTTTGACTGTATTCCGATAAAGCGATCCCGAACGTTTTAGAGTCTGACGTAAAATTTTGATATGCTTTTTCTGTTAATTTTAAATCAAGAATCGTTTATATTTTTTTAGTTTTTGATAACGATTCGTCTCGTGAAGGAACGATCGAAGTAGCAAAACGACGATGGGTTCTTTGTTTTTTTTTTAGAAAAGCTTGGTCGACTGAAAAATTAAAACGTAGTATTGATCACTTTGAAATGTGTATTCTTCTTTGAAAAAGCTGTCATTTTTTTCGCTCTGGACTTCTCGGCATCGGACACTCGAACGATCTTTAAATGTCGCAAACCTGCGGGTCATTTTTTCTAGTAATTATTGTGCGACTCGAATGTTAATAAGTTTAATGTTTTATAAGAATTTTATATATATATATATATAAATTTATTTTTGAATTGATAGGTGCGTTGCAATTGTGTGAATAAATCGCGTTCAAATTTTTATTTAAACTTGATTTCAAAGTAAAAAGATTTTAGGTGTAGCATATAAAATTGTGTTAAAAATCTTGCTATTTGTTTCATTTTTAAATAAGCATTAATGTATCTATATTTAAAATACTTGTGTTCGAGCCAATATAGAAAGTCTAGCAATTTTTCAGCGAGACTGTAGGTCGCTTTTTCACTTTTAAGGTATATATATATATATATATATATAATTTATTTTTGAAGTCGGCATCGATCATTTTTTTTTTTTTTTAAGTTATTTTTTCGTAGACATTTTTCAATACTAATTTTGATTAACCTTGTAATATAAGATCCGTGTGAGTATTGCGAGATACCTTGTGTGTATAGCATATATTATATAGTAGCTCCTATTTTGCGCTTTATATAAGTTTATATCATTAAAACATTTCATTTAATGTTTATAACATCGAGCATATTCATGTCGGATTGTGTTACACTAGTATTATAACCGGTTTTGCGTTATTTTTACGTCATACTTTAACCTTAGGAAAATAAATAAAGAATGTATGTCGTTCATAATAATTATTGGTAACAATATCTTGTGAACATCGATAAAATGTACCCCGTTTAATCATTTTTTACAGTTAATTGAAAGTTTTTGTTTCATTACTTAATTTTTAATTCGGTTCTTTTTTTCGGGTTAAGTAAATTTTGCCGACATAAGAGAGGTGGATTTTGTGCGTTTACCGTTAACGAAATTTTCAACAAACTAAGTCTGTAAAAAGGATAAATATTCGAGGATCAAAGAAAAGTTTAATAAAAAGTTATTAGCCGTAACAAAAAATTAATCGTGGCTATAAGGATAGTTTCTATCGGACCAAACGTAGGTTCGGGAATAACATGTAATTAGCGATAATCTAAAATATAATTTTTTGTTCGGCAACTTATAATCAGCTCTGTTAACAGAACCGTTGTAATGTATGGATACCCTTCGATGCTAACTTAGTTTTTAAAAAACCAAAGTAATTTGAAAAGTTTTAAGCGAATTTTCTTCATGTGAAAAATGTGAGTAAAGTAACGGAGATTCTGCTGTTATATTCTTATCTCCTGCTTTATTTGGTGCGTTTTCGTACTAGAATTTAGGTTCTTATTCGGCTCCCCTCAAGCAGTTAAACCTCATCCAAAATCATGATTACCCTTGTTTTTAAATTCAATATTACGATAATGGTAATGATGTACGTGTCTTATTAAAGATATTTACGAACCTTTTATTTTGGAAGGCTTTTTTTTTGTTTTTTTAATAAATACATAAGTGTGATCAAAACGCAGTTTTATACATTCACTAGACAAGCTTGCTTCGCACGTTTTCTTGCCATGTTTTCAATGAAACTTCGTTTTTTAAACTTAAATAAAGTCACCATACGCACGCTTCACATTAGAAACTAAACTGACGTTTGCAATCCCTTACGCCTCTTTTCATACTGCTGAGAGCACTACGTATGATATGCATGTTCGAACATGATGCTTTCACAGCGAATATTATGCAAGCAGACCAAATTACAAGGAACACGTACACATCAAGTCATAACATGTAAATCGCGCTCATATTTGTACACTTCAAATATGCATGTTCATTCCCGTTGTTATCAACGCAGTTAAATTTTAAGTTTCTCTGTTTCATTGGGTTGGGGTTTGCGGTTTATTCATTGTATATATATTTTTTTTTATATTTTGGAGATCGTGGAACTAAAAATGTTGAGAATCATGCTCTAGAATATATCTCCGGAAGGGGTCAAGGTAGAGAGCTGAAAATCGATGTGTTATAGTCAATTTGGGTCAATGTGTGTTAGTCTATTATTTATACGTCAAAAAACCAAATCAAAAACTATTAGGTTGTCGTCCAAGAGGAAGAAATCACAACTTCACCCCCAAAGTGGCTAGAGCCTCGATCTTTAATTTAAAACCTTCCCCTGGGATTATACGAATGTATCCTGAAAATTTTGTATTCGGTCGGTTGGTTCTATCGATGTAAATGGACAGAACCACCAGAACTTTCGCATTTATATATTATATAGATCACGTCCGGAACAGTAGTTTGCTATGGTACGGTGAACAAAAAAAATGTTGCGCTTGTTTAAAAGGCGAAGGAAAATCGTTGATAAATCTTGATCTGGGTGATTTTACTAAGAACTGTATTCATGAATAAAATAGAAGAGGGTGTGTATGCATTGTTCAAATTAATGAATAAAAGTGTTGACTGTGTATAACAAATTGCGTGATTGACCGTAAAAATGTAAGTAAAATCGGAAGAAAACTATTTTTAAAGGATTAATTGATATTTATTTACCGAAGTCCTTAAAATGACAACCCATTATTAATTGTAATTGATAGAGAATAGTATTGTCTTTAAAAGAAACCTTTTGTAATATAATTTTACATAACTTGATCAGATTCTTGTTGACTTAATTGTTAAAAATGGGAGGCGATAAAGTATTTTTTTGTTGGCCAAACATACGCGTAATCAAAATAGTCGGTTCTGTTATCTGGCGTGTTAAAAGGGAATGTTATTTTTTGGGGATAGATGACTTATTTTTTATTGAAGTTATCACATGCGTTAAATATAAACGTAAGAAAAATGTAAATTTTTTCAGACTACTCGAGTAATACTTAGTTCCACCGAACAAAGATCTAAGAAGCCGTTTTAGGGCAAACGCGCACTGTGCGGCCGAACAAGCGGCCAGCAAGGTGGTGGCCGCGCCTCGGTCTTCCAATCTCAAGATGGATGTTACTGAGATAGCTGCAGCTGTGTGTATTAACCATCGCTTGAAACGGTAAAGAAAAACATTATTGGATTCATCCCATTTTACGATGTTTTACAAAAGGCATGTTTTATAATTTTTTTTTTTGCGATTGCGTACATGAAAAAAAAAAATTTCAATTTCACAAGAATTGTACAAAACACATCATTGCGTTTGCTCATAGAAAATTTTTGCTGGAATATTCATCGGAAGACAGATTCCATAAACTTGTTATTTCTTTAACATTAGAGAAATGGATTTTTCTGTATCGAAATCAATTTCTAATGTTATATCAATGTGTTAAAAAAAAATTCAAGAGAAAAAATGAATTTGAAAAAAAATGTTGTACTTTTTCGTTAAATTACGCGATAAAATTACAGTTAATAAATTTTACATATGTATGCATACAAAACTAAATAGGTCACTCACTCTCTGATCGCATACTGGCCGTCTGGCGTGCGCATTGTCTCAAATTTTGGCCACAAAATTTCGGTTGGTCACACCGGCAATGTACGCGTTCACTCGCGGTCACTAAGTGACCGCTGCCACTTAGTGGCGCGCGCGTTTGACCTTAGTATTATTAGTATAGTTATAGTGACATTATTCAAATAAAGTATAAGAAATTCTTTAAAGGAGAATTTTACATTATTTAATCTATAAAAAAAATATAAGAAAAAGTACATGCATTATTTTTATGAAAGTTTTAAACAATAAAGCCCAAAAAGAATTAGTTCAAAGGCTTCAAAGTGCAAAAGTTAGATTATATAACAATGAAAATTTTTTTTTCTGATTGGAAATCCTGTTAAAAATTTGTTGAATATCTGTCACAGTATCGATTGTAGATAAATTTATTAGCGCAAAATTAAAGCGTTTTTAAAACTTTCTTCGACTGTACTAAGAGTGGCTATGGAGTAAGTTACAACATTTTAAAATTTCATTAAAATTTATTTGTTTCTTTTTTCATAAACTTTTAACTCGTATAAATTACTTTCAAACGTTTTATTTTTATTAAGCGTTCACCATTGTTTAGCAAACTATTTTTAAAAAGAGTTCCTTATTGTTTCAGCCCTACGTAGCTGCTGTAAAATACTAAAAGTATTGGAAAATTTTGCTACAGTATAATCAGACTGCCGCGTCCGACATACCGCTTCGAAATTTATATTAAAAAAAAAATTGAATACTATGGAACATCTGAATATTAAAATTCTCTGTAATATTATACAAAAGTAATATTAAAAGAAATACACTTATTGTAAAAAATATTTGATTTATTTTTTATAAATAAATCGATAAGTAATTAATAAATGAACCTTTATTAAAATTGGTAGATTTTAATAAATAGGTACTGTAGATAATAAGTATAGATTATTATAATAATCATAATATATAATAAGTATATATCGTTTAGAACACGTCAGTTTTTGTGCTTCACGGATAAAAAAAGGAGCTACCCTAGCCAGCATTTACCCACTTAATTGAGCTTAATGTAAAGTTGCAAAATTTTGAGAAAATTGACCTCCCACCAACACCCCCTCCCTACAGATATTGACCCCCAAAATTGTATAACAATTTTCACCACTTACTCGAGTCTTTGTACAAAATTTCATCAAAATCGGTTCATCCAGTCAAAAGTTACTAAGCTTCAAACACGCAAACGTGCGAACATTCCCCCCCCCCACCTTTTTGTTTTTTTGGGTCTCCGGGTCATAAGCGTCGAGAAATGCAAAAACCCATACCCAATTTTTTGACTGATTACCATAGTTTCCTTGTAGTATAGTTCAGAGCTTGATACAAAAAAATAAAAGTTATTTGTAAAAAATTGTTCGATTTTCGTGTATATTTATGGGTTGAGTTTTGTCACTGAATTAACGAAGAGATTTCGCAAACGCTAAACTGGATGAAGACTCCGCTTTTAATTAATTTTACGTATTTCTGGTGTGGCTGTAATAAATTAAACTTTGCTTTCGATTTTTTGTCTTTCCATTCAAGAGATCTTTAACAAACACAACCTGCCAAGTTGAAGTTAATTTTTATTTTAAAAATTATTGTTGAATATTAATGAATTTTGAACCGAACAGCTATAATGAGAACCGTAGATAATAGTAATATTATTCATGTTTAATTACGTTATCTGAGACCTGTTTAGACGGTGGTCAACAATGCTACGGTATAATCTACAATATAATCAGCGTTCCACTTAAATAGATTGACGTATGTTTTTTTTCCTTTAAATTCCATTGAAGGTTGTAAGGTAACCTTTTTAATGTGCAAACTACATTGTAGCTTTATTTATACTTCACAATTATTTAACTATAACCTTGGCGTATTTTTAAGTATTAAATTATTTCACAACTTTCATTAGAATGACGTAAATTGCACTTAAAAACATAAACAAGCAGGATTTGAATAGGTCATAAAGTTAAAGCATGATGGTTTTGCTCATATTATTTTCTGCTACAAAAATTATTCTTCGTTCTTCAGCATTTAAGGTTTGTGTAAAATGCTAATTTACTTGAAAATTACACGTAGGTCTACATGTTCATAATGGATTAGGGAAGCAAGTACGCATAAACCTTGTTTATATATCGTTTGAAGATTTTCTTTTTTCCTCATTATTTTTACGGATTGTTTTCTTCATTTAAAATTATATTTCAGCAGAAAATATTGTCACTATTTCGAGTAGACCTAATTTCATCTGGGCCTCATATAATCTGGCCATATGACATAATTTCGCGATAGAAACACGGTGTCTGTAAAAGGGGTTATTTTTTTTTTGCTTTTACGACCTCATAGGATCACTTTAGTTCAATTTCTGGGCCAGTCCATTTTGTAATCGATTCTTCTTATTTCCGAATCGTGTGAGTTGTTTTATTCTTGCTTCTTTTTTTTGCCCACATCATTTTGAGGCGTTCTGATCTTTGGCGCCTGTCCTCGTCTGAATACACCCTGTTGGATTTCTTTTTGATTTTAGGCTCAAATGTTATCATATTAGTTAATTAGTTTGTTGTATTTTTCAGATTTTGTGATTAGATCTTCTTTGGAGATCCTTAACTCTTCCATATCTTTTCGGACTTCCGTTATCCATTTCGGCTTTGTTATTCTTTCCCAGTATAAGTTAATTATTTGGTTTGAAAGTCTGATGTTCTCTGCTCTAAGTAGGTGCCCCATGAATTAAAATTCTTTTTTTCCTAGAGAAATTTGTTAGTGGGGTTATTATTATTTCATATACTTCTTTATTTGGGATTATCCTCCACTGTCCTTCTACTATGTTTTTCTTGTTTATGCATTTTCTGACTATCTTTCTTTTCGATCCTTTCTACTTCTCCAATTTTGTATGGTCCGAAGAGAGTCTCGCTGATTTCTGGAAGAATTTTTGTTTAATAATGTCTGATTTTAGTTTTTGTCGATAGGCATTTTTTATTGTATATGTTTTGGGTAGTTATTAATGATTTTTTAAGTTTCTCTGTTTTTTTTTTTTTGCCAGTTTATTTTCTCATTGATGTTATGTGTTATGGTATATCCCAAGTATTTCAATTTTCCCACTAGTTACACTTTTTTTCCGTTTACATTTACATGATTAATGCATAGTGGATGCCCGACCATAATTTTAGTTTTTTACTTATTATATTTTCAAACTTATTTTTTCAGCAAGTTGTAGCTTCTCTTTTGTTGTTTGAGAGGAGGGATAGGTCGTCTACGAAACCCCAGGCAGTTTACTTTAATTTTTGTTCCATTTTATTCTTTCCTGATTTAATTTTCTCCGTTCTCTCATTATATGTTCTAGAGCGCAGTTAAGGGGTTTATATATAAATTTATTTATTTATTTATTACAAAGCCCTTGCATTTGATGGTAAATTTATGACTTTTTGCACTTAATTGTTCTTTAACATTTAATACTATTATTAGGTTCCTGTGTAATTTCAGCTAAGAATGGTACAGAAATTTCCAACTGGTGGAAACCTCCATCGTATGTTAGAAAAGAGTTAATCTATAACGATCAAAATGCTCGCTTCGCACCTTCTATAATATATCTTCTGTAACAGTTCTGCGTTATATCACCTTGCTTGTGTGTCGAACGAAGCCGTTCTTTTTATCGTTCCCATAATGTTCTGCTTACTTGCTGCTAAGAGCGGTAGGTAAGTAAAGCAACGTATTTACGAAATGTGTCTACTTCTAGCGTTAAGTGTAATAATGCACGTACGGAGTGTGCTAGCAGTAAGAGCGGGCGAGACTAAAAATATAGTGTTAACAATTTATTTCTTCCACCGTAGTGTCATTCACTACGTTCACCCGTGCGTAATTGAACGTTAATTCATCAACTTCTCTGTAAGTTCGATGTTTTTTTCTTAGCTTTCAAAACCGTATATAAAACATACACAATACGTCTGCGAAAACACATTCAAGTGTAGTTGGCGACCATGCTTCACTATTTTTCATGGTGGATACCGCATGAGGCAAGGATCCTTTTTAGTTTGTTTGCCAGCCATTTAAAATTATCAAGAGATACGGAACCTTATTACGAAAACAAATCTAAAACGGCTTATTTTTATTAATTACTTGTCATCGCAAAATCAGCTGATTTTGAAGTCAAGAATCCTAAGGTTCGAGCCCTCGTAAAGTCGGTTTGCTTTTATATAAATGCTAGACCGTGGATACCGGTGTTCTTTGTTGGTTGGGTTTCAATTAAACACATGTCTCAGGAGTGGTCGGCCTTAGACTGTTCAAGATTACACATTTACAGACGCCTTGGCATCTCTGCAGAGTACTGTTGACATCATGTCACGGTAGTGTTTCGCTGTAACCTGGTATACATAAATAAATAAAAATTTTGTATTTACATTAAAATTCGTATCGGTTCATTTTGACTGGAAAATCATTATACGCTTATTTTATTGGCTGTAAATAGAATTGCAAAAATAACATCCGGACGGCTTCCTGTCTTGATCCAAAAACAGTTTTTAATAATTTTTTTTATACAGTTAAAGTATTACGTGTTTATAACCAGTATCGGCGGTAGCTGAAATTAGTGGGGTTGCTGCTCCAGAAAATCTTTTTCCGGGCCTTTTCAAGCCACGGATAAATTTTTCTGTAAAATAAAAGGACCGAAAAAAATTAATCAAATAGCTGGAAGTAAGATAATAATCTATTTTTACACTTTATCACATTCAAGAAACCGGTACACTTACGCGCAACACACACGGAGTAAAAAAAAAAACTACCTTCCACCAGCACGCCAGGGTCGACACTGCGGGAGTGGCAGTGCTCTCTCTCCTCCCCTCTCTGTTTCTTTCTTTCTTGCAGCCTCGCGCGCAGCTTCCTATGTGCTCATACACACAACAGCCAAACACCATACTGCTGGAATTGTGAAGCGCACAGTTCCATACAAAGGTTTTTGTATTTTTTTCATCAACAGGGGATGTTGACATTAAGGCTAAGGACTATATATTGTACAAGTATAAAGGAAGAATTAAAGAAAACAGGACTGATTATATTAAATGTTATCGATATTATCAAGTGGAAATTCGGGGTGCTGCAGTTCCACAGTGCCTATACGCGAACCGCTACTGCTTATAACTTTATTTCGTGTGAGAGCTCCACGGTTAAAACGTTTTCTCCCATTTGCTTGCTTATTTTTCATTCTATTCGAAATTTCATCGGAAGAACAATTAATAAATAACGTATATTTTTGTACATCTCTCGCCCGACAAGTCTTTTTTCTTTGACAAAATTAGTTCCTTTACAGTTTTCAACGACGAAATTATTTAAATAAAATCGTTAAAACGCAGGAAATTTTCTTCCATTCATTGCGGTGATTACAGATAATATTAACTAACCTTCCATAATCGTGTTAATTTCATCCGTATAAGAGATACTGGTTATTTTATTATAAATGTTTTTATAAGAATTTAGCTTCTAATTTTTTTATCCTGTAGCGACTACGTTATCATAGTGGAAAACTGCACGCACTGAACATCTTAGTATCCAATTAAAATGATATTAAATTAGAGTAGTTACTGAAGTATTTTGTAAAAGATTCGTTGTAGTAGTGATGGATGCGGTTTGGATATTTTTTTAATATAACCATTTACATTATTTTCAGAGGTACGAGGATTTATTTACACCTCTTTAACTTGTGTTTTCACTGGACTAATTTATTATGAACGTATTTCTATGTTGATACGGTTACAAGTATTTGTTTTTTTAAGATCGTGATGGCCTTTTTTGTCGTAAAATTCATGGTCTGATGCTATGATCAGAAATAATGCCTTGTACGGTTAATTAAAGAATTTTATGTATTTTTTTGCTTCCACATAAATGTAAAACAGCTATATTTTTATTTTCTTATCTCTTATTTGCGAAGTTTATTGTATTTGTTTATTAATTATCTTTTCATTTGATAATTCTTATTGTTACAGTGAACTTTGATCGAGTACAACACGCAAGACCCGTTATGATTACAATAATATTTTCATATATTTATGTAAAATATAGTTTTATGGGATTTACGTATGTACGCAGTTATATAAAGCTGTACGTTTTTGTTCTTTTAATATAAACTATCGACTACGTTACTTTTATATTGGCAGAGGTCCATTACTTTATTACTTTACATAATACATAGCGATGTAGTAGAAGTATTTTGCTGCGAATAATCTTTTTGTGCTTTAATATTGCAGAGCAAGTTTATACATTAACCGAACGCGTGTTACAAGCGTGCAGTGGCGGGTATATAGGGTATATATTCTGACGCTCAATTTGTTTTTGTAATATTGATTTTGTTTACCGATCTGTAAAATCGTTTATTCAAATGTATGATGTAATAAGTTCTTATTTAAAACAAAATGTAATTTTTTAGTTTTCGTTATTTAGTGAAAAGTTGTGATTGAAAACAGGTTAAATATTATATGCGAATCTTTAATAAGTGAACATAAGAAGAAATTCTTATTTTCTCTTGGCCCGGCCAGGGATGTTTGTTATACTTGTGAACGGATATTCAGTTTTACAGTTTTCTTCGCCTATATCGGATTGCTTTCGAACGCAGTAGTTATGACGATTCGGATACGACTGAACACAGATCAACCTTCGAACAAAGCATAACCGTATTAAAAAACAATGAAGTATACGTACCGGGCGTAGTAGAAAAAACAAGGGTGTCTCGCCTTCTCTTACCATGCTGTACTGATGGAAATGCGCATCCTTTTAGTAATACAATCGATGATAGATTTTCTAAAGCAATAAATCGATGTACCAGTTTCATTAGAGATCGTCTGAATTCTCGTGAAAACGTTAGGCGTTTTCCATCGTGAAAAAGATCTGTTTTTAAGAGTGAAAAATTGATAACTGTTAGAAACATTCACAAACAAAAAATAAATTTGGTAGACGTAGAACTGCAAAAAGCGATCAAAAAACACTTGTTTGTTTTATTAATTGAATCGCAGTGATTTCGTTCTAAATAAATTCCCATTTCAACTTTTACTAAATATATAGCTATCACCGAAAACTAGTTAACCGTAAAGAATGCAGTTAATAATCAAAAAAATCTCTAATTTTTTGTTGTTTTTAATTCCTTATTTGTCGACTTGATATACCCATTATATAATTTGTTTTATCTCTTTTTTACGCTTAATACGTTGTAACGGTGAGGAGATAGTTGAACGGAACGGAATGATGATTAGTAGGGAAGTGATGACTGAATAACTATGGCGTCACTATTTGCCATTCCCAGAATAACCTAAAGCGGGTGAACTTTCAGTTAGTTACATATTGCTTCGTGCGTATTTGTTTATAGCATATATCGAGTACGTGGTGTCTGTGTGTGTTGTTTTTTATGCGACCCTCTTGCAATGAGTATTTAGACACACACGTTCGTGACCTCGCACTGCCGTCTCCTGGCTCTGTTGGAATAGTTAAACCGTTAAAAAGATTCATTTTTATCTGAATTTTATTTCATTAATGTTTCTGAGTGTATGTTTGTAGTATAATAGTATAGTAAAATTTAAAAATATAACTATAACGTTTAGATTTTTATTTAAAAAAGTAATCGATTTGACTTCAAAATACTTATTAGTGAAAATTTATAAACGATAACCCACAATCCTGAAGTAAAGATATGTTTATCTCTGAATTTGTGTCGTTGTATTTTAGTTACAGATTTAAGATTAGTTGATTTTCTGTTCTCAAAGTTGTAATTTTGCAGTGTTCTATGTGCATTCCCTTTCCCTTCTCCTTAATGTAGGATTAACTTCGTTGAATTACCGTAAAATATTTTAGATAATTATGTTGAAGCGGTGAAAGAATTTATCTTAACAACTGGCTCCTTCGAATCGATTGGATAATAGTTCAGCAGTTTCGTTTGTGGAATCTGTTACATCGTCTTCGGATTGAAGGCAAGATATGAGGGTGAAATGTCTACCCCGCAGATGATGGCCCTCACTTTCTTTCTAACGTCTGCCCCTCGTACTTTAATGGATTACATATAGTTGCCCGTATGGTTTTGCTTTGTGATTTTTTTTTTGTTTTTTATCTAATAAATCTTTTTACATACACATTGTGTTTTTTTAAAGGCAATTAAATTACATAATATCGGACTTTTTTGGGAAGCGTTGTATGCTTTTTTCTTCCTTTTTATCGCTTAACTAATTTCATTATTCCACCACGAAACGGGTGACATCTTGGATTTCTCGGATGTTGTGAGAATATATGCTGAGTGGATATATGAGAATTATGCCGAGTCAAATATAACATTAGTTATTCCATCGACATAGTTTTCGATGATTCCAGTTTTTATTTGGATTGAAGCTCATCCAGCCTGCCTCATCGAACAACCATCTTATGGGGATGGGATATATTTTCACTAGAGCATCTGTTGAAGTTTGACTTCTTTGAATATAATTTTTTTTTAAATATTCAAAAATTCTTTGAAGAGAAGATTGTAGAAAGTAAATAAAGATTTAAAGTACTCAGCTTGTCTATGACCGGCTCCGCAATGTCTTATTTCTTCATGAAGAGTTACTTTAACCCATTCTTTTACGGTTCTTTGGCTTTATGCTGTTGCTGTTTCCCCTCCTTTTCCTGCTGCTAACTATCTCTTTTTGCCGTCTAGGGGGAGTGTACTAGAAAACGTTATTTTTATTATTCGCCATATTACAACGAATATCAAAATAACATCGCGGCTGTACATTATTGCGCTGTAATCAGCCAAGCAATAATTATCAATAAGAAAAATATTTTCTAATCGTCTGTAAAGATAATTTTCCATTAAAAAATATAATATAATTATATTAAAAATAGTTTGAGTTATGACTTCCCCAGCGTGTACTTGTATTTCATTCATGATGTGGATGTTACTGAATTACAATTTTTGATTAAATCGATTTAAACATAACACATTTTTTTAGTAAATTTTAATGTAAAATCTTTAGTTTGAGACAATCAAACTACCAGGTTATAATTTGTTTTTCTTATTTCGTGATAAACTACTTGTGTGATATATTAAGAATATTTAAAGCATTTTTAATACTTTCCTGGCTAAAGCTTTATTGCTGCTGCAGCAACATTGCTGTAACAAAAACTTAGCTTTCGGTCAAAGTTTTGAATATTGGAGTTTTAACAGATGTCAACGTTTCAAGAACTCAATCCAAAAAAAAATACAAATAGCGGTATAGAAATTTCCGGAAGATGTATGAATTTATGTGTTGACCTGTATTATTTTAATTAACTATTCTGGTCTGGCTCGACATAAATTCTTCGAAAAATGATTCAGAAAGCTTATATATCAATGCCACGTTTACGTATACGGGGCATTGATGGCATTAGATGTTGGACAAAATTAAAAAGGGGGAATGGGTAGTTGCCATTTTTATTTTTTACTTTTTATATAGTGATCTTAAAACGTACGTTGAAACTTATTAATTTTTTTAAAATTCCGATGTTTCAAGTTGATCGGACTTAGGGGTGGTTGGATATTCAACAATAGTTCTAAAAGTTTTTGCTTCATATCTTGTAAACCCGTTGACTAAAAAAGTTGAAATTTGACACAAATGTTTGATAATATATATATATATATATATATATATATATATATATATATATCCTAGCTTCGGCTTCATTTTCTAACTCATTGGATTTTTTCTTTTTTTTAAAGTATCAAAAATGATGGAATAATTTAGAAAAATAGATTTTAACGTTGAATGTAGTGTCAATGCAGTGTTTGTACTCATTTCAAACGCACGACGCGGTGCGTCATGTAGTAAACTGTATCTTAAAGGCGTTTGATCATAAATTTTATTTTAGTATTTTAAGTAAAAAGTTCAAGCTTCTCACACAAAACTGGTTTTCGCGTACGTTAACATTTTCTCTTAAGCTCGTTTGTTAGATTTCGGTGTTTTTTTGACTTTTCAAAAAAGTACAATATTACTTTCGCTCACGATGGGTTTGTGGGGTGAAAATGAATTTTTTTACGTTTTGAGGTTTGAGGAGTACGAAAATACCATTCATTTAAATTGGATATATGTAGATGGCTATGTAATGAATTAGAATAGCTATATATCGGTTACGATAGCGCATTTTTTCCTGAAAACTCGTTGTGACGTTGTGAAAGCCCCAAGAGATTGTATTCTTTAGACGGTAATATACATAAGCCGTAAGAAATATTTAATAGCGATGACAAGCTTGGGGCGTTTAATTAAGGCGTTTTTAATTTCTATTTACCGACTTTCCAAACAAAAGTACTTTCGGTCGCGTGGGGTGTGAAATAAATTTTATTTACCTTTTTGAAGTATGAAGAGTACGAAAATACCATTCAATTAAATTGTGGCTCGAAAATCTCCAAAATTACTTGATCAATTTTATTGAAATTTAGATATGCACTAATTCTAGATAATGAATTCAAGATGAGTTGTTCTTTAGTTACGCTCAATTTAAGAACGAAAAATTTGATGTTATGTTGACCGTGTAGTGGTGTATTTTTCATACGCGCTTATGCAACGAGTTGAAAGTTGATGCATGTGTGTAAGGTTTTACTGGTGGTTAATTACGTATGTAGTATGTTGTATTGAAAATCAGCGACGGCGTTGAAAACGAAAAGTCGGTCTCAAGAGTTTTTTTTTTCAAAAATCTTGTTGCGTTTCTTTAAGTAGATTTTTTCGTACGAGTTGTTTTAATAGGCTTCTCCTTATTAACAAAAAAACAATTGAAATGTTAAAATAAAATAGTTTCTTAAAAATATTCATATACCTGACTAAACAATATTTCGACTTTTTGAAATCGACGCCAGATTAATAGTTTTCAATTCGGGACCGACTTCCTGAAAATTCAAAATTAAAGAATTGAAATATGTTATTTTGAAGTTTATAATGCTTATATTTTGAAGTCTGTTTTTACGTTCCCGGCTGTATACTACTTACGGGACACTATCCTAGTCGGGCCAAATTTTACATGTCGGGGTTGTTACAAACTTGATGTTTCATAATTCTCTAACCAAATTATATTGGAAAACATTTTAGTAGTGAAAAAATCCGGAATGATGTGTACTTGTGGTGGTGACCTATTTTTTGCTTGGATCGATTTCAGATGAAACGTAACAGGATGATTTCTGTAACGGGGGAGGGTCATTGATTTTACTTAATTTTAGTCATATTCGTTCAAGAAACCAAGGAGATGTCGATTTATTGGTCCCGAATCTCAGAATTTTACTCAATGAGTTAGTAAATAACCCGATGTAATGCCCTTTGGTCACTTAATACTTTTCTGATTGTGTTTAGTCTTATAAAACTCCCCTAAATTGATTGGAGAGGGGAACAATAAACTTTTCTTTTTCTGAATTCAATTACATTAGTATGTCAATTTGGTTATATATTTGGACAGTTTTATTCAGTGGTGGGTGGTGGTTTTTCTCCTGAGTGGTAATCTTCAGAGGTGAAATCTCTTAACGGTAAAACCGAACTTTTTATGCCCTTTTTGTATTTTTTTTTTTTTTTTTAGATTTTTTAAGATTTAATGCCTACATTAATTTATTCTTTGGCATCAGTATCCGAAATTTGTTATAAATGAAGTCTACAAGATTAATACTGTATATGTGTTCATTGCATTCTCGGAATGCAATGAACATACCAAGCGTCCTTCAAGGCACATTAATTTCATTGCCGTTCACGATTAATACGTAAATTGTTTTCAGTGTGATTAATTTCAGATATTCTTTTATATTAACGGTTCAAGTATAACGTTTATATTATTTTAATAACCGTGTTTTAAATGTTATTTCAGATTATAAGTAAACTATTTATTTATCAGTTAGGTCGTTATCGGTTAAGCCTACTGAATAGTATTAAAGTAAGGCCGTTGGAGTACTTATCATATTCAAAAGTATGCAAATATAATGCGGCCAGCATTCTCGCAAACTTTTTGATTACGCTTTGTATGTAAATGTTCGTTTTGTTAGACCGAGCTTCAACGGATCGGATTCGAAAAGATAACCTTCGGATTCGTAACCCGTCTTGATTCCCAAAAATGTGTTTATCGTTTTTCGGAATAACGGTTACACGTTTGCTTCGGCGGATTTTTATATTTTTATCTTTTCATTTAAAAAATATAAAAGAACGGTGATAAACAATCAGCAGAAACTGTTCAAAAGGCGTTGAAAATTTATTTAAATCTAGTTACGAATTCCGATTGTTAACGACGATCATCATCAGTAGATATAATGTAGCCCTTGCTACTCTTCGTGTAAGGATCGATTGCAAATTTGTTTTCGTTAGGTGATTTTATCGATAATTCAGCCCATTATAATAGTCGGCTTTTTTAACCATCTTTTCGGTTCGTCAAATTATAAACTTTTATCGAACATCATAAATATTGAAACATATTATTTCCTGCGTTTTATCTGTTAAAAACTAACGTCCGTAGAAATTAAAAAAAGCATCTTGAATTTATAGAATCTATTCGAATGTTTGTCGAGACGAAAGATCGACTGCAATATTAAATACTAACGAATAGCTACACTGAACCGTTTACAAAATAGAATTTTATACAGAAATACGCAAAGTCGGAAAAATTGTTCACGAAAAATGCAATTTCGAATGTTGCTTTATTTTCGATGGTAATTAATAGTTACGACAGGCTAATGGTTTTTTTTTTTATTTTTGTGTATTTTGTGTATATGTTTATGGAAATGTGAATGATGTTTAAATATCTCAAAAACTGTGTTGTGTATATGTTTGTTACATCATATTAATTTTTATTTTTACGTTTAGGTGTTTTTACGTTGTTTTTATAAATAATCTGGAATATATTAAACAACATTCTTTGTAATTGCAAAAAAAAGTTACCGTGTCCATTTATAACAGTAAAATATTTGAACCTTATATCGTTGATAATTAAATATAACTTCTACGATATCGAGTTTTTTTTTAATTGTATTAATAATAAACATACTGTAATATGTAATTGTGACGAGGTTGTGTTAACTGCGTAGAAGGAAACTTGATTATAAAACGTAGTAGTGTTATATAATAAGAGATTTGTGATAGTCTATTTTTATAAATAAAATATATTTTTCATCATATAATCGCGCGATATATGTGCCGCGATAAAAATTTAAAGAATATGCAAGAGACATCTCGAGGTGAAAAGATAATGGTCGGAATCGATAGCGGCAATTCGTCCTATAACACTGACGTTACCGGTTTCGTTGTCGATGTTATGAGATGTGTAGATATCGACAGTAAGTGTAGTACGAACAGTAGTAGCAATAGTGCAGTAAGTAATACAAACTCACAACGTCGTCATCACAAAAGCAAAGGTATTATAATTAAAGCGATTACTAATTATAATAGTTGGTTTTCTTCTTTAAAAAGAACGTCTACTTCTCGTCAAAATAAAATAACTAACAGTAGATTATGTAAATCTGCATGGGATATTTCTTCTACGTCAACCGTAACAACTGTAACTTCTGTTACGTCTACCACTACTACTTCAATCTATAGTAATAAGGTAAGATGTTGTTTTTATAATAATTATAATTATACTTTGGTATTACGATCTATCTTTTTTATATTAAATACCGGTTGAATTGCCCGGGGTTCCTCCGGACACCAGTTCTTTCCTATTACTGGAAAGTGAACTAAATTAACGCTTGGATTAAGGTAAAATAAAAATAATTATCTTTTCCGGTTTTTTTTTTTAACTCGTCTATCTGGTGCTCTAGAAATATTTCGGTCGTCAGAGAAATTGTACGATGTACTATACTTATATTTACGCGATGGTAATAAAAAGCTCTAAGGGTAATGCATGAACCCTTTTTCGTACGGTTCCGATGTTAATATAAAAAGGTTTGAGTGCATCGGCCGTTTAAAAATAAATCCCTTTCGGCACGCCGGAAGGCGGAGGTGCTAAGTAGGGGATAAAAAAGATTTTCTACCTTACAGTTAAGAAAAATGTCAAATTTACTCAATTAGGCATTAGTTGCATGAGAAAAAAAGTTTCACATGTTTCCCATACGACAAGCCCCATCTTCTTATACAATTCCAGCAACATTTTGGTCATTCCTCGCCGTAAGGGTTAGTCACATCAAAAACTGTTTCAGAATAAAGTTTTAAGTAATGTTTAGAGGACTAACGACCATTTTAAATATATAAATTATATATGTAATTGTTATTTTAATTAAATTTGTTTTTGTTAAGGATCAGTTATTTAAAAAAAAAAAATTTTTTTTTGAAATTTTGATGCCTAAATCTTATTTTGGTAATCATTATAATAAATAAAAAAAGAAGTCCAATTCATACAGGGCTCAAACATTTTAAAAAATTAGAAAATTTTTTTTTTCTTTTTAAACTTTTATTATGAGAATAAAATGACTTTCAACGATTGAATTGCAAAGACTTTACGGCTTCACCGGAATGCAAAAGCTGTGCAAGGTATTATTACTTTGATAGTTATTTTACATTTTTGCTTATTTTTCTTTAATTGAATGTAGGAAGCCTAGGTAATCGGTAGATTGATGAGAGCGCTTATCTCTCTCATAAACTTTTTCATTTCATTTAGCTTAATCCTTAAAATAATTATGTCTTAAAAATTCCTTTTAATTTTATAATGCGACTTTTCCATTTGTTGTTCGTTATAAAGCCTATTCGATATTGACCTTTCTCTGAGTTTATAAACAGCAATTCCGAAGAATATGTTTGTTTTCTGTTTTGTCTCCTTTCTTTATTTTTCCTGTTTAGCCTCCGGCAACTACCGTTTAGATAATTCTTCAAAGGATGAATGAGGATGATATGTATGAGTGTAAATGAAGTGTAGTCTTGTACATTCTCAGTTCGACCATTCCTGAGATGTGTGGTTAATTGAAACCCAACCACCAAAAAACACCGGTATCCACGATCTAGTATTCAAATCCGTGTAAAAATATCTGGCTTTACTAGGACTTGAACGCTGTAACTCTCGACTTCCAAATCAGCTGATTTGGGAAGACGCGTTAACCACTAGACCAACCCGGTGGGTTCTGTTTTGTCTCCTAATTTCCGCTTGCCCCACTATAGCCATTTAATTTTTTTCGAGGCAAAATCCAGTTCTAAATTCCTACCTTCCCATAACATTTAATGTAAATATATTAATTAAGTTATGGTTATAACTTGTACTTACTATTCTCCTTAGTATTAGAATGTTTCTTATCCGAATTTTCCTTATTCATTATTCTGCCCTTTATTAGATTCTTGTTCCTATATCCTAGTGTCCGTCTCTACACCCATTCCTTGCTCCGCCCTTTTGTTACTTCGATCTTATATACGTTGATGATTCCTTACTCTTACCTTTCTTGCGGAAGAATAATTCTAAACTATTTCTTCCTGTTTCCTTCCAGATTTTTCCCTTCCACCTATGATTTAGGTGGAGAATCTTCTTCATTCCTTTGACGTTTGTTACTTTAATCTGGCCAACATTCGATCTGAAATGCTCTAATGAATAAAGTTTTCCGTCAATTAAAAAATTATACTTCAAAATAACCGCATCAATATGTTTTTTAATCTGGTAAAATGTGGGAAAAGTTTTTTCTAATTAACTTTTTAATTACTTAACGTTGTTTCTCAAGTAAATTGAATTTTAATGCCCAACATCGGACATCTTTACTTTTTACGTTCAATTTTATGTTATCAATATTATGATCATTGATAGTTGTATGAATGGATTTTAAGGTATCCTTCCCTTTCCTGGTAGCGGAATGATCTGAATCATTATTCCTCATTTATGATAATGTGTTTCCTTTTCTTACTTTTATATACCGACATGTCTTTCCCCTGTTTAACCTTTACTTCAAGAACCTTGAAATAATGTCTTTATATTAATGATTTCATTTCGAATGTTAGAGACGATCTCGTTTAGCTTTGTCTAAAACGCAGTCGAAATTCCAGTTTTGTCAAAATTATGTTTAACTTATCATCTATAAACATGTCCATTATAAGCATTAAGTTTAAAATTAGTTTATTAATTTACAATTTATTTTTCGTGTATGCTTTCTTGTAATGTATTTTTAATGTACGGTGTTTATTATTACATTAAATATACAGTAAAATCAATTATTAATCTTTATCGGTAAGTAATAGACTTACTATTGTTTAAACAGATGATAATAATATTTTTTTTAAATTTGACTTAAGCTCTTTGAACAAATCATGTAATAACTTATCTGAATTATTGACAAGCCGGATGACTTTCAAGTGTACAACAGAGACATATATATACTCTAAGAGCACAGAAAAAATGCTCGTTCAATAATTTTAAGTAAACTACTCTTTTATAATCTTTATAAGTTTTGTAATCGTCGTTCTTCAATATTGTCGTTAAAATTTAAAATTGTGGTAAGTTCTTCTTTAAAAGATTTATTAACTAAGGTAAGGAGGCACCAGTTTTACAGGATAAGAGCCTTTGGCCCTACGTTATGCATTTTGTGTACTTGCCGGATTAAAAACAAAAGTCCCAATATCACTAACACCGCAGTACCTCTTCAGATCCTTCTCTCACTCTTAAAGCGGATTCATTGTCTGATAAAACCCTCGTTCTACATTCTAGAGAAAAAAGACCCAATATAAAAGAAAAGGATGAGCGAAGAAAGGGAGATCTAACCGGTGAGAGCTCTTAAAAAGAAACAATACCACCTGCAGGAGATCTTCAAGGCCACTCCAAGTACAGAGCTCGTGTTATGTATTTTCAAACATTGCCTACCACACCTTAATATTTTATTGAGGAAAAAGAAATCGTTGCTTTTTTGAACAAAAATTTTAATTTTTTACATTATTATGGAATACATCTATCATCATGAAAATATAATTTAAACTACCCCAGTTTTGGGTACGCGTAGGAAAAGCATAGATGCTACCGCTGTACGGTTCGCGTTAGATCCAGAAGCGACCTGAATTCGCCGCTGGTCTCGGTCTTGTGTCTTACAACGAATTTAAAGAGTAATTTACTCGGAGATGAGCAATGTACCGCTGAACCCGAAAGAATGAAAATGTCGCTTGTACAGCCGAATATCACCAACGTTTCGTCGGCTTGGGTGAACCTGTTTGAAGAACTAAACGAAAATGGCTGTGGGGAATCGTTAAATGATTCTATTTATTGTCTGGACAATATTGTCTTTTATTGTTATCGTCTTCGATCGATAGAATCTACTAAGATAAATGTTTTTTTGTAATATTGTAAAATGAATACATTTTTTTTTTTTAATCATCCATGCAAAGTAGATAGATATATTTTTAGGTCTTAATGTGAAGTAAAGTTGTTCGAATTACGATGTAAAGGTCGTCTGGGTAATCATTTAAATTATTACTTGTACTATTTTTATTATTACTCGTTCTGTTTTTAAATTGATTTTACTACGATTGATTTGAACTTCATACTCGTTTACATACGATTACGTTTTGATAATGTAACATTATAATTACCCTAATGGCAACCCTTTTACTGACATTTAGAAAAAAAATACGCGATCGTATAGTAGGCGTGAGAGATGAGAATTCATTTTCTTTACGTTTTGAAGTATGAGGAGTACGAAAATACACGATTCACTTAAAATCGGGTTTCTTGTCTATGTAAAGTGTTTTTATAGGCCTTTGTATAAAATTCTGTGACTAAAAAATCTCCAGAAGTATTACATCAATATCATTGAAATTTAGAAGTTGTGCATGCGAAAATTTGATGAAGATTAATTAGTTAGTCGTTTTTGAGTTACGATCATTATTTAAGGACGAAAAACTTTGAGCGGGGCAAATTAGAAACGTGGTTAGTTACCAGACTGCAAGTTGTGGAACGTTGACATTTCTTATATTCTACCTGCGATATGTGTATTTTTAGCAATATGTAGTGTTAGAAGAACTGCGCAAGAGTTTTTTTGTTTATTTAAATTTTTTACGTTTCAGCAACTACAGTATGCAAACATTAAAATAATTTTCATTTTCACTATTTTTTGATGAAATTATCGAAGTTTAAAAATAATTATTTTTCTTTTGTAAAACTACTTCGTAAATATTTTTTAATTTAATTTAGAAATCGGTTGAATAATCTTTTTTATTGATGATTTTTTTCACTCTATTAGAAATATTATCGTTTTCCTTATCCCAATTTTACTTACCCTAAAAACAAGGAAAAGGGATTTTACAAGGGAAGTGGTATTTTAGGAATTTACCACTGCTGCAGCAGCATAGCACAGCTATAAAGGAGGGAAAGTATAACGATCGCACCAAATTTTGGGTATTGGTTTTTTGTTTTTGTTTTTTTTACAAACGTCGATATGTTTCAGGGCCCCGTTAAAAAAAAATTTCGGCACGCCGGAAGGAAGCTAGATTTCACCTGTGCTAAGTAGGGGATAAAAAAGATTTCCACCTTAACGTTAAGAAAAACTTCAAATTTACTCAATACGACAATTGTTGCATAAAAATTAAGTTTCACATGATTAGCATACGCTAAGCCCCATCTTCTTGCAATTCCAGTAACATTTTGATTATCCTTTGCTGTAAGGGTTGGTCGTATCAAAAATTGTTTCAGAAAAGTTTTAGGTAATGTTTAGGACTAACAACGACCTCTTTCAACCGATCCGATACTGTGCCTATTAAGAGAGGTATGTTTTTTTTTTATCTTCGAAACACGCATTTTCCACCCCCTGGGCCAACGGTTGGTGATATCAAAAAACTTTACTTAGATAAGTTTTAGGCTCTTATCCAGATAATGGTTGGAACTTTAAACGAATTCGATAGTTTACTTAATAAGAAAATTATAGCGATATTTTGTTTTTTCGAAAAACCCTCTCCCATTTCCACCCCCACGGTCCGATTTTGCCCATTAACGAACTCGACATAGATTTTGGGTCGTTATATTTTATTTATCAATTTGAAAGTGATTGGCGCAATATTACGGCAGTTGTCGTGTTCACAAGAAAGTGAAATATATATATAACATTTTGAACTGACGGTGGTTTTGGGGTCTGGTGTATGTGAAACACGAAGATATTTCGAAATTTTCGGGAAGTCGACTCATGGTGCCCATTAAAATTAGGTAGCTTTCTTATGAAATCTACCTAAAAGATGTACGCATGTTGACCTGTACTTTTGTTACCATCTACTCTCTCGGAACTAGCACATAAGAATCGCTTTAAAAAATTCTGTTTATGGGACTTTGATGGCGTTAAATTTTGGAAAAATTTAAAAAAGGGGAGTACTAGTTTTCGCCATTTTTAATTTTTCCTTTTTGTCTTATTTTGTCGTAGAATAAATTGATCTTGGTACACGATAAAAGTATTTAATATTATCTCAAAATTTTAATTCGATAAATTTGCACGTATATTAGAAACCGTTATGTATACGCTATGAACCTGAGTAGGAGGACAAAGATTATGCTAGTAGGTATATCCGTGTACATTTTTAAAATAATTTCGAAGTAAAACTTGGGATTTCCACTGTCCGTTTGCAACACTGCAAGAAATGCACAGCTACGCCGGAGCGTTTAGGATTTCTTATCTTTTGCCCGTCGGTGATGCAGGTCAGAATAAGAACTTTAAAAGTGGACCCTGGGTAACGCGTACACATCTATATTGTCGACTCGTTCGGGTTAGGAATGTCAAATAAATGGAGGTTTTAAATTTTTAGAATAGGTATTATTATTATGAGTACTTAGCCGCTGAGAAAGAGGAAATGGGCGGGCGTTTCTTTTTCCTCTGTTTCTGTAAATTTAAGTTTATCTCGCTTAGAAGGGGGTTGAATCGGATAATTATTTTGTGAAAAGGAAAAAAATTAATTTTCCTAGTACCCGGTAATAAAAAATCGTTTAATAAATATTTTCGTTTCATAATTTGGTTGTTTTAATAAATTTATTTTGGTATTGTTTATGATTATTATTACCTATATATTCAATGTTTGTTAGTATAGTTTATTTTTTACTGCAGTATTTCGTAAACATTGTTACGTTTATTTTGTCTTTATGTTTGCAAATATGCGGCAGGATGTTAGGTGCGTGCCTCAACAGAAATATTATGTGACTGACCTGTTAATGACAAGGTCTCCTCCCTCTAATCCGTCTGACTGTATGCCCGTGTTTACAATAGATGTATGTTTTTGTGCGTTTTATGTTGCGACACGTATTGTGTTTCCTTCCTTGTTTTTGTAAAACCTTATAATATTGTTAATCGTTTGTACATTATAACGAATGTTCAAATATTTTTCTTCGTTTCGTTTTTATTTTGTTCTTGTTTAGGTTTCAACGTTGACGTTCATGTTTTCTTATTTCCGAAACTCGTAACTTTTCTTCGTGTTTATTAATAATCGCATTGTGGCTCTCCTCAAGTTTTGTTGCCGTTCCAGCATTCCTGTCAGATCCGGCGATAGTAGGTAATATTTCATTTGTGATGTTCTTCATAGTGTTTTGTTGTTTTTTTTTGTCATTAAATCCTGTATTTTATTTTAATTTTTTTACGTCTTATTTACTCGCGCACGCGCGTGTGTTTAGTGAAATAACTCATTCAAAAAGCGGGAATACTTATTTAAGCCAAAAGGAACGGAATTAATTAATAGTAATTTATCTGTAGGAATTGTTCTACCCATAATAATAAAAAAAAAATCATTTATACTTATGTCTTAAAACACTTCGTTTTCAAGTGTCAACGGCGAGAAATTACGTCTGATTTTTGCTTCGACGATAAAATGATTCTGTACTGAAATTATTGGGACAAATTATGGCGAAAAACTGTTGGTTTTTTATGGCTTTTGATTCGAAAAAAAGGTTACGTTTTTAAGTCTCGTAAATTTAATAAGTAGGTTTTCAGTATAGTAATGAAATTTTATATGAACTATTAGTAGGTGATCGAATTCGTCTTAATTATGATATATAATTTCTTTTGTGGTTTTTATTCCGTATTATGTATTTTCATTATTATTTACTTTTCCATAACCCTCTGTCGATTTTATTTTTCTAATTTACTGTGATAACTCTATAAATGGGATGGATTAACCATAATTTTTATAAAAATATTTCCTAATGTCTTTCTGAAGCAGGAATTAATATTAATATTTTGTTTACGAATGTATGCTGCGTGCGAAACGTAGGCAAAATAAACATTTCTTGTAGAAAAAAAAATTATCGAAATATAACGACTCGTTCGATGGGGCTTAGTTCGGCTAGATATATCCATGCAATTTCGGTGATCGGCCGGGATTTTCCATAATGAAGCGTATCCGGAGGAAAAGGATATATTTTTTTAATGTGTGTTCGAGTCCTTTGAATTGAATCATTGATCGGTAATGCGCAGCTCCGCCCCCGTTAAAGAACTCCGATTTTTTGAGGGATCTGGGTGGAACTAAGTCCACTTCCTAGTAAACCCGCGAAGCAATTGTTCATCTCCTTTTCCTTATCTTAACTCTTTCCTGGCTGGGGGTCTAATTTCCTGACCGAGCGGGTCGTACTGAAATTCGGCCTCGGGTTCATATCCTTATCGGGTAAATCCGGCTCATGCAAACGCATACACAAGTAAGCGGTGTATCGTAAAATATCTTCTAAATATCTTTAAGTAGAATTACATAATAAAATACCTTAAATAAATAATTTTATTTACACGTGTTCAGAATATCGAATACAGTACATCACAGATAATGCATTGGTGTTGGAACTCACCGGGTTTGTATAGTGGTGAACGCTTCTTCCCAAATCAGCTGATCTGGAAATCGAGAGTTCCTAGTAAAGTCAGTTATTTTTACACGGATTTGAATACTATATCGTGGATACCAGTGTTCTTTGGTGGTTGGGTTTCAATTAACCACACCTCTCAGGAATGACTGACCTGAGAATGTACAAGACTACACTTCATTTACATTCATACATATTATCCTCATTGCATCCTCTGAAGTATTAACTGAAAGGTAATTACCGGAGGCTAAAGAGGAAAAAGAAAGAAGGCATTGGTGTTGGACACGATGCTGAAAATTATTTTTACCGTTGCGCTGGCTGCTACACAAATCGGCGAACCGCGTATAGTATCTTCTTCTCGGTAGTTCGAAAATGACGTGTACGACAGATCGGAGACCGGAAAATAATGCCATACGTACGAGTAAATGTTATTTTTTAATAATATTTATCCTTTATTTAAAATAAATACATTATCGTGATTTCTTCGAATGAGTCATTTTTAACCGATTATTGATGTGAATCTTATCTCGATGTTCGTTACTTCCTTAATGCTAAATTAAGCTTATATAATATACTATTATTCGATTTAGATAAGAAATTCATCAAATTATTTTGTTTTTGTCAGTGGAACGGCACTAGAAAAGAAGAGCCTTTTTTAGTGAATAATATAAATAAATCTATGTAATCTCCTTGTTGCGCGATATATAATAGTATGTAGTATGTTGTATGTAGTATGTTGGACACATTTGTTTTATACCTTGCTGTCCTTTCATACCGTTACACAGAGATTAGTTTTTGGTAGTTCGTGACGTATAAAAAAAACAATAGTAATTAAAATATTTTAAAATATTATTTGGTATTCCTGAAGTGTCTCCCCCGTGACTGACATTATCGGTTTAAAAATACCGCAATTAGTAGGGGTATGATTTCTATTCACCGTTATCTAAATCTCCTCCTTTTTTTTAATTTAGTTTTCGATAAATATGTTTACATTCTTCCTTAATTACTAATTATCGAATACAGTGTGGGGTTTTTCTATAGAAAAGGTTTTTTTTAAAAATCTTATTTATATCATTGCTCGCTAATTTTATTTGTTTCTGAAAGTACAGTATTATTACATGCTCTGTTAATTGCAGTATATGTCATTAAAATTGGGTTACGAATGAAATAATGCATATATATATATATATGCGCACACACGCGTGTTTATGTAAAAGAAAACACGCATCCCGAATAACGTTCTAGTAAAAAATTTAAATTAAGTGAAATAATTTATTTACGTGTTATGATAATATATTATCGTATAGAAAAGTTGAAAACACAAGAGGTCGAGTTAGTTTGTTGCTATGCGGTATTGTAATAACAATTTTATTATAATAATATGTTTGTTATTTTTAATAAATTAAAAAGAGATTAATCTTTTCTTTTCATAGAAATTTCACGGATATTTAAAAAGAGTTCTTTTTTTGTCTTATGCTCTATAAAAGTAAAAATAATAACGTTTATTATATAGTTTGCTTGTTAGAATGTTCATTATACAGATATTATAGTACTTAGGTAAGATCGGCGCACCTATTCATTCTTGTGTTCTTTCGTCATGTACGATCATCTGTTGGCAGCAAGAATGTTTTGATCGGATGAACTAGGACGGAGGCTCTTTTTTATTATCTACTTTATTATGGATATTCCAATTAAAAAAAAAGTCTTTCTTTTCATCTTGTATTTATTATTCAGCCGGTTTACCGTTCTTTGTCCGAGTTTTTAATTGTTGCAGTTTATGTAAAATTACATCCCCCCCTCCTAGCAATTTTATTTTTTTCACTTTGTACATTAAAAGTGTTATGGCTGTATTAAATTCCTTCCCGTTTTATCCGGTCTATCATTAATATTTCATTTCATCAGCGTTAAAAATATTTAACCTTTTTAATTTTTTGGTCCCACAATTTTTGTAAATTATCTGAATATTTTAATTCATTTATTTAAATTCGGTTAGGGGGATAAATTGTTGACCTCTGCAGGTAGCCTCTCGGCCTTTTTTATCAGGAAAATCCCGTATTTGAATTCCTGTCAGGATTGTAATTCTTATACAATTATTATTCTCTTGAATTCCTAATTCTTTCTACAAACTTCGGAGTTACTTAGTAGACGTAAAAAAAATGAATCCTCGAACGGTTCTTTCGAAAGTAACGAACTGATAGTTTTACTGCGCCACTAGTAATCTTCATTAACAAAGCATATATACTCCCTCTGTTCTTTCGGTTAATGCGATATAATTGTTAAGAAATGCACGGTGTAATAAAAAAATACATAATTGTAAATAGCTTTATACACGAGTGGACGCATTACAAAACGACATTACGTTATGCTTACACGATAATAATATTCCTTCGGTTTTTACAAAAAAAATTCTTGCGCAGATTTGCGCAATAAGACTGACTTTTCGTTATTCTATTTTTTATATTATTTTTTTTTAATAAATATACACAACATAAATGAAATGAGAGAAATGAAAATAATATTTAATTTTTTTCTAATGTGTAGTTGCTATCTTTTCAACCAGTGAAGAATAACAACCTCCCTCCCGGTCCAATGAGAGGAAGAGGATGATATGTATGACATGTAAAATTATGAAGTGTAGTGTCTTGTGCAGAATCAGGCCGACCATTTCATTTGGTGGTTATGGTAAATCGAATTCCAACCACCAGTTGATACACCGGGTGTATCAACTGTCTAGTATTCAAATCCGTAAAAAAGCAACTAACGTTTGCTAAGATTTGAACCACAAAATCTTCTACTTCGAAAATCAGCTGTTAATCAACTAATTTGCGACGACGAATTAACCACTGGACTGGTGAGCTATTTAATATTAAAATATTATCTCTTTATAAGAAAATTAAATTGATCGTAACTGAAGAATCATTCTTCATCAAATTTTCACATGCACAACTTCAGCATATCTAAATTTCAAAAATAGATTTAATAATAGTTTCGAAGGTTTTCGAGTCGCAGATTTTATATACATAGCCTTATATATAATGCGCGCGCGCGGAAATTCTGTTTTAAGTGAATGATATTTTCGTACTCCTCATAACCTCAAATGTAAAGAAAGTTCAGTTTCCTTCTCCAAATCCCATCGTGGCCGAAAGCAATACTGTACTTTTAATCGACAAGTCTGTAAAGAAAGAGAGAGAAAATACGTTCCTCGAGAAGCATGTCTTAGGTTTATTTCTTGAAATAATTACGTAACGATAAGCAAGAAAAAAGTATACTTATTATATATATTTCAAAATTTCAGTACATTCAGTGGATAAAAATTTGTACAATGAACTGTACAAATTGTTATACTGTTGTACTTTTATCTGAATTGTTTATTGTTCTAGAAGTGGAAAAAAATTATCTATAATTTTTGTACTTCTGACTCATAGCGGATTTTAAATGGTTTTGTTTATCATAAAATAGTAATATATTTCTGTACATTTTAATTACATCAGAATTTATTATCAATCTTACACATAGTTTTTATATTAAAAATGTTTGCTTCGGCATAATTTCTTTGTTTAAATTAGCCCACTATTCACGAAACTTATTAGTCTACACAGTTTTGTTGTATTTATTTTTTAATTACTCTTAATAGACTCGTAAATCTAACGAATGTGTTAGTTTCTCTATCGCCGGTTCCTCAATTAATTACTGAATATTAAGTGTTTTACTTATACCAGCTTTCTACAATGAAAAATGTTTTGTGTTCCGGACACGTTCCAAATCAGGTTTTCGTTTAATAAATATAAGAGTAAAACTGCAAATCAGCAGATTGTCTACCTGGTGGTCGCGAAATTACCTACTACTTTACACGTAAACAATATTGAACTCATTTTATGAGAAAAAAAGGTCATTTATTATGAATGTTTTACGTACATTTATAAGTACATATGTAAAAAGAATAAATTAATTAGATTGTTGCGTTTTATCTTGATGTAAAAGTTTCTCCATACGTGGATCTATGTTAGAAACGCGTAAAAGCAAATTGTTTTCAAGCGATAAAAGACGATTACTATATATAGTTTTTAACGCAACCGTAAAAGAAAACCGTTTTCATAGAGATAAGAGTGGCGAAAGGAATAATATTTTCATGCTTCTGTGGGTAAATTTCCATATTCACTTCGACGAACAAGCCAAAACTTATCTAAATTTTCAGATGTTAATTGTAGTTTTAACGTTTTATCGGATGAGCTGATCTGAATCTCAACTGATAACTTACCAGCTGCAACAACGTTTTCGCTAAAAGGATTCCGTACCCATCTTTTCCAGCAATTTGTTATTTTCCGGGAAATTCTCCGCCGACTGAATTTTTAGCTCGCGAAAATACGTACTTATGCTATTAAAACTAGAGTGAATAAAACCGTTTTCTTCATCCAAATTTTTCTCAATATAATCGCAAGCGGGTGGAAACATAAAAAATTTTGCTTTGATGCCGATTGATCCAAATGTGAAACTTGTTAATGAAAGCCTCATTTTTTCTATCATTAATAGAATCATCATAGAATGTAAATATTAATAGAATGACGTTCTTCTTGTAAATTCGCAAGTCCTTTAAATGCGAAAATACATCAGCTGAGTAAGACAACAGCAGCAACATATACTCATTATTGTGTAAAATCATGGCGTTTGTTTATCCTGGAAAAATATATTGATCTCGCAATTCCAGTAACCGGGTTAACACTCTCCCCCGCGATAACCGTCCGACTTCTTTATGAAAAATAATTTTTTCTTTTCGCCCGTTTCATCGCATAGTTGATCAAACAGCCTATTCTGTAATGGTCGACTTTTAATAGAGTTAACCATTTTTACAGCTTTACAAAGATTTGGTTTGTGATTTTTCGGAATATATTTTTGTGGTAAGAGTGTATCTGTGAAGAAGGAAGCAGTGTGTCCATTCCGCCCTTGGTATAAGACGGATCTTATCATTTTTTCACGCTCAATCTATTAAATCCACTGCTCTTTCCTGTTATCGACTTTGCACCACCACTACTTATTGAAGTACATTTTGTCCAATCTATGATATAGTTTTTAGTAGGTTCATAAAAAACATCAAAAAGACATCGTTCTGTTGCATTACCAGGCGGGTATTGATTTGCAAAACAGTATGTTTTCTTTTATTGATCTGTTTCTATCGTATATCACAAACATAAGAACTGAGAAATGTGTTTTCCACGTCTCATCAAAGTGAATACTAAAAACTTCACTTTTAGTTGCTTTCTGAATTATAAGATCGCGAATATCGGCAGCCATGTCATCGATTCGCCTTTATACTGTGTCGTTAGAAAGCGGAATTTTTTTCAATTTTTTGCTTCTTCCAAACCTACTAGAGCACTGACCATATCAATGGCAGCAGGCAATATGAGGTTTCTGCGATTGTACGGGGATATGGACATCTTACCTATCCTTAATGCTACGAGGTAGATGCTACAAGTATACTTTTATCAGTGTGGCTTGATTTACAAATAGAAGCGTTTTTGTTGATTTCACAAAGTATGCACTTTTTTTCGAAAAATTCCAAGGGTTTGCTTTTATGATACGGATGTTTCATATTTTCATCTGAGAGGACTTAAAGCAAACAACTGACTATGGTTTTCCATCCAGTGAGGTAAAATTGTAATTTTACAATCTTGTATTTTTACCGATCCAGTCACTGTATGTTGATGGCTCATTTAGTTTGTTCACAAATTTATCAGTTTTGCATAAGAATTTCAACAGTCGCACATTAAAAAAACCGAAACTTCAATTATTATTATTTTCAATGAAACTACACTTTTAAAAACTTAAATAAAGGCACCAAACGCACGCTTTGCATTCGAAAATAAACTGGCGTTTTGCAATCCCTTATGCCTCTTTTATACTACTGAGAGCACGATGTGTTCAAACTTATCATATGCATGTCAAACTTACTAATATTATGTAAGCAGACCAAATTACATGGAACAAATACACATCTAGTTGGAACATGTAAATTGCTCATGTTTGTACACTTCACATATGCATGTTCATACCTGTCGCTATCAACTGAGGTAAATAGTTTTAACAAGGTTTCATTGAGTTGTGGTTTGGGGCTTGCAAAATTTTTATTTTTTTTATCTTTTGGGGGTCATGAAGCTAAAAAGGTTGAAAATCATTGTCTTAGATCTCGATCGGTAAATAATACTTATACATTTTTAGTATATCAGTACGTCATGTCCTTTGACTTTGTTTTTTTTCTGTTTAACCTCCGGAACCACCGTAAGGTATTACATCAGAGGATACGTATGAATGTAAATGAAGTTCAGTCTTCCACAGTCTCAGGTCGACCATTCCTGAGATGTGTGGTTACTTAATTGGTATCCGCGATCTAATATTCAGATCCGTATAAAAGTGACAGCCTTTACTTGAACCTTAGAACTCTCGACTTCGAAGTCAGCTGATTTGCGACGACGAGTTCACCACTAGACCAATCCGGTGGGTTTATATGTTCTGACTAGGCGATTATATTACACCTGAAACAACTCGAAAATCGACATATTAGACGATACAAATAAAGTTAATTCCCGAGAGAGACCGTAATCGATCTTGATGAGTGTAAATCTGATTCCGATACTTTTTTCTTGTCAATGATTTGAAGACATGAAGAATCGGTGCGCGTCCTCTGTCTCTGCCAAGAGAGGTTACGCTGATCCAAGGATTCTGTTTTCTGTCATGATCGCAATAAGTCCATGATGAAACCATCTACCTTGTAAAACCAAACCTCCTATTTCTCTCCCAAAATACCTTTTTTCAGATCACCGAAATAAAACAATTATTTTGCAATTTCAATTTACAGTTTTTAATCTTTACAGTAATATATTATATCAGTGATTATGATATAAGGAACCCACCGGGTTAGTCTAAGTGGTGAACTTGTCGTAGCAAATCCGCTGATTTAGAAGCCAAGAGTTCTAAGGTTCAAATCCTAGTAAAGGCAGTTACTTTTGTAGGGATCTGAATACCAGCTCTTGATTACCGGTGTTCTTTGGTGGTTGAGTTTCAATTAACCACACATCTCAGAAGCGGTCGACCTGAGACTGTACAAGACTACACTTTATTTACATTCATACATATCATCCTCTGAATTATTACCTCTTGGTGGTTCCGGAGGCTAAGCAGAAAAAAGAGAGAGAAAGGGTATGACATAAGGAATCGATCGACAGAATAACGATGCGGATTCAACTAATAAAGAAAGATAATTTGTAAGGAATACTCCACGTATTATTGTGTTAGAAGTAACCAAATCGTTTAAATTTTTAAATTAGACTCAGACTGACCGCTGAATTTTAGTTAACATTTTATATTATTTTTTTATCTTAAATTCAGGTGGGCGTCCTAGTATTTCTGTTTGGTAGGTTCTTCTTTTTGCAATTTTTGTTTATTAATTACGTTTATTTTACTTTCTGAATTTATTATTTACGTATTACACCTTAAGTATATTTTATATAAAATTAAGATAATATATGTACATATCTAAGTTTCTATCTATTTATATACTAAACTTTTTGTGTAAAATTTGTTTTAAAGGTTGTTAATTTTTATAGGGATCTCTACTTACTTTGACATTTTATATAGGTTTTTCTGTTACTATTTTTCTTTTAGGTTCACTTAGTAGTTAGAACAGGTTCTTTTTTCATTTTGCAAAGTAATTAAAATAGGTTTTTATTTATAACTCGCCCCTACCGGCTAGGTTTCATTAAATATATGTATTATAGATAATCATTCCAAGTGGTAGAGTTACGATGTTTTTAATTGTATAGAGTTTTTCTTGGATAAATCTCCTTTGAAAATTAACGTAAATCTGTTCAGCATCCATCCTATTCTGATTTTGCGGTAATTACACAATATCCATATTTATTAGTATAATATATTACACGTAATTTGTTTTGAGAATATTTATTTGTAATTTTATTTCTTTTCCTTTATATTATCCTAGAATTTTGTATGTATTTAATAAGCCGTATCGATTCAGAATTTAAATTTGTAAGTTCTATAAAGAGGAAAATAGTAATTTTTTTCTAAACGTCAGTATTTTATTTATACCATTATGTAGAGATTGTATATTTATGTTCGTTGGACATTAATGTGTTTGAAGGACATTTTAGGGTTTCATTACTAATAGGATGTGTTGTCGATAAATTTATAGGCTTTTTTATATAGATAACACATTTCCTGCCTTATGTGTAAACTTCCATTGACAATCCTTTAATTTTTATATTATGTGATATGAAGTAAAATGTAATCGGCTGTAATAACTGTCATAGTTTGTAAATCGTTTATTACAAAGTCCTAAATGTTGTTAATAAAGAGTAACCGGTATTATCGTTTTCTTTTATTATGTTTCTATTGTATTATTCAACGGCTTAATTTATTAATTTATTTTATTCATAATTACTGTTCAAATAAGAACAAAAACGGATGAACGAGTTGGCCGTTATTTTTAAGATTCTATAACTCCGTAGTTGCAGGATGGACTTTACATCGTGAATTATAACATGCTTTCCTTTGAGGATCAATTTAAAAAAAAAATGATTATAACCTTAGTAGATACCTCGCCAGTTATAAAATTCAATTTTCTTAAACATGGGATTTGGTATTGCTGTAATTAATAAATAAATAATTTTTTATTTTAAATTCCCTGTATAACAGTTAGTTAATTTGAATTCTACTACATAACTGATTAAAACAATTGAAAATATGAAGATTTTATTGTGACGGGTCATCCATTTTTCGTAGAACTTCTGTCGAATTAAACACGGTTTGATTTCTACTTTTTGACCGACTAACATGGAGAGTATTCATTCATTTTTAAAAGATTATTTCTTCCTCTGCCGATCTGAGATTGTTGTGTGTAAATTAATTAATTAACTCCCATAGAAAGGAGTTAATCTCTTTTTATATAGCCAGTCACTGTGATGAACATGAACCGCAATGAATATGAACTGCGTTTTGATGGTCTATACATGATACACACAACAAAATCTCATACTAGGCTTTCTGATAGCCTTGCATAAGATATTTGTTATCAGGAATGATGGCTTTGGCGATTTTACAAGTACTTGATGACGGCTGATGTCAAATCATCTACTATTGTTTGATTACGGCACTTGACATGCTTGCTCCAAACTTATACTTTCAAAAATCTTTTCCTGACGTTTAAATTAATTTTTGATGTAAACAAATTATATTTCTGACTGAAGACTCATTTCGCTTGTGCTATTCGGCATTTTATGCCCTCCTGCTTCGTCCATCTTTAGTAATTCTACTTCCCAAATAACAAAATTCTTCTACCTCCATGATCTTTTTTTTTCTTCCTATTTTTACATTCAGTGGTCCATCTTCGTTATTTCTACTACATTTCAGTACTTTCGTTTTGTTCGTGTTTTATTGTCATGCGGTCTTGCGAAGGACTTCATCCATGCCCTTCATTGTTCCTTCTAAATCTTTTTTACTCAGCTAGAATTACTATATCATCAGCAAATTGTAGCATCTTTATCTTTTACTACTGTTACTCCGGATCTAAATTGTTCTTGTTGCCTATTTACATAGATACGTTATAAAAAATATCCACACTTTTGTTATAAATTACTTCACTTATCATCCAACCAGAAAACCAGCCACAAAGTGCAATTAATTTAAAAAAAGTTTAGGTGTAACTCTTGATTAGTTAAGCTGTTACTTCAGGTTATTTCTGTTATTTTTTTTCTTTAAAGTACATTCATGTATTTAAAAAAAAAAAATGTTAAAAAAAAATGTTTTAGTAATCTTGCAGTCATATGTTTGGCGGTTTGCCCTGTAATTCCTGTAAAGTCGTTAGATTGTCATAAAACTTGAAATATATTATGATAATTTAAAAGTTCATGAAATACAGGATTATTTTAAATTTTGAAGATAAATATGAATCGCCCCATTATTCTTTTGAATCATGTTTTAATCCGTTTTTTATAAAGCTTTTTTTTATTCATATCCAGTTTTTTGTTTTTTATTTAAGAATCTAAACACCGTTTAGAAATAGATAGGTTTCAGTTCTTTTAAGATGCGTTATAACATCATAAATGGTCTTAATTACATTAGATAATTACAAAAAATAAAATCTTTTTTAATAATATATAATTGTTTAATAATATGTGTGTGTGTGTGCGCGCGCGTCGAGTTATGGAATTTTATCTGTATCCCTGCTGATCGAGCTACTGAGTAACAAAATTTAAAAAAATAAAACTCCATATTTTTGCATTATTATAAAAAAGAAGGTTGATAAGTATTGGCAAGTGAATAATTAAGTCACCTAGCACGTGTTATTTTGACATTTACTTCATCACTCGACCGCTTCATAAATCAGGAGCCAGTACTGGTTAAATGCAGCTGTGACCCTGACCAACTTATACATACCTTCTATTTTATGGGCTTTTAAAGATAAAGGTCGATTGACCCGTGTGTTCATATATGTATTATTATAAATCGAGTAACAAAAATTTAATTAAATTTTTGTTTCACATATGTATGTCATATTAATTTGTTTTTTATGAGTTTACTCCTACTTAACCTTTCACTCTCATGCGAGATGAAAAATAAAAGTGCCAAGACAGAGTCAAGAATTAACTCAGAACTTTTGGTATTCATAAACTAATACGTTTTGGTTTTGTAACTGTGCGATATAAATAAATCGATAGATTTATTAAGTCGAAATAAAAGTAACTTAGAATACTGTACATAGAAAATATACCATAGAAAGTATGCAGTTATTATTTTTTGTAAATTAAAAAACTATAATTTTTAATAAATTAAAAATTTATTAAAACACCCGATGTAACAGCAAAAGATTTGAGGAGATCGAACCGAACAGTAGCATTTAAAATTAAGCGCCTCACAGGAATAAACAGAAGTAAACTTTCACTATCTTTAAAAAAGTTATTCTGAAAGTTAAAACTATTATTACCACCTATCAATAACTAATAAAAATTGTTTGAGCGTTCAGAAAAAAAGAAATTTGATTTCTGATAATCTGGTTTTCCTACCCAAAAATGAAATTTGAAAGCTTTTACGGATGTGAAATATTATTAAAATTTTTGAAAATTTCCATTTACTTCCTTGCATGAAGTAAAGGAATATTGTAATCGCGAAAAATTATGGTTTTCAGAATTCAATAAAAATATCCATTTTGACCATCCCTGAATCCATTTTCATTAATTTCGGCGTGACGGTCTGTACGTACAGACGTTTTTGAGTTACATATCTCGCATAACTCAAAAACGATTAGCCGTAGGATGTTAAAATTTTGGATTTAGGACTGTTGTAAGTGTTGAACCTCCCCTGTTGATTGCAATCAACTGAACAAAAGTGCCCAAAAAAACTTAAAACTCCCAAAAATTTGGATTTTGGACTGTTTCTTAACTGCAGTAATAAGCCCGCATTGAGAGATTTTCAATGATATATCATAAATGGTACTTATTTTCATTGGTTCCAGAGTTATAGCCAAATAAATTTTAATTAATGAAATATTTGATCTTGCAAGGGGAAGGCCACATCAGTTCAAATCAGATTGCATCTATCTTTTTTTTTAACTTTAAAAATATTGATTTATTAATTATTGTAGAAATATAATTGTAAAAATATGAAAATATTAATCTGATTGTAAAAAAAATGTTTATTAACTATAATTTCATTAGTAACAATAAAAGAAATATGAAAAAAAAACAGAAGTTATTAATGAAATAAAATTTTATGTACTTTTAATTTTAAAAGCGTGTGTACATGCAATTTATTTATAGGCATACATGGAAATCAAGTGGTGTCCATATCAGATTTTTTTACATAAATTATTGTCAATTGTAGGACATACAGAAAGTGTTTATTTATTTTGTTTTTTATTAGTTTATTTTTCTCTACCAATTTTTACCAATCTCTTTAAATAATTTTCAGTGATTCAATCAAAATATTTTTAAGTTATTCCTCGTAATATATGCACATTAATAACCTTTTTCATGCATACTCTAGTTATAGAAAGACTTCAGGAAAGAGACAGAAACTAGAGATGCTGTCAGGCTACTAAGGATGGTTTAAGAATGATATTTAGAAAGAGTAAGAGTAATGAGTTTCTGTTATAGATGTTGAAAAGGAGAAAGCATTTGATAAAGTCAAATGGAAGAAAATGATGGAGGTTCATAAACAGTAAAAAGTAGAATGAAAAGACAGAAGTTTAATTAAAGAATTATATTGACACATACAGCAGGAATAAAAGTAAATTAGAACCGACTTTGTGTATCTAAGTGGTAGTAGATGTTAGGCAAAGATGCTGCCTCTCACAGACTTTGTTCTACATTTACATTGAGAATATTGTAAGGAATATATTAGAAGAAAGAGAAGAAGGAACAAGTGTAGGAAGATGAAAAATAAGTTTTATAAGGTTTGGTAATTATAACTTGACGGCACACAAGCACTTTAAAGATTAACAGTTCTGGCTTTTCCAGTGCTCGCTTGCCAAAATAGCAACCATCAGTAATTTTCCCTTTTTTGATTTCTTTTACTAGTAATTACTAATAAATCCTCTTTGCTGTTTAACTTCCATTACTTTCCCTATACTTATTTTCATTCCATACTTCTTCATAAGTATAAGGAAAGTAATGGAAGTTAAACAGCAAAGAGGATTTATTAGTAATTACTAGTAAAAGAAATTAAAAAAGGGAAAATTACTGATGGTTGCTATTCTGGTAAGTGAGCACTGGAAACCCCTTATGGAAATATAAAGACGGATAAAAATGTCAAATGAAGCCTTCAGTAAGAAGAGGGAATCACTATAAAGTATAAGTTCAGAATTTTACTAATGTTTTCTATTTTGGCATGCAGAACTGGAAAAGCCACATGGAAATGTAAAGAAGGATAACGATATCAAGTGAAGCCTTCAGTAAGAAAAGGGAATCACTGTAAAATGATTCTACTACATATGAATTGAGTGTCTTACTGTTTGAAAGTGAAGCATGGCCAATGAGGGAGGACTGGAATGAGGCTTTTGAAATTTGGATATAGTATAAAGTGAGAGTAAAAAGTAGAATGGAAAGATAGAAGGTTATAATTAAAGAATTATATGTGAGACAATCAGCTGGAATAAAATGAATTGCTTGATACCCATTCTGTGAAAATTGGTTCTTTTGTTCTGGAGTTACAGGCACAAACATTTATCCTCTGTCTGACTTATTTGGATTAAATTATATGTTTAATTGGTGAAAATAATTTGATAGTTTTTAATTATAAATTGAATAATGCTGTAAATGATTAAGTAAATTTAGTTTTGGCTTGTAGCATTCATATATGAATAATTGTTATTCAAATCAGCTATTGATAATACATATTATTGACTTTTTCATGTTTGTTTATAATTTTATTATTATTCTTGGTTATACTTAATAAAAATAGTAAATTGCTTTTGACATCATGTTTTAATAATTTCAGTTGTTATGCTATTCATGATGATGTCAGGTATTTAATTTTATGTAAGCTTCCTAGTTACTTTCTTAGCCTTTGGCTAAGTGCCTTAATTGACTCAATGTATTAGCTGGCACTGTTCCTATAATTATTTTACTTTTCAGTTTTTTTTTTTTAATTATTTTTTATTTTACTTTTTTACAACTTTTTAAGTAATTTTTATCTACATTAAAATTATTCTTTTTAATTACTTTTTTCATAATTATTAATATGTAACTAATTTGTATACGAATTACAGTGTCATGGAATGTTGTATAAATCATCAATTTTTTTTCTTTATGACTGACTCTTATCTGCATGTAAATTGATTTATAAATACAAAAATTTCAATTTATAATTCATTAGGAAAATTAATATTAGAATAACAAGCATTTGGATGATCATTAATATTGAAAACCAGAGAAATTGACCATAACTTGATAAAATTTGGAAACCAATTACAAAATCAGTGTACAAAAAACCAAAGTTTTATAAAACAAGCAGAAATTAAATAGAAAATCTTAATGGAGAACTCTGTTTCACCCATGCGATTGTTATTGCTACCATTGCGCATGTTCGTAAGTTATTGCTAAATATTGTTCTCCCAAAAATATTTGACTGCATACACATGAATGGCTTTTTTATAGCTTTTATTACGTGCGGCAGGCATCATTTGAAAACTGTTAGAGGGTGAGTACTCTCCAATAAAAATTGGAGTGTAAGAAAAGTCTGTGAAAGTAAGTGAGCCTGAACTTCTCCGACATTGTATTTTGATTTCTTCTGAAGGTAGATTGCATTTAAATAAAATAAAATGTTAATTATTGCAATATTTTAATTTTTCATTATTAGATAGATTGAAGTGTGGAGGAATTTGTGGTGGTTATGGAAGTTTAAAAAATGTTCAACCTTAGTATATGCTTCTGGTTCCACAGAATAGTTTGGTGTCAGATTATTTTTTATCTAAGTATTATTAACCATGTTGTGAGAAGATATAAAGAGGGGGGTCAAAATTTTGGGTTTACATAATTGTTCTATAACCAACATTCAGAAAGAGATACGGTGTAGGAATTTTTTTATCGGTGTGATAGTTCTTGTTAGAAAAAAATTAACAATTTTACCTGTTTTCTTTCTTGTAATTGTAGTTTTGTCTTTTATGGTGATAATATTATCAATATTTTATTTTCCCTACCTTTTGTAAGGTGACTTTAGAATCCATAAATGTTGTGTGTGGTTTCTTTTCTTCATTGCTGATGCTTTCAAAATTATCTTATTTGTGTGTTAATAGACTTATCTATTTGTGATAACGTATAAACCTTTTTCTTATCTATACTGCAGAAGTATTGCTCATCTTTGGCATCAGGTGATAACCTTCCTGGTGATTGTTGCTCCTGAAAACTACTCTGAATTAACCTTGTAGAAAAGTTTTAGATGTCAGTACATTTTAAGTCAACAGATATTTTTATTTTATAAACCAAGGTAGAAATACCCCTTTTTAGTGATGTACAAGCGTTGTTGAGGTATTATTATTATTGGGTAATTATTTGTACAAATTACTATGTTACTACTGATGATGGTTAACTGTTGAAATTGTCATCCAATTTTAACTTATATTCTTTTTTATGGTTTTTTTTTAACTTTCTCTAGTTTTTTTATTTCATTTTCAACGTATCCTTTTCTTTTTTGTTCAACGTAACTCTTTTTGTTTACTTTTTTTAAGTTAGATATAAGAAAGAAGGAAATGCAATTTTTAAGAGTTTATAACTCATTATAATGGACTTAAAAATTAAAATTAAATTTTAAGATAACAATTTTCGATAATTTACAGATGTGCAAAACATCTGTCTTCTCAAATGTTAGCAGTGTATTTAGCTTTACCCCATAGGGAAACTAAATGTAAATTATGTTCAGATTTATTAGAAGTTTAAAAGTTACCAAGAAAGTAGTATAGTCAGTTTGAAAAGTTGATATTTATTAACGATAATATTGCTTTTAAAATGATAACATTAATTTTTACATTTTATCTTCATTACAAACACATCATGAAACAAATCATTTTGTACTGCAATTGACTGTACTGCAATTCAGACTAGTACAATTACCAGGTCGTAACAGAGTTGAATTGATCTGAGGTCATCAAACTAGCAGCGCAACATGAGACCACAGGATTGACCAGATTCTAATGATTATAACAAGAAATAAGAGCCATGATCTGCTTCCCAGATTTGATGCTACATCTCTCCTTCATAACTTTTAAGTGATAAGGACTGCGTGAGCAGTAGTCTTTATCACAATCAGCTGAATTTATAGACACTTCATTGTTACTTTCATATTACATGGTAGAAACCCATCAGTAATACCTTGTATCTGACTGATTGATACCTATCTGGTCACAGTTAAATCACAAGTTATCGATGCATTTTAGCTAACCAGCTAACTTACAAGTGACCGTGATCTGTGATATGGTAGCCTACAACCAAAGGAGAACTATATAGAATATTTCAGTGGCCAAATTCTAGGATGCCTGTGACTACAAGTTGTCGACTGTTTATTATTATTCAGCAACATAAATAAAATAGTCATGATTGTGTACAAATGTGTATGTATGAAAGTACAGTGTTGACCAGTAGAAACAGCTGAATGGAATTATAATTTTTTAGCACTGTGATAACAGTTTATTCCTTATATGAAAGGTTCTAGTTAGAATCCCAGTCAGAATTGGCATTTTTCATACACAACAAAATTTATCTTAGGTATCAATAATTGTAATTGGATCTAGTAACTGTAATTTCTTGAAATAAATAAATATATATTTATTTTTGTTCTTTTGCAAAGTACTTTTTAATTTTTTGGGGAGTATCTAGTAATCTCACTTGCCTGTTTATTACAGTGCTAACAACATATCTGTTGGGCATGTAATTTATGAGGTGATTCATATAATTTAGATGTGAAACTTAGTTTATGAATATGTACATTTAGCAATTACTTCTATCTGAAATATTTCTAACACAAAAATTTAATTTATAAAATTGTTTAACATTATAAATAATGTAAATAAAATAGTTACAGCATTAAATTTATTCATTACTAGCCGTACATATGGGTCCCTTTTTTCAGAAAAAAATCTTGTCAATCAAATTTCCCCAATGGAATTTTATAGAAACATAAACCAAGGCTATGTATGATAAACTATTTCAGTAAGTTACTGAAATAGGTTCAGTAATAATCTCTACTCTCATCCTTTGCCTTTTCTTACCTGAGCTCATTTGTACTTAGCATGTTTGCTAACAGCTTTTGCTGAATGCAAACTTAAAATAATTATACTGTGATCTTGAAACTTCAATGCTGTCAGGGATTGGAATTTTGGTTGCTTAAGAATTTCTTTTGCTCACATCCTAATGTTCTAGATAAAATTACATAATTTCATTGACTCTTCTTTAAGACATTTAATGTCACTTCTATTGAGAACTTTAAATATTCCCACAGCATTACCATTCATTTTATTCTTACTTTGCTATATCGCTTGCTTCATTACTTCAATTATATCCATTATGTTTATTTTCATTCCTCCTTTTTTTATTTTTTTACTTATCTTTGTGAAGTTTCCTTACAAGTCCAATTGGCCTACCTGTTTGTATATTCTTACTAGCTCTTTTGTTGGTTTCTTTCTTTCTGGTAGCTGATTCCCACAACTCAACAACAAAACTAAATTTAATTCAAGCTGGAAAATGGCAATGAACCATTTCTGACCAAGAGGGTAAGGAAGAACCTCTCAGTACATGTGAAATGGCATTTATTATAAATTTGAATTGAAGGTTTGCCTTCAAGTTTAATGAGAAACGGACTAGTTAGTTCAGTAGTGATTGACCAAGATAGATTTCAGATGAACTTGCATTTCTTATTTAATTTTTAAAAAAAATTATATTGCTTTATTTTGTTGTCTATTTACATAATTTATATGTGCAAGTATAATTTATTACATGTTGATTCAGATATGTTTATTTTATACTATTTATTTTGTAATCATTATGCTATCTCTATTACATAATTCATTTTATTTTTTTGACAGGTAAATAGATGTTCAATTAAAACTGTTGTTATTTTACAATTTAATTAGCACATCTCGTATTAATAGTTTTAAATAATTGATTTCTATTGGATTAATTAATTTGTTATATATTTACAGATTATTTTTATTAATTATTGCCACCTGTTTACTTCAATCTAATTTTTATATTTATTTTACCTTGGATTTGATATTTCTATTCATTGAATGTGTTTTTATACATTAAGTTTCACAATTCTTGTGTGTCATATAAAGTATTTTAACATACAATTGTGATATATATATATATAAAAGAATATGAAATAATTAATTATAATTTCATCATACATTTATTTATTTATACTGTAAAAGTTAATTAAATAAATCAATGTGAATAATAATTATTTAGAATAAATTCCTCAATGTATGCAAAATCATTTTAATGTAATTAATAAAGTTTGATTTTTTAAGTCTGTAATGCAACAATATTTTGTTATGACCTTAAATTTACTGCAAATTTATTACTATTATCAAGATGTCACATGCCTGCATTTATCTTTTATGAGTAGCTTGCTTGAAGCTTATTAATCAAATTCTTGGCTACAATCAGTTCACAATGAATGCTAAAATCATTGAACAGGAAGTTTAATGATTATGTAATTTTGTTAATTGATTTTCTTATTGATTGTAAGATTTATGGACCAAGTGTATATGAATGATAAAGTTAGATGATGGTTTCATTTGTTTTTTAAAAGTCAAATAATATTTGAGATGTTTGTTAGAAAACTTGCGACTACTGATTGACCAGTTTTTGATGCTCCTGGGAAACTTCTCTTAAGATTTATAAAACCTTGACCATTACAGTCCATTACTTTGACAAACTCAAACTAAGTTTTATGTGTAATGGTGAAGATACACATTCTTCAGATTCACGGGTGCTTGATAACATCTTTTTTACCCAGCTGTGAGTGCTTTCCCTTCAGCCACCCTTTTTAATGTAGTGTGGTTAGAGGTTTTTCTTGTTTCTACTGTCCCATTTGCTTAAGAAACAACAGTACTTAGTATTACAGAGTTGCAGTAATAATAAAATGGCTATAACCTCTATGTCTCTATATGTGTGCCATGAATACTTATATACTATATCATCTTCAGTAAAGATTTCATAGTTTCATATGTCTCTTTCATTTGTGCTACATAAGCAAGAGGAATTTATGATGGTTTCTCGTTTCCATTGAGAAGGAGAACAGCTTTTAAACTAGTTTTAGAGGAATCTATAATACAGTCTCCATTCTTTATTATCATGCAAGAATTTGTGCTGAAATTCTTGCTACCTGGCTTGGAAAAGACATACTTTAATGCAACTTTCAAGAATGTTTTTAAACCTTGAAATCATTAATTCTGACCATATTTTAGACTAATTTTGATGTTCAATCTTCTCACTTTGAAAATCTGGATCTTCTTCATTACTTTCCAAATCACTACAGCTTTCTTTATTGTCGCCTTTCTTTTCTTTTCTAAACACATGGCAGAACTAGAATGAGTAACTCTTCACTAATGAAGAGTCTAATGGCTGAATGACTTAGAATATGCAACAAATTAATTGAATTTTCTTGCAATCTCTTTGATTTTGGTGATAGAAAATTAGCAGTATATTCATGTGTTCCTTAGGTTCCCATAGGAACAGCAGAAGGCATAAGTAATGTTAAACAAGAATTGCAGCAGGTATTGGGAGGGGGGAGGGCTAAGGCTTACGTGACCTGTTTTACACTCAAATAGATTTCATATGATTTATTAACTGAAGGAGTAACATTTCTTCCTTGAGATTTAAAAATTCAAATACACAGAAAAAATGTTAGGATTTATTTAACTAAAATGCAGTTTTATATAAATTTCTAAGAATACACAACAAAAACATTATGTATGAAGCTAAACAAGAACAGTAGTACTACACTATCTCTGTATCAGAAAAACAATACACCATGTCTAGCATTCACATGAAAACCAGAATGAAACCGATTGACTGGGGTCTGGGTTATTCCACAGTAAAAATACTGATTGAAATGACTGTTAGTTATCTATTAATAAAGTTTATTAATTAAATCACAATACGGTAAAAAATGTATTTTTCTAGAAGGAATGAATCAAGAAAAAATAGGTATCAATGACATTCTTTGATGTAATACCACATTAATCACACTGGTCACTCTCAAATTATTGCATTCTTGAGCCATTTATAAATATATTCATATTTCCATTATTAATATAAACATTGATTTACAACAAACTTTTACAGGCGGTTAGCCTTAACAGAGAAAGCAAATCATTTTAACAATTAACATATTTTAACATAATTAGCATATTTAAGTGAAGCCCTTAGATCAAATTTTTTGTTCATATTTTGATTCAGTGCAAAAAATTCATAAGAGAAAACCAAAATTATTTGATAAATAACATTTTCAGACCAATGTTATCTTTGGTAGAAAGTTTCATCCTGACCTCACCCAAAGTGATTACCAGCTTTTTCTTTATCTTAGGTTTTGAAAATTATAAAAATTGAAAAACATTGTTAATGAATGGTATGAAAATGTCTTGATTGTAAAATGTTTGGGAAAATATTAAACAGCATTTTTATCACAACCTGATAACTGCATAATGTGAACACTTAAATGAATACAGTCTGGAATTTGAAGATCATGAAGTAAGGAAAAAATGATATCAAAATCACGTTAAATAAACTGTTCCCCACAGATCTTATTTGTCTGTTATTTTAATGACTGTACCAGTCGTTTAAAATTTTAAAAAATTTATACTGCATTTATATGTATATATAAAGTTTTCTTATCTTTAGTTTTAATTTCAAAATGGATGTTATAATTAAGTTAAATTCATTCTTTATTCAAGTAAAGGCGAAAGTTATAAAAAAGGAAAACATGAAAAATTGTATCGTAATGTTATTTACTTCTGTTTGCCAGTTTTTCATAAACTTTATATTCAGTAAATAAATATCTGCAAACAGGATTACTATATATTAACTGTAATTTTTTTTGTATTTTGCTTTATCCACAGTTATCCCTTTTTCCATCATAATATGAATAAAGTTTGGCCCTAAATAGACTTTGGCTTCTTATCGATCACAAAAAGTGGAAAACAAAGATTGCATTAAAAAAATTTGTAGGGTAATTATTGTTTTTTTATTCATTAAAAATTGAAAATTCATAAGGCTTATATGGTATGAATTACCCATTCTCTTGTGATTACTCAGTTTATCTTGACTGCTTATTGTTAATTTTTATTGAAAATAAACTCAAGTTTCTTTATGTATTTGTTGTACGTGTGCATGTTACTTTTTTATAATTTTCATATTGCATTATTCATTTTTTGGTTTAATTGTTTTGTTTCAGCAATTAAAAGATGAGTTGGGTGAAGTTGTGGCTGAAATGGAAAATATGGACACTGCTGATGACAGGTACTTATTATTAAATGATAGTATTAAAAATAGTTTATTCTAGTAAAAATACTGATGTTTTTAATTTCAGGTTAAAAATTGTAAATTATAGAATTTTTCTGTTAATTGTTGCTAAATTTCAGGAAGTGTGATTCAATAGACAATATCCCACATCTATCTGTATGCCTGATTATATTATATTTTTATTGCATGTTGTGGCAGTACTACAGTCATCTAGTAATGTAAAAATATAGTAATATAATGTAATGTAATGTAAAAATATTGTAATTTTATGCAAGATGCATAAAATTATATTTTATTTGTAAACTTAATACATTTAATAATGCACCTTACATTACTGAAGATGGAAAGCAGAATTGTTATTTGTTTCTGATTTTCATGTTAATGTCACAATTTCTTGATAAATATCACAAAGCATAAAAGTAGAACTGTAGGCCGCTAAACATTTTCAGTTCTATCATGACTGATAAAAAGCATTTTCCATGCTCTTTTTTTTAAAGAAATAAATTAATTAAAGAAATTAAAATAAATTCTTTCAAAGAAAATTAATAATTGGTTACCATATGATCAATTTTCTTTGAAATAATTTATTTTCAATCCTCTCTGTTATCCTACCCTCTCCTTGAGATAGGAGAGGGCAGGATAATAATAATAGGAGGGTAGGATATAATAATATCTCCTGTAGAGGAGATATTATTATAAAGGAGTCTCCTTGAGATATTATTATTCACTTATGCATAAGTGAATAATATCAAGCTAAACAATACACTCATGCCAGACATAGTGTATTGTTTTTCTGATACAGACTTAGTGTATTGTTCTTATTTAGCTTCACACATAATGTTTTTGTTGTCTATTATTATCTTCCAATTTGAAAAAAACAGGTAAAATGCCTCTTTGGGTATTGTATTGAGCTTGGCTTGCAATTTCACCTTTACCTTTTCTGTTGTTAAAAAACATATCTCCTGAGTGTTGTTTTAAGTTCGAAAATAAGAAAAAGGCACAGGGAGCCATGACTGAAGAAAAGCATGTTTGCAGCATCAAAACACTGTTAATATTTTCCTCTGAACTGTTGGATAAGTAAAAGGATATGCAGCAGTACATTGTCATGGTGCAGAACCACCAATTGTCTCCAAAGTTCAAGTCATTTTTTTCGGATTGCCTCATGCAATTTTTGTAAAACTTCTAGATAGTAGTACCATTGTAGTCGAAGAAAATTGTTAGTAGGACCTTCTTATTTCACCAGACTTGAGGTTTTTTTTGTGGGCTCCTCAGAAAACTTCCATTGGAATGACTGAGCCTTCGTCTTGACGTCATAATCATACAAGCACATTTCATCATCAGTTATAATGCATTTGAGAAAGTCTGGGTTGTTAGCGACATCAGTAAGCATTTACTCAGCGATGCTATTTTTTGTAGAAATTTAACAATTTCAGAACGAATTAGGCTACAACATATTTCGTGTTTGAAACATTAGTGAAAATTACTTCACATGAGCCTTATGAAATTCTATTTCTTTGGCAACCTCTAATAGTTATTCTGCCATTAGCAAGCACATTCTCTTCGTTTTAGACATTTTCATCCATGATTGATTTGCTAGGCTTCCAGAAAGCATTTGTACCACTCATAAACTCATAGTTGTGACATAGCATCATTGTCAAAGGTCTTCTTTAACATTTTAAATGTTTCGCTGTACTTAATTACATTTTTAAAACAAAATTTCAGACAAATTCACTGGTTGACATTTCACCACATAAAAATTTATTTAATTTCTCGTCAAACACAAACTAAGTATTGCAGCTGGCTAAGAATTAACTCTTGCTTCGCTGACAATACTACCAATATACAGAAAAAACAAACTCAATTGACAAGATACAGCTCGTGCAATTCAAAAATTCTTATTAGTTTTTGATGAGACTACCTATAGCAGTAAAACTACTAAATAATGATATCTCAAATACTCTCTTTCATTTTAGTTTTTCTCTTACTCAATTTATTTTCTTGTAGTCAGTCCTCATTTACGTATGATTCAGTCAGTAGTAATGATTGCAAATACATCCAAAATAAGAAGAAAACATTATTTTATAAATTTCATCCAAAGTTTTGAATTAAATAATTCTGCACCTATTATTCACTTTCAGTAACTCTGCATTCAACAGAATGCAGAGTTACTGAATTCTGTTGAATTCAGTAACTGAATTTTATAGATTTTCTATTTAAAAATTAAATATTTAAATTATAAAAGTATTGCATATATTTAATTTTAGAAAATCTGTTTTACATTAACTGATGAAGAAAAAAGATTGGGATGAAACATTTTTACCCAGTCTTGGTAAAAGATAATTTTGTCTGTTGACAATATAAAATAAAAAGGCAGTTAAAATCCTCATTCCCTTGAAGATTATTAGGTAATATTATATTAGTAATATAATCAGTTGTAACAAAATGGCAGTGTACATGTGCTATTATTTATCTTTGGTGAAATTGCACCCACGCCATAAATCATTTTTGATTATCAATATTGTGTTCTACTTCTGTTTACTCAATATGTAATGAAGTTCTGTTATACTATTAAAAGTAATATTATTTTTATAATTATATTGAATTATATTTATTCAATTATATTCTTTTTTTCATTAGCTAATTGCTTTAATTGATCTTTTTTTATTGTTTAGAGTAATACATTACGTGAGACAAATTTTTGTATGTAGAATAGAATACCTTGTAAATTATGTGATGAAAAAAATTGAATTTTACACACGTTAAAACTTAATAATTTCTGTAATATTTTTGTAAGTCCCTTATTTATTTGAAGAAAATTACAGAAGTAATTGTAGATTATGTGTAAAAATTGCACCTTTTTTCACATCTTTCACTGATTAGTACGTTAGTATACTTAAACCGTACTTTTTCTGTTATTAATTTTCTTCCAGTGATTGGTTTCACTTTGTTAAACTTTTTTTGGACTGAAAATTGTGTTACACCAGTATTCTATTACTGAATTAAATTAATATATATACTGCTATTGTAGTATGAATATATATTATATGAATTGCTTATTTATAAAACACCATAAGTCATTTATTATGAATTTTTCAGGAGACAAAAAACTGTTTTTCTTAAAAAGTATTAACACAAAAGATATATGTAAAATATACTGTAGAAACCTTTTTTAATCGTGTACTTACCTACTAAAAAAATCGTTCCTTGGTGTTAAACATTTTAAATATTGGTGACTAATGTTGTTTATAAAATAAACACAATAGTTGTAACATATTTTTAAAGAAAGAAATCATTGGATAACAGTTAATTATTTAATACTTATTTAGTTAATATTATTATTATTAAATGTATTTAAATTGTCCAACGTGTACAAAACTCTAAATTAAAATATGATTTACAGAGTAAATATGAAAATAAATTAAGTTGCTGATTATAAAGAAAAACTAGGATAACAGCTAGTGATACAAAATAGTTAGTATTAATTTAAACAAAAATGAATTACACATAAGAATAAATTTGGGAAATTTAAAGTATATCCATATTTTCTAAATTAATCTTCTTCATTACAGTCTTTGCTACTAGTTGGGCAATTTTGTATTATGTCATCAAACATTTTGTACTTTCCATCTTCTGGCATGCACTGCATGCATTTTTGTAAATCATTGATTTTATTATTAAGTATGGCACACTTCCCTTCATAAACTTTGTTTTATGGTTCTTCTGGTATACTGGAACCCTTGTTTAATTTGAAGGTACTTCTATTACAGCCATTCACAAATTTGCTCACTTCGACAGCATTTTTTTTGTGAATCAAAATTAAATTGATGATAATCAGAAATTTTAAACAAATCCTTTTTTGGTTGTTTTTATGTGATTATTTCAAGTGATGTGGCGTATTTTTTATAGTACTGCGGTCACCAATTTTTAAAACCTATAATTTTTTTGTTTCAACTCTAGTGATAAAAAATTAATTTTCTTCGATAAGTGAATGATAAGTTCCATCAATTCCATCATTGTATAATACCTATCATGCCTTTTTAACTTTCTTTTAACAATTGCAAAATCATGTTGATTTGGCAAAAACGAATGCCCTCTTATTTGGAAATGATATACAATTTTTTTGAATTGCTCACTGTCTGTCAAAAAGAGAAGACAACAAAGAACTGAATGTTTCTTATTTTGGCCTGCACGGTTATCATTGTACAAGTGCAATTCAGTAACGTTCTTTGGAACCTCAGAGTTAATTTACCCATAAAGTAATGAAGAATTTCATTTTGACCTTTCTGGGCTTCTCTCCTTCATGATACAAAAAGAATGTTGTATTGTTATTCTTTGTGTTATGAACAGAAAAAGGAACAACTGATAATTGATGCAAGTAATACATTTCCTGAACAGGAATACATGGCAAAGAAATGTTTTGCATGTAGTCAGAAGTTAAGCACACAATGCTTTCTTCAGTTTTGCTAAGTTCAGTCGATTTGACTCAGAGAATAGTAAAATTTATTACTACTTCTTTTATGGACTAAAAGCGCAGCAGTTGCAACACATTTTGTTTACTGCATTAAGATTTATTATCTTTTAATTTTAAATTCAGTCTTTCATTTTCACAACATGTATCTATTGACAACTAAAGCGGTAATTTAAGTTTTCCTTGTAAGTTTTATAATAGAATGAATATTTGACTTTGAAATATATATATATATGGTTTCATAATTTCAATTTATGATGGAAGAAAAAAGAGGTGAAGGAAAGAAAGATTTCTATTAAAAGTGCAATGTATTGCACTTGTTTACAATAATTTTTTTTTTAAATTCTGTTAAAAAACTTGAGAAAAAATTTCCAGTATTTCATCAAATTCACAAAAATGTTATTAAATTAATTTTTTTTATTTACGATCTTGCACTTGTACATTTATACGTGTATTTTAATGAGGATGGTGAAATGATAGTCTACACGATTTTTTAGCTGTATATCACCATGAAAAAATGCCTCTTTTCTAATTGTGTCAAAAATTCCTCAGTTGCATTCCTCAGAGACAGAAAATACTCACCACCATGTAAAGCAGTTTGGCTGAAGAATTTATGCAGTATATAAATGGGAAGAATTACATGGAATTGTTTTATCATAAGCGTGTTATAATGTAGGTTATTTTTTAAGTTACATTGTTTCTTTATCAGTTTGAAGTAAAAATTTGACTCATTGAATTATAAAATTTGTATCTTACTGATTGTCATGGACTTATATTTATTATATTGTATTTATTTTTAAAGTTATTTATTTAAGATAATTTAGTTAAAAGGAGTATTTCCGTATAAGAGTAGTATATATTACATGTTTTGATAATTATCCATTAATATCACAATTCTAAGAATTAATTTATTAAAATAAAGGCTATATTTATTTAGTTATCTCCTATTATATTTATGAATTGACTAAGAAATAGGTTTTTAAATTTATTTAACCAGTTTATTTATTTTTTTATTTTTATTGTAAGTGTTAATTTCTTTGATACTAAGATTTCTGTATTTATGTTTAATTAGAAATTAATCTATTAAATTTTCCATGAATTGATTGTTATTTAAATTGTTTAGTTAAATATGTTGATTAGTTTTATGTGTTAGGCTTTGTAATAATTATCTAACAGTCTCAACTAGGCATGGCTATGAAGAAACAATAATTAGAAACATCTTGAGAGATTTTCATAATTTGTTTATAGTAGGGAATGCTTTTCACCTCTTTCTGTATAGCTGGGTTTTGATAATATTTTAACTATACTAACTTTTGTTAACAGTGCATTACTGCTGTATCACTGCAATTAGGTAAAATTCTTGCTAGATAAAAAGGCAGAAACCAAAGCTATCTTTAATTAGTATTCATTCTTAATTAGATTGGATTTCATGAGCGGTTATAGCATAATTGTCCATTCGGGGTATATTTGCTATTTTATCGTCAGATGATACATCCACTTTTGATCAGTGTGTATGAGAATTCTAATGATATCAAATATTAACCATAACAGTTAATATCATAAATATGTGCATTGGTTTACCATTACAAAAGTAATTTTTCCTCTAAGAAGTTTGTGGAACTTTTTTATTATTCTTTAAAAGTAGTTTTGTTTCAAACATTCTCTTGAAAGTTCCATTAAATTCAGAAAGAGCTAAAATAGTTACTTTTGTTTTGATTGAAACTTTTGTTTCAATATGAATAAAGTTGTTTTTTTGCTTTATTTTGTTGTCACTTATAAAAAATAAATTATTCAGATCAGTACAAAATTATACACTATATAGATTACATCATGAATAGTACAAATACGATTTCGTGGATAAAAAATGGGTACTTCCCCAACATTTCTTAATAGACTCAAGAATAATTGAAGAATAATTTTGATTAGAGCGGCATTTTAAAATACAAAAATAATTGTAAGTTGTTATTTCCATGTTAATATTTAGTGAACATTCTCCGGTTGTACACATTAAATTATGAAAGAAAAAATTCAAGCGACCTGATAACACAAGTCATTCCTGAAACCAGTATACCCATTTTGAAAATAAACAAGTATCCTGTGTCAGGGTTACTTAAGAAATTGCAGAATAAACTGGTTTCTTTTTGCCTTCTTTACTGTGTCAAAGTACTGTTGCACGTTGGTCAATTCCAGCAAAGTGCAGGATGTTTGTCACCACAAGTGACATCATATCCTAGGTTCACCACAGTGTCTGTTTGTATAGTGGTCATGACTACAAAGATAAAAGCAGCTATGACAGGTTCTCTTGTACCTAGAGTGCTTTATGTCCTTCATTAGCACAAGAAAGACTGGGACAGATAATGTGAAGCTACAAATTTGTCACTTATGTTGAAAAACAGTGCATTGTTTAAATTGCCTCTATTTGGAGGAATTTTAATTTGTGTTGTTTAAAAACTTTTCAGTAGAGAAATATTGGTTTCAGTAATTACAAATTTGTAAAAGGATCTTTTAAATGGATTTGTAGTTAATTAAATATGGCAGTAGAAACATAGTAAAGTCCATCCTTATCCTTGTTAAAGAACTTCAGTGTGTTACAATAAACAGTTCTGCTGTCTGACATGGAAAATTTATAAATGATAGTTAATATTTAAATTATGTGTAAACCTTGAAGAAGGTTATTTGAAGCATTGTAGAATAAGTTATTTGAAGTAGATTTTGTTCGATTCAGCTGTGTACATGCTATATCTAGAAAATGGGTTTTTAAATTTAATTTGTTATAAATGTCTGTTTGAGTAAGAAGTTCACATTGTTAGTAATTTGGTTTACAAAAATATTTTGTTTTATCTTTGGCACTATAACTTTGGATAGATTCTTAACTCAAATTTTACTATATTTTTCTGTTTTTAAGTAAACATTTGATCTGCAATTATGTTTTAAATTAAACTTATTTTTTTCCTCTGTGTAGTTATTTTGTTATAAATTGAAAAATCTGCTGTTAGTTTGTGTTTCTATTTTTTTTTTTTTATGGTTTATTGATCACTATAGAACATTAATGTAATGTTCTCTATTACAGATTACTTTGTGCTATACACTAAATGTACAGTCCTATTAATAAGTTTGTTATTTTTGGGTGTGGTTCAAAGGGAGTTTACATCACCACCACAACTCCATTATTATCACCTTTTCCATGATCACACAGTTCTCGCATTCCCTCCCTACCTCTCCATTCACACTCTCTCTTTCCCTCTCTTACACGTACATACAAATTCAATTATTATCATTTATAAAATGTCAGTTCTGTAATTTTTATTATAGTGGTTCATGATAGATTTGATAAAAGTCTAGTAGGGTGTTTTCTTTTCAATTAACATCCACATTATTTGATCAGTATGCTGATGTTAGTGGTGATGACTTCATTTAATTAATTCATTCCCTTGCATTTATTTAATTAATTTGTGCCCTTGTATTTTTAAATAAGTTTCTTCTTTATATAGTAAATTATCTTTTTTATGTAATTTCAGTAGTATTTTTCCTTTGTTTTATTGTGAAATTTTATTCATGTGTTAGTTTAAAACCATTCTTTCAGCAAGAGGTTAATGTTAACAGTCAAAGATTGCTTACATGTTAGAATTACAGTTTTAATAAAGAAGCAAAGATCAATAACCCAAATGGAAGCATTTTGAGGCAGCAGCATTGCCTATTTATTTTAAGGAACTGTATCAAAAGTTATATCGTTCTAATATACAGATCACATGAAATTTTTTATGTACATCTTAATAATCTTTGTGTTACTATTATGTCTGTACTCATTTATCTTCTCCATCTGCTTCCTTTTCCTATTTTCTTTCATAGATCTTATTATCTCACAAACACATATTGTTAGTGGCATTGATAAAGAACTGCTCACTTGCAATTGTTGATGATTCATATTATTGTTCCCCCCTTCAATTTTCAATTTGATGGTAATTCATGCCAATTTTTTATTTTTATTTTTGCTATAAAAATCTCATTACGGTCTTATCCAGTCCTCAAAAAGTAGTAGCGGTACCTTTTATAACTGTTATTTCAGCTCTACAGTTGAAGATTTGATTATATGCCTTCTTTTCAGATTGGACTTAGCATTTTGTATATGAGGTATATAGAGCTCTCATAAATGATATCCCTAGGGAATCTGTGGATAGGTACTGTGCAGCAGTTTGTGTGTCGGCTTGTAAATCAGCTGGTGTTTGATTCCCAGCAACGGTCTGAAATTTTTTCACTGATCATTTCTTCCATTTTATTTCTTTTTAAAAGAATGTACCAAAGCACCCCTTGGCTATTCTTTCTTTAGTGTGTATAAGGCAAAATCTACATACTTGTTTTAAATCTTTTACACATTCAACAAATTATAAAAAAATAAATTATTCTGTTAATTACATGACCCTTAATTTCCAATAGCATATTTAGTGTGAAGTTAAAATAAAATGCTAAATTGTCCCAGTGGCCTAAGAGACATTCTTCCATTAACAAATTACCAGATTCGTTAAAATTAAAACTTTTATCTTATAGAACATCTTCAGTCCTGAATTCGCTTGAATAAATAAACAATATTTTGTGTAATGAAGTATTTATTTAAGTATTTATTTTAAATGTTTGTTTTGAAGTAGATTTTATTTTCATTACCCCACTATCCGATCAAAGGATGTCAATTTTGAATTAATAATTTATTTTATTCAATTGTTTTAATTATATATTTTAATATTTCTTGTTTTATTGTTGAATATTGTGCATAATTGAATTTTTTTATCTATAGTTGTAAAAGTATAGTTTGATTGAAATGTTATTTTTATCCTTTTTTTTAGCAAAAACCATACCAGAACAAAGCAGATGTCCATTGGTAGAAAGAAATTTAATATGGATCCAAAGAAAGGAATTGAATATTTATTGGAACATGGTTTATTACAAGCCACATCTGAAGATGTTGCTGCATTTCTTTATAAAGGAGAAGGTTTGAATAAAACTGCTATTGGTGATTATCTTGGTGAACGTAATGAATTTAATGAAAAGGTATTACGTGCATTTGTCGAACTGCATGATTTTACTGATCTCATTTTAGTACAGGCTCTAAGGTAAGTTAACAAAATAAAAAGTAATATTTTTATTTTTAAATTGAAGCATTTTTATATTGTGTCGTTTTAAGATGTAATTAACTAAAATTTCTTTTAATTTTAAAGAAGAAAAGCAAGCTGTTTATTCTTCCACTAGATAAAAATATTATATATGTAATGTTAGATTCTCTGCACATCTGAGCAGGGTTAAAATTGAAATGTTTTAAGAATGAATTTGGCAGGCTCTGTGATCCTATTTTATTCCCAGTCAATATTCTACATTATAAATGAATCTTTGCTTGCCATGAATCAAACATTTTCTGCAAATCATTTTAAAGAACATCAACTGTTTAGAAGCTACATAAAATTTTTGTCATCATTCTGTATTTTGATATCACAGTCAAGTTCTATCAACTTATGCTGTAAAGATTGTTGAAGAATTTTAAGTGTTAGGTTTAATGTTGAATAAGAAGTATCCTAACCCGATAAAAAATATAAAAATTTCAAAAACTGTCAAAACTCTTCTAGGCTTTTTCGTGCAGAGTCCAGAGTGACATGCTCTAATAGACTTAAATCAGTACACTTTGGGCAGAATATTGACCCTAGATTGAACTGTATTCATAAAAGATTCAGGTTATTCAACAATTTAAAACATATGATTTTATTGAGTTGCTAAACAGTTAAAATATGACAAAAGTGGAAATTTTATCCCAATTAACCAGCTTTCCATTTAACGTTCAGCTGTCTGATGATTTCATAATTTTAACAGTTTTTTAACGAACAGAACTTTTCTATTGGACTAGAGTTCTTTTGCAGCTGTGTAAAGGCGTGTGAAGCATTTTCACTTTTTATAATGAACGTGACAGTATAGTGTGTTGTCATCAGAAGGAATTTCAGAGCCATATTTGTTTAAAAGCAATTATATCCATATAGTTAATATAACATTGTAATGCTGCAACAGCATGATTCAAAGGTTTTCTTAGTAGTTAACTGAGAAATAGTGAATAACATTACTCAGTAAACCAATATCACAAGAAAATATTGATTACTGTGTTGAATAATTTCTTTTGAAACTGCATCGTGTCTCAGAAGAACTAGGTTGATTTGGCCTATGAGAGCATCAAATATTTAATGTAAGGTTTTTTGTGGGAATATTCTATTTTAATATATTAAGTCAAATTTTCTTACATCATTCATAATTAAAATTAAAGGTACTTGTCGGTTAGTGTCCCACCTAACATGATATCAACATAACCTAGTCTAACATAAACTAACACTCACTTTACTCATTAACTTTATTTTTATTGATGGTATTATCTTAGATAATTATTATTTCTTTAAAAATAAATGTCTTATTTTACATTTCCCCTATTATTGCAATTACGTGATTTTGAAATATTACAAGAAATCTTGTATTCAGTGTTATTCGGTTTTGCATTGTGTTAATCTTCCAGCAATTAATATTTAAATTCTGTGATTCTCAACCTTCTTAGCTCAATGACTCCCCAAAAAAAATTAATATTTCACGATTCCCCAACCCAGTGAAACGTAGTTAAAACTATTTAGTTGTGTTAATAGTGGAGGGTGTGAACATGCATATATGAAGTATACAAACATTAGCAATTTACATGTTCCAACTACATGTATATGTGCTCCGTGTAATTTGCTCTTCTTGCAAAATATTGGCTGTGAGAGTGTCTTGTTCAAACATTCATTTGATACGTTTGAACACATCGTGCTCTCAGCAGTATAAAAGAGGCGTAAGGGATTGCACAACATCAGTTTAGTTTCTAATGTGAAGCATGCATCTGTTGCCTTTAAGATTTTAAAAGTATAGTTTCATTGAAAATAATAATTGAGGTTTTGTTTTTTTAGCGTGCAATCAAACAGTGTAACTGGTTTTTTTATTCAATTTGATTCTTTTGCAAAATGGATAAATTTGTGAAAAAACAAAAGTTACCCATCTACGTTCAGCAAAAATCCATTGGTAAAACGACATGATTGTACAATGACATCCTGACCCTGTAGGGGAAAACACCCTTCATGTGGAAGTTTTGGTTGCCATGCTACCCCCTCTGTATCTAGCCCTTACAAGCTTTACCATAGGTCATCTTCAGAACCCTGGCAAAAGACATCTCTCAGCCTTATTGTTGCCTCAATCAGGATGCCACCAATGCGAATACTAAAATAACTTAAAAATAAACCCAAATAAACAAAACACTAGAAAAACAACAAAACCAAGACAGGAAAGACCAGGCAAAACCCTAAATTCTCTCCCCAATTTGTTCTCTTGTCAGGTACCTTATGAAATGTTTAACGATTACTCATTCAGCCCAGTTTTCCAATACTCATGGAGATCTAATGTCGAACCAACAGATAGTCTTCATGCGCAAAAGTGTGTATTTTTGCGCATTTGTAAATTACATGGTATGCATCTAGTTGTCCACAATCTGGACACACACTTGAATCCACCAGACCAAATCACTGGAGTCTGTCACGGAAGGTGACAGAACCCGGCTGAACCAGAACTTTACATTGGTAGCACCTTCCAGTTACAAACATTGGCAGGGATATACCTACCAACGGTAACTTCAATATTCATTCCTCCAAACAACCGTCACCCTCTACATTACCTGCATAGGTGAGCAACTCCCCAGGTACATTAAATACTTGAAGACCATGTTGGGCTAAGAAGCCCAGCAATTCACCGCCATCATCGGTGAAACCAGTATGCCACAAAAGTGACTTAATATTCACATCCACAACAATAAGGATTGGTTTAGTAACAGAGAATCAAAGGATATCATCCTGGGATGATAATCACCCTCCCTTCTGCATAAAACAGTGGACATACTCCTCTCTTGATTTAGCGTTACCCCTTCTATTAAATTTACGAAGACCATCTCCAGTTGTTTTTGAGACAGAATTGCCTCACGCTTTTCTTTTAAAATATCTCTGTATCGTTCACACTGAGAAACTGTAAGTAAGTTGTTGTTAAGGCAGGACCGAAAAAGGAACAGTCTCCCTCATCACAACCTCCTGAATCTTAGTCAGCTTAGTAACTAACCATTCATACCCCTCTGCCAGGGCAGTCATGATTGACTTAAGCTCCTTTAATTTAGGAATGATTTTTCCTCGAGCAGTTCTACAGTTCTTTATAATCTTCAACAAGTCATCAAAGTGTTCAATAAATACCCTAGTGAGCACAGTTGAACTTCCAACACTCCCAGCCATTCTTTCAAAATCTTGGATGTAACCACTCTTGCCAGCCTGTACAGACGTTCCTGACGCCCCAGACTGTGGCTTCCTCTCCAGAAGAAGAGGACAAATCGTCGAACCATACCTCAGCAACAACCTCACTGGGTTTACCCTACCTGGGCCTATCCTCTTGTCGTCCTTCTTGCTCAGACATGATATTAACACAAAAACTCCAAAACACTAAAACAGAAACAAACACCAGTAAACAAAACAATGTTTGTTTACCAACAAGAATCAACCAATGGCAGACCTCTATCTAAATAAACTAGAATAAATAAATTAATTATGTCATAAACAATAGACAAGGACCAGGAAGGTAGTCCTGATAAGTTACCAACCCAGGAGGGCAGTCTAAATAAATAAACTACCCACCTAAAAATATGGCCTAGAATAGCCTATTTGCTACCCAAGCAACAAAATCTGTAAATAACTTATAAAATGGAAATATACCCAGTAATATAAAATAATATATACCCAGAATTTAAAAACAAACAACAAACACTTATACAATCCATCCAACAAACAAAAATATTGGTATAAAATAATGTACCAATTCTAAAATTCCATATCTGGAGCTCACACAAAACCAACTTGCTTTGATGTACAACTCATTGGACAATGACAGTTATATAACTTAAGGTTTCACCTCATTGGATGGAAAGCCACGCTGTATTGTTTGCTTTCAAGTCTTCTCCAATTAAAACATGAAGCCATCAAAATTAATTCGACACATGGAAACTAAACATACAAATCATAAAAGCAATCCCTTGGAATTTTTCAAACGAAAAACTTTAGAACTCAGCAAGCTTCTATTTATAAATGAAACTGATACTTGAGTAACTTAATCTCGTAGCATTAAGAATAGCTAAGATGTCCAAACTCCCATACAGTCACAGAAGACCTCATATTGGCTGCTGCAGTTTTTTTAATAGGTGTGGAAGAAGCAAAAAAATTGAAAAAAATTTCACTTTCAAACAACACAGTAACTAAGTGATGACATGGTTGCTGATGTTCACGATCAGATAATTCAGCAAGTGAGTTAATGTGAATTTTTTATTGTTCAAATTGATGAATTAACATAAGTGGCAAACATTTTTCAGTTCTTATGTTTTGTGAGATATGAATGCGATAGGGACAAATCAATGAAAGAAAATACATTGCTTAGCATTTAAAATACCTGGTTGTGTAAATTGACAATGTCTTTTCTATGTTGATACTAAAAACTATAACATAGATTGAAAAAATATATTGCAGTAACAGGAAAAAACAGTAGATTTCTGAAAAAATTAAAAAATTGTCCTCTACCATGGGCAGAATGGGTGCATTGCTTCCTTCACAGACAAGCTCTTGCTAGAAAATCTCAAACAGATTCTTTGTAAAACTGTAAAACCGGTTAATTTTATTACAAGTCGACCATTACAAAATAGGCTGTTTGCTAAACTATGCAATGAAATGGGCAAAAAGAAAAAACTCTTCTTTTCCATACAGAAGTCAGATGGTTATTGTGAGGGGAAACTAACCTTATTATGGAATTGTGAGATGAATTAATAATATTTTTTCCAGGATAAACAAACACCATTCTCAATGATTTTACAGAATAATGAATATATGTTGCTGTTAATTACTTAGCTGATGCATTTTCGCATTTAAATAACTTGGGTGTGAAGGGCGTGATAAAAACATTTTATTAATGACAAAGTTTATGTTTTCATTCAGAAGTTTGATATCTGGATTATTATCACCTTCAAAGCTTTGATGACCCACTTTGATGTTTCCACAACGATAATTGTGAAAAATTTTGATCAAGAATACACTATTATTCAACACAGTTTGTATAGCATGAAGTTGCATTTGAAAGAGCTAAAAATTCAGCAGTATTTCCCGGAAGTTAATCCATTTAGTGAAATTGTTGCTACTGTTAAGTTAGTTACCAGTTTAGATTCAATACCAGCTCATCAAAATGTCTGCCAATAAAATGTTACAACTATAATTTACATGCGAAGAGTTAGATAGGTTTTGGCTTGCTTATTGAAGAGAATGTGGAAATTTAGTCTAGTAGCATTGAAAATATTAATCCCTTTCACCATGTCTTACCTTTGTGAAAAAGGTTTTTCCTCTATGGTTGCTTTAAAAATTAAATATAAGAATCATTTTATATCACTTGAAAGCATTCACATATGAAGAAACTTTTAAATCAACAAACCCTACTATCTCTAATTTGTTTTCTTTACATGTGTACTTATAAATATAAGTAAAATATGTTTATAATAAATTACCTTTTTCTCATAAAATGATTTCATTATTGTTTACATGCAAAGTTGTAGGCTAATTTTGCAACCCCCATGTTGAGAAACACTGTTTAAGGTTAATTAGAAGTTGAGACGAAGCAAGCATTAGGTTAGGTTATGTTGATATAGTATTAGGTGGGACGTTTACCAATGAGTACTGATTATACTGATTAAAGTAATCTCCTGCTGGGGTAAAGGAAATTTCCTTCATGAAAAACCCATTATTTTTAAATAACCCATTCTTCACATATACCACTGTATTAATATTTAGATATATAGAAGATTTTTTCATATATATTAGACTATTTGGCCTGGTTTTACATATAACACGTTTTTATTGATTTTTTGTTTATCTGTTAGCATTTCATGGACTAATTTTTTGTGAGGAATATTTTACTAAAGTTCATTTAATATTTGGAAGATTTACCTTATCCTAAGGTTTGCCTTAGAAATTTTTAGTGTCGATTGATTTTTAAGCATAAGCTATATTCTCTGTAGCTATTTATTGTCAGCTTATAAATGTTATCCATGTTGTACATTTTTTGTTTTGAAAATTTGTGTTATTTTATTTTATTTTGTTTTTTATAATTATTCTTTTTATTTTTATTACAGACAGTTCCTGTGGAGTTTTAGACTGCCTGGAGAAGCTCAAAAAATTGATAGAATGATGGAATGTTTTGCACAACGTTACTGCCAATTAAACCCAAATATATTTACTAATACTGGTTAGTTGTTATCATACAGTATTTTTTTTGTAGGTTTTATAATTTTCTAATTATGTACATCATAATTTATAAATTGATAGTTGACAGTTGGCAGTTGTAGTTATAAACAGGTGGACCAATTTCAGTTCCTGTTCAATCATGTTAAAGCTTAAGTCAGAGTTTGAGAAAAACATTACGCATTCTAAAAATTTTTACTATAAGCTTAATTTTTCAGCAAAGAAAAGATCATTAGCTATTTCTTATTACTTCTTGTGTCACAAAAACACTTGTTTGTAACGGAAAATCCTCATAACTAAATCCTTTTTACGGCAAATGCTATATTTTTGCCTTCATCAGACAAAAACAGTAACTTTTTTCAAATTATTCTCATAAATATGTTTTTCTTTATACAGCAAACAAACAAATCATATATATTTCAATGCAAATTATTTGAATCGGTTTAGCTGATGGGAAATATGGTTAAACAATGACAGATTTTCCTGCTCTTATCCAGCTTCATAAGGTATGTTCATTTTTATGAGCTATGCCATGAAGAAATTGACCTTTCAAGAATACATTCTACTGGTAAAAATTAAGAAAACTTTTAGAAATTCTTTTTGAGATTTGGCTACCCCACATTTTTTCCAAAAATGTAATGTTAAGTAAGGCCTATTTACAGTGGCTTTATATATATATATATATATATATAATTGAGCAAATTTTTTATTTTTAATTTCAAAAAATTTTTGAAGAATTGAAGATAAAAGATGTTTATGGCTTGATTATCTTGATTATCTATTGAAAAGTTTTTTTTATGAAACTTAGTTTAAAAAATACAAAGTATTTGTTTTAACCTGTGGGGCAGGCAGGGTTTGCTGTCTTATTCATCGCATTATTTTCTGCATTATATTAACACAGATATCAGATTTACTATATTTTTATATTATAAAGCACCAACCTTTATCTTTTTAATCTTGCTATTGTAAATTAAAAGAACAACGATAATAAACTGCATGAAATATCAACATCAAAAGAACCACGGTTAAAAGTTGTTGGTACTGTTATTTCAGATTCATAATTGAACATGCATTAGCTCATTATTACATTCCATAAAGTTATTGCAAGTGGGTGCTAACAGTGAAATAATAAATAGTTGCAAGATGAGTTGTTGGATTTTGAGTTGTTGTATTTTAGTGGCAAAATAAATTATGTGTAAAAGTCTAAAACATAAAATTATATTATGGTAATCGCATACAACGATGCTGTAATTTATATGGGTGCCAGACAAAAGTTAATATGCATATCAATAACGTCTCAGAATTCAGGAATTCATAAGATTTGTATAATATTGAAATTAACAGCTCATGTCAGTTGTGTAGTGTCAAAAACACCAATGTAATATACAGTGAACTAACTCTAATGTACTACTTCCTGCAATGATTAAACCCACCATAATTGATTGGTGTAGTTGTGTATGAGAAGTGTGCGTGATCATATTAACAAAACAGCCAAGTAACAAAGCAGATGGCAAAAAATATTTTCAAAATCAATGAAACAGATTTTCAGTAGTACCTGCTGACAAAAGAAAGCAATTTTTTCTATCTTCTTATCAAACGGAAATCAGAATACACTATTTGAAGTTATGGTCATCAATATTGCTGAAAAAGCAACTATATATTTACTATTCCTGGAAGGCTTATTGTACAACAGCGTTGGAGGGAGCTAACTGCATTTGAAGGTAGATACCATTTTGTAGACCCCCCATATCTGAAGTATTTACCCAAACTCTGTGAAGTACTCCAAAATTGAGAAATATTAAAAAGTACTGTATCATATTTAGCTGAATTCATACGGCGGCAACAATTACCTAATGAAGATACATTCAGTCACACAGTGAAGGCAATTGCAGACTTTGGCCTCCAGTAATGTAGCACCAGTTACTACCGCAAACATAATAATTAAGTATATCTTATTAAAATAATACAATAACATAAACTAATATGTAAACGAAAATATATTGTCCCACCCCCATTAACAGACAAGAACCAAATACTGTTTATTAAGTTTAGAGTAAACATTTTTAAGTTATTGTTTATAATGTTGGATTAAATGTTGTAGTAATGATTTTTTGTTAGGGTTAGAAACATAATTTTAATTTTTTTGGTTTTATTTTTCAATTAAGAAAAATTTTAATGTTTCTTTGTTTTTTTTTATTTTCACTAGGTATAAAAAGGAGCAAATTATAAAAAAAGGAAAACTTTTACAGATGTTATAGTTAACATCTAAAACTAAAATGGCCATTTCAATTTTTAGGTAATCATAATCAATAGTAGTGAAAAAATGATATATAAGGAAATAAATAAGTACAGAAATGAAAAAATAATAAACATTATGGAACATTATTGAAGAAATATTTTTAACAGTGTTTTTAGAATAAGAATTAAAAATACATAGAATTATTGCCATTTTAGGCAATCAAGTTTTTATAGGTTTCATATGTTTTTCAGCTAAACTATGCTTTTGATTGAAATTGGCCTAAAGTAACAATTTTTTTTGTATTTTTTACTACTACTCTAAAAATACTGTTTTAGATAGTCATTTTAATGCCTTTTATAAGTGATACTTTTTGTCTATTAATATTTTGTATTATTTACCCTTCTATATATTTATTTTCTTTTAATGGTTTTGATATTTCCTCAGTATCTTCCAATTATGATTATTTGATAATTGAAGTGGCTTTTTAATTTTAGATTTTTAGTAAAAAATATTTAACGGTTTTTGAGCATTTTCTTGTTCTTCAGTCTTATTCCAGCAACTGTTTAGTTTAGCATGGCTTTTTATTTGTTTATCGAGATGTTTACTTTTTTATATTAAATTTGTAAAATTCTATAGCTTGGGATACTTCCAAATTTCAAAATTGTACTCGATTATTTATACTTGTAGAGATGCAATTATTGCCATCCAACTCCTTAATTTGGTGCATAATTGTAGGGGAATTTTTCTTAGAGATCTATCTGAAAAACAAAGACCGAGTTTCTAGAACAATGTATTTATCAACTTATTTCTTTATTCCTTATCTGTTTAATGTATACCTGAATTACATACTTTTATGAGACACATTATGTTTTTTAAATTTTTTTATTAAACTAAAGCTTTTTTTTTACAGATACTTGTTATGTTTTATCATTTGCCATAATAATGCTCAATACAAGTTTACATAATCCAAGTGTTAAAGATAAGCCTACTGTAGAACAGTTCATATCAATGAATAGAGGTATTAATAATGGTGGTGATTTACCTAGAGAATTATTGGAGGTAAGATGTTTTTTTGTTATATTTTATAATAAATAGTAATAATAATTCACAAAAGTCTCAAAATCTAAACCACTTTATAGCCAGTGAATTGTGTTTTTTTTTTTTCAGTTTCGTTTATGAGTATGATCTTAGTTTTCTTTTATTATCTTTAAAACAAAATAAGTTATTTAATACTAGTTGAGCTATGTACATATATTTTGAGTTCATACATTTTAAGTAATGAGCACTTTTGTGCTCATTACTGACATAACATTTACCCCCTGCAAAACCCATCAACCTTAGGCCATTGTTGTGTTCGCATACAGTCTGTACTTCCTCCTGTATGATTCACTAGTCTGATTCCTACCTATTTTTGCGTTCACCTCGCCAACAACTCCATCTTCATATCATATTGTGGTATCGTACTGTATGCTTGCCAGGCAGCCTCTTAGAATATATCCTCATCCTCCTCACTGTCTTCAGTTGGGCGTGTGTTGTAAGAATAGATACCTTAACACTCCCCTCATCCAGATGTAGTACAATCTTTCACTAATTGACTCACATTTTTTATCTGAATTAAGCTGTTTTTAAGTGCCATTTCTGTTCCAAACTTCATTTTCTTGATCTGTTTCAGTATGATGATGTAGTATTTACCCTTATGTTTGCCCTCTTCCTCAAACCTGATATGAAGCACCACCACATCCATTCTATAATTCCAAAGTTCCTCCTCTAGAATAATAACTCCTCCTGGAGAATTCAATTTGCTGCTATTCCAAGATCCGAATCATAAGCGTTTATTCCATAATTTTATACCCTTTTTATTTAGTACAATTTCTGAGACTTCTAAGTGTTTAGTAATATTGAAATTTTTTGCAATGGCGGGTTGTTGGCTCAGCGTATCAACCCTGAACCTGGAGGACCAGGGATTTCCTTCCCTTAGCTGAGAGGTTCCAATTTTAAGGTGCTGGAACCTTCCCCTGCAGGAGTAGGATTTCCTGATTACATAGAGATAGAATCTCAAGTCAAGCATTTCTTGGTATTTATTGATTGTTAAGGAACTCTACATCAGTACTCTACTCTACATCAGTGTGTCTACCCAATACTCAGGAAAACAGCCATTCATTCTCCTCCTTTTTTTACAAGGGCTCGACACCAGCTCTGGCAGAGTTGATTAATATGTAGAAGAGATAAAAATTTAGATCATTGTACAATATTTAAATAATGAAAATTATATATAATTTATTTATAATGAATCTGTTTCTAATTACAGAAACTATTCAGAATTATATGTTCAAATTCTTATAGATGAAAATAAAAACAAAATCTGCGCAGAATCACCTTTAAGAGGTTAATATATAGAGAGAAAATTGTACTTAAGAAACAGATTATTTATAAATTTTCTCAGCAGATTGCAGAGCAAAGTGAGGAGTTTTTAATACTGTCACTTGAAAAATATCACTGAATTTCAAATCATATCTGCTCTAAATATATTATTTATCTCATCTATTTTCTTAATGTATGATTATGTGAAAAATGCTTTACTTTTACACTTGATGATCAGGAGATGACTTTAAGATGCCTAATAAAATCTTAAATTTTACAACAAAAAACCGATAGTGCAGTTTTGAAGTAAAGGTTAAGATCAGCCACCAGTCACTTTCAATTCCAATCTCCTTATCTGATTGTAATAAAACAAACACCAAAATTTCATTTTCTGTTAAAAGTTAGAAACTAGAAACATGTTGTTCAAGCCTAATATATCTCAATATTGATTGATATATATGAGGCCAACTGTGTGGTATACTTTGGTTTTTCTCCCCTGCATGTTACACAGCTGATTTATATTTCTGCTGGATTTTATACCTTTCTCTTATGTGAAAATAATAATTTTCATAAACTATGGTGGTAACAAATTTTGGAATACTGGACAGTTTTATGCCAGTGACTGCCATAATTGTGATGAGATACATTGGATTAGAAGAAACTTATTTAAATTACTACGGGTGATATGGAGCTACATTTACTTTACAGTGGCTCAAAGATAATATTAAATTTACATTATTAATATTTCATTTCTATTGAGCAATAACTATGATATTATGTTTTGTTTTTTCAGAGTTTATATGATAGTATAAAAACAGAACCGTTTAAAATACCAGAAGATGATGGTAATGATTTGATGCATACATTTTTCAATCCTGATAAAGAGGGATGGTTATGGAAACAAGGTAAATATTTTTTTTAATTTTAGACTTGTTTTGGATTATTTGTTATTTTAACATATAAGAGGCTTAAATGCCTTCTTACAGTTACTAAATGAATGATAAATGAATTTTGTAGCATATGAAAAAATGCTATGCCTTACCAGGATTTGAACCCAAGGATCTCTGGATGAAAGGCAGAGATGCTACCATTCCACTACGGCGATTGACATATTATGTAGGAATCTCATTAATACTTTCATTCTGAAGAACATTATTTTCTACTTTGAATGTGTGAGTTTTATCATATTGTATAAATTAGTTAGCCTACGGATAAAGTGTACCATTTTAGAGTTAGTCTTGTGCAAAGATTCTTACATATTCTTTTAATGTTTTTCGCACTTAAAATTTATATTCTACTTATGTAGTGTGATTTTTAATTGGCTTTACTAAAAAAAAATGTTTTTCTTAGAATATTTAAATCAAACCAATATTAAAATGATTGATTTCTGATTTATACAAACCAACTGGTTTTTCAAAATTGTATACAAATCAGAAAATTTCACTGAGAAAAATAGGACTATATTGACAAAAGAATAATTTTTAAGAGAGAACAATATGGTCTCTTAATATTGAGACTTTCTACTGGTGCCCTTAAACAATTTTACCTACCAATACCTGGGTCTACCTCTGACCTCTTCTCATTTACTTCTCTGTTTAAAATTTTCAATACTTTTCTTTCTTCACCTATTCCCCTTACATGTCTGAATAATTTTTTTGTTATCAGTATTCTCTTCAACAAACTCATAGGATACGTATATTTATATATATTAACATATTGATCACTGTGCTAATAAAATTTAATATTAAATGAAATTTACATCATCAAAGCACAATGAACAGATAAAGTTAGCCTTAAAAGATTAATTCCAAGAATCGATTTTCATAGGATCATGTATCTTCAGTTGGTATTTAATTCTATAACAACATTAAAATAAATTATTTTTATAATTTGTCGAAAATGTTACTGTTTTATAAATTTTGAAGTTATTGTAGATGAATACGCAAATTCTGCGGTCCAGTACTGGAATGATGTTAATATTTAAAATGTTGCATTTTTGAAAATTTAAATTTCACAAATTATAATAATTTATTTTAATGTAAATATAAAATTAAGTACCAACTGAAGTTGCGGGATCTTGCAAAAATTGATTCTTGGAATTAATATGGTAAGTTTAACTTATCTATTTACTGTGTTTTTGGTAGTTTAAATTTCATTTTAATATATATATAAAAATGGAAATGTTTGTTCAAAATCTTAAATCTCCGAAAGTTCTTCACAGATTGATTGCTTTGAAATTTTGACACAATGTTACATTTGAAAATGCACGTGTTTTTATATACCTACTATTTTTATATCTAAGAAGTCACACCTATGACAGGTAAAAACATGCTTTTTGAAAAACAGCGCTATCTGTTGCACATAAAGGCAACACACGCTGTACTAAATATTTTATGATTCCATTTCAGTGTTTCTGATATGTGTGTCCACTATAAGACTAAAAAATTACTGGACCGATTTACGTGCAGGGAGAAAGGGAAAAATCAAAAAGCTAAAAGGGAAGAAAGGGAAAATGCAAAAAAGAAAACAGGGGAAAACAGAGAAAAGGAAATGGAAAGGGGAAAGGAGAAAAAAAAAGTGGGAAAAGGGAAAGAGAAATGTGGGAAGGAAGGGAAAAGGGTGAAAGGGAATATGGTTAAAATGAAAAGGGGAAAAAAGGGAAAGTTAATAAAAAAAGTTCCATAATGTTAATTTTGTTAATGTTTTATCAAACTTTCAATTGTATTCATTTAATCTATATATACTCAAATCTAGCAATAGTGAAGCATTTCCGGGTCTGCTAGTGTGTGTGTGTGTGTGTGTGTGTGTGTGTGTGTGTATGTATAAAATCATAAATTTTTGTCTTAAAAAGTAAGTAATTTGATAATACTTCTTTTCTTTTTTTTATCATGGTGGTTGATATAAAACTTAACTAAATTAATTATTTGGGTGAAAAGAGTTTTACCCAAATACAACTTTGTAATTTGATTCAGTTCATTTCCATAAATAATAATTTTACATGTAAACTAACAAATGCTTATTGTAAACCTTTTTTATGTATTAGGTGGTCGTTATAAAAGCTGGAAGAGACGGTGGTTTATACTAAATGATAACTGCTTATATTATTTTGAATATACAACTGATAAAGAACCACGTGGAATAATACCTTTAGAAAATATTCAAGTTAGAGAAGTTAGTGACAGACATAAACCACATTGTTTTGAATTGTATGCAGCTGGTACTGATTTCATTAAAGCATGTAAAACTGATAGTGAAGGTAAAGTAGTTGAAGGTAAACATACTGTGTATAGAATGTCTGCTGCTACATCAGAAGAAAAAGATGAATGGATTAAATGTGTCCGGTAATTAATTAAAATTTATTTATTTTCTCTAACTACTAATCAGCCATATGAGCATAACTATCTAATATATCTGATTTTATAGATTAAGAACTATCACATCTGACATATTTCTTTTTAAATTAAAATGCTATTCTAACTCTAGGGATGGAATTTTTTTTTTTAGCTGTAAAACCATACTGTTGAATTTTCATCAGTGAACAATTTGAGGTCTGCTCAGAAAGTAATCGAACATTTTTAATTACATGTCAGTGGAGATATTTAGTGATGAGCAGTTGGCAGCATTGTGTTCCACATAATCTCCTCTGTAACCACATGTTTAATTGTTAATAGTGATTTTTATAATGTATGATTTTTGGGAGCAACAATACAACATAAAATTTTGCCTGAAACGGGGTAAACTGTCATAGAAACATTTCAACTTTTGAAACAAGCTTATGATGCTCTGAGTCATACGCATGGTTTTCATTATTTAAAAAGTGTTCATCAGTCAATTGAAGATGATCCTCAACCAGGAAAGCCATAGACTTCAACTGATGACACCCATGTTCAGAAAATCAATGATCTGGTGCGTGCAAATCGCTGATTGACTTTTCAGAGAACTTGCAGAAGAGGTTAGCATCTCAATTGGATCATGCCATTACATTTGACTTAAAAACAGAACATTCATTTAGTTGTAGCAAAGTGTGTTTCTCGTTTGATGACTGAACTGGAACAGTAGAATGAATATAAAGTGGACATTGTTGGCAACATCTTTAACAAGCCAATAACGTTGAAACATTCATGCAAAGGATCATAGAAAGAGAAGAAAGCAGAGTTTACAGCTACGACATTGAGACAAAAAGTTCAATCATCAAAATGGATTGGCAAAGGATCTTCATGTCCAAAAAAAGCACGTCAATCTTGGTCAATTGTCAAAATGATGCTTTCTGTTTTTTTCGATTTTGATGGAATTGGCATTTTGAATCTTGACTCAAGGTGAAACTGTGAACTGTGCTACTATAACAGTGTTTCACGACAGTTACATGAAAAAATCTGCAAAAAGAGACCAGTGTTGTGGTGAGACAACCCATGATTCCTTCACCACAACAATGCACCCTCGCTTACTCAACTTTGTCAGTTTTGTGTCAAAAAATCAAATGACTGTCCTCCCTCAGCCTCCCTACTCACCAGGTCTAGCTCCTTGAGATTTTTTCTTATTTCCAAAATTAAAATCAGTGATGAAAGGATGCCACTTTGAGACTGTTGATGACATTAAAGCAAATTCATCACTGACATTAAAGGCCATTTCAAATGAAGCTATCCACCACTGGGAAAAGTACGTGAATAGGAGAGGGGAGTACTTTGAAGGGGAGAAGGACCAATAATTTGTAAAATTAATAATAAAAATTAAAAAAAGTTTGATTACTTTCAGAACAGACCTCGTATGGTTACAGTTTTATACATTATGTTGTGTTTCTGTTGAAAGAGGTTGTCTTTCATCAGTATTTTGGAATACTTTTTGAAACTGTTTTACTTATTTGGATTTATGTATCAATCTGCAATTGATATATACTCAAAAACTAATGAAGTATGTTTAATTGCTTGCCCTCCACTGTTATGTGATTATGTATTAAATTAAATGCAGTTTTTGTTATTTCCATTTCTACCAGCTTGCAGTTTATTTACATCTTTATAATTCTAAGAATGATGTCTAAACTTCTCTGACTACTATAAATGACTATAAAAGGCTTTCAAAGATTTGTTTAAAATCAGATCAAATTTTATGAACTTTAAGAAACATAATAAACAAAGGCATTATTGGTTTGATTAATTATCATGATCATATTTTGCTGGATCAGCTTTAGTCAATAAATCAGTAAAACAGATTCAATTATTAAACCTGGAGTATATATCAACAGAAATATTGGTTCAATATTCTGAAAAATACTACTTTTGTAGATGCATAACTTTTATAGTTAGTAATTAATGAATTCAATCTGACTTGACATTTTAGTCCCTTCATTTTCTGTGATAACATTATAAATAGAACTATTATGCCGACAGAGCCGTGACCTGTTTCAATCTTGTTAATTTCTACAAGCCACATAGATGATTCTTCACTCAGCATGTTCAGGGTAAAGCTTATTTACTACCTATATATTATTATACCTACTGTGTATAATTTTAAATAGATCTGGAAGCATATTTACAGGTGTTTTGAAAAGTTAAAATTATTTAATAGAAAATTAAATTTCATTCTGTGTTATGCTGAGCTGTTGATATCTACCAAAATATTATTGACACAGCTTTTTACTTAATTTAAATATATATATGTAAATTTAATTCAGTAAAATAAATATTCCAAGAATAACTTTTCGTTGTAAAGAGCTGACGTGTGAAGAAAATGTAGCAATATTGCAAGTGATATACTTCATATGTTATCTAGTTTAAAATATGCCATCCAAAAGATAAAAGTAGGCTATTGCTTGAGAATTTACATGTTCCTTCTACTATTTAATGGAATTTTTTTTCATGAATTCTGATACACTTATAATGGAATTTTTCAATTGCCATAAGTGTTAAAATTGGTCTAACTTTACATCAGAAATAGTCAATTTAAAAAGGTTTTACAATTTTAAACAGTGTATATATTGTCTCTTCTATATCTCAGAAATATCGGATATTTCATTTGATTTAATTTTAGATTAGATTTTTCTCTTTAATTATTCTCATAATTTTAACATAAGAATTTTATTTTGTCCATATGTTTTTGTATATGAATACATTTGTGTCTCTCCCATCGATCATGAAAGCAGCACCTGTCAAGTTGAATATCAATTAAACATTTTACATACTTCTTTATTAACAATATTAATTTTTTCTTAAATGTTTCAGGCAAAGTATAAGTCACAATCCATTCTACGATATGCTTGCTGCACGTAAAAAGAAAGCACAGAAAACAAACACGCATCATCACCACCATCATCATCATGCTAGAAGCTAACTATAGGAATTATCACGTACAAAACAGTATATATATATTTTTTTTTCTCCTTAAAGTGTGAAGTTATAAATTAATAAAATATATAAAAAATAATAAGAGATTAATAATTTTGGTATTTCATTTTGTATCATTTTGTGAGATAATAGTGCCTTTATTAGATTATTTTATTGTACATTAAATTAATGACATTAAAAAATAAATGTACAATTTTTAATTATTTATTTGATTTCAAATAATTAATTAATTGAAGAGAGAGACAAATGTTTGTTTTTGTATTTTTTTTTGTGTATAATTTGTTTTTAATTATTACAATTTCTGAACATTTAGTTTTTTTTTAATATGTGTGATATAAATATACTGTACATTTAATGTGTGTTAAATAATCACCCACAGTGCAATTTAAATGATAAAATAATATAACGAACATATTAGTTGATATATATAATTTAATTATATTAATTACATTTCAGGCTATGTGAAGAAATTTTTTTTAATACATACAATGTGCATTAATTGATGAATCATGTGACACTTTTTTATGATTTATTTTTATATATTTTATTTTTATATAACGTGTGATTTGTATTATAATTTGACATAAGTAGTGGAAAAAAATCAGTAAATTTTTTAAGAAATAGTTGTTTTTTCTACATTGAGCAAGTACCCTTTTATGTAGAATCTATTTATTTATAAGTGTATGTAATAACAATTTCTTAGTTCTGTACTAAATGCTGGAGAGAAAAACACCAGTCATTAATGTGTTTCATATCTTGAAAGATGTGCTATACAGTGATATTTACAATTTTAAAATTATAGAGTTCCTGTAAATTTCATACTAAATAACAAATTATGTAGATATTCAAGGAATTAGTTGTATTATTATTTTTTTAATATTATTTTGTAAATATGAATTTTAACCAGATATACTATATTATAAAATTTACTTGTGTGTAATTTAGGAAACGAATTATGCAGATTTCACTAAAAATTTTTGGGGTATGTCTACATGATTTTCCGTTCACTGATAAACCTGAATTTTATTCTTAAGCTAATCATCCCTATGAGTGATAGGACTAAATATCAGCTACATTTTGGGGGGCCTGGCATACTCATTTAAAGAATACTCATCCTGGAGAAGAGAATGAGGAAACCACTTCAGTCTTAACATAAACTAGCAAATCCTAGATGCTTGCTTGTGAAAATGGCTATGCATTTTCTAATGTAACTTTTTTCTCATGTTAGTTCACCTACAACAGTTTGTCGCTAAAAAAAAATTAGTTTTTAAACCCCTATTATAGTGTTTTTAATTAGATGATTAAAATTTATTGAACTATATTTTTATAGATTATTTAACAGTGAATCTCCAAATACAAAAAAAAATGTCTATGACTATGGCATTTTTTTTTTATAAAGTTGTGATCTAAGATTTAGTGAATTTTTTCCTTTTTTAGATGAATAATTTCATGTTATGAACTCAAAGCTTGTGCACTGGAATTTAATGTATGAGCTGATTAGAATGAAAGTGGTGTAAGTCATCGTAACTGTGTTTTGCTTAATTGAAGGTTTTGTAAAAACATTAGTAAAAAAATCAATTTACATATATTTAACTGGATGCAATGTATTTGTAATCAAATATAGACCCTATGATGCTTTATTTTTGTAAAAACATAGTACAGATTGTTATATACAGCTTCAAATGACTATCACCACTGTCATTCTATATTGGAAGTGGGTTTAACGAAAGGAAGTTTTAAATGGTGTTCTAATTAGCTATTTATTTTACATTTTTCTTTTTGTTATTACTACACACATTTGAGTTATCCAAACTTTTAAATGTTAAAATTTATAAGAATTAAACTAAAAATGTAAAACAGTTTTGTTTTCACTGTTGCCTTAGAAACATTACAAGTTTATTTCGTAGAATTTGTTTTTAAACCTCAATTTTCAAGATTCTTCCTCTGCTTTATTACTTTCCTCTTCATAATGTAATGGCAGGGGACCTATGGTTTTTTCAACAATGATAGTTTTCAAATTGTTGAAAAACTCATGGTGCACTGGAGGGATGTAGGGTAACAGATCCATCATACCAGCTTTCTTTTTTTGTGGACCCTGGTCTAACATTTGAGTACATCTCCTGTGATAAATCTTTTAAACACACTGGTCTCCCTTTTCTGCCTGTAGGGCTAATATAACGTTTTTCAAAGTCTATGAACTTGAAGAGTTTTTTTGTAAAAATATCTAATTTTTTTCAGTCCTTATCCATTGCGCTAGTTTACATCCATGTTGTTTGTATATTTTTTATATTGCTAATATTCCTCTGTAAATTGTAGAAAAAATTTCTTCAGATTCATTTGGCAGACAATGAACTTCTTCATGCAACGACATGACTTCATAATACCATACCAGCATTCAGGTACATACATACTGTTGCCTTTAGCAGCTAATTTCACACACCCAAAGTCTGGGAAGAAATGAATGTCCTGGCACAAGAAATATTTGCTAAATTAATTCGATATTTGTTTCTTCAATTTGATAGAATCTCATTAATACTAGGTTGTATTTAAGTTACGGTTTTGCCCTGTACACGTGTCACTGTAGATTGTTACTTATTTTCTTAAGTGAGCATTTAATTTCAGATGTTTAATTAAACATAAAACTAAATCCTGGGAACCTCAAGAAGCTACTGTCTCATCCCAAACATAAAAGTAACTGGCATCTTTTTCCAAGTCATGGACCCTGAAATTATATTAATAATAATTCTTTTTGTAGTATACATCACTTAACAGTAAGTATTGGAAATGGAAGGGCTTTCTTCAAGTCATACTACAAACATAACTTTCTCTGGATCACATTTTGGAGATTCTGCCTCATTTTTGTGCTATCTCTAGTGAATTCAGCTTTTCTTAGGTGTAATTCATGTTCAGACTTCGACTTTACCTTTTCTATAATACTCAGTTCCAGTTTAGAATATTTCACTTTAAAAATGTCACATCTTTGTAGGTCTCCTTTTTAGGTAGATAAAAATATAAATTAAATTTAGTATTAAATATATATCTGTCATGGTTTTACTGGAGTTTTGCCAAAAAAATTATGCTTTTCCACATACAGTTCGTACAGTTTTTTTTATATTCAAGGTTCACACAGATATTTTATATTAGGATTGTTTTTTCATTTGTAACAGGGAAAACTTTTTCCCCATGTGATAACAGTGGAATGAATTCATATGATCATCAGATATGTTTCTCGAGGGACAGCCTTTAATATCTCTAAAGTCTTCCCCAGGGAACTTTTTCCTTCCAACATCTTTTTAAGCGTCCTGGTTATCCTTCCATCTGACACACAGAGTGTGTAAAAAATATTTTTTACAAACTGGTACAGAAATGCCTTTTTCTGACTTCAATAAATACTTATTGGACCCTCCTCTTTCTAACCCATTCTCTTTTCTTGGTCTCTGTTGTTTTATTTCTTGATGCTGGATCTAAATAAAAGCATTTTGCCTCCAAAAATCTCCTATTTCTCAGAATTTCTCAAACATTAATTTACATTCATCTTTTGAAAAATTTGCACTGCACTTTAGTTTTAGTTGCACATTAATCCAGAAAATTTTTTCTCATTAATTTAACCTGTTTTGTTTATGTATCGTTGTTTATGTACCTAAGCTACTTAGTTTTCTTTTGTTTATGATTCTCAGGGTTTACAGTCCTCTTTTGTGATTTGGTTTTGTTTATTGGTCCAATAAGTTCATTGCTACTTTGAGCACTGACAGATCCCGCAGAATCTGATGTTGAGGAATAGCTGACAATACTAACCTTCGGGACCACCGTTAGGTATTGTTTCAGAGGGTGAGATGAATGATTTGTAGTGCATGTGAAAATGCCATGCCTGACTGCGATTCAAATCTGGGACTTCCGGATGAAAGGCCGAGATGCTACCACTCGTGCCACGGAGGCCGGCAGCAATACTTCTGTTAGGTGGAACAATGCTAAATCTAGGCCTACTTGGTCTAGCTACAGTGCTACAATCTAGTCGGGATCGTCTTCAAACTCAGAATCAGTTTAAAAACTCAAACCTGTTATTAAACGTAGCTGTAAATGCCGTTTTAGTATTTTTCAGGGTTTTTTATAGTTAAAACATATCCTATAAAAGTTTATGCAAATGAAACTACAAAACTTTTTGACACAAACTATACAAGTAAAACTAAAATTTTCTGGTATAATAATGTCGATACAATATATAAATAAATATGATATAATAAATATTGTAAATATAATAAATGAATACAACTTTAAAATGACTATGATGAGAATTACACTCGCTAGTAAACAACAGTCGAACAATCAGCTGATCTGGAAACAGACTTACACCACTGTCATTCTCAACTTAACAGCAGTTTAGATTAGTAGAAAATATTGATGTTGCTCCTAGTGGCCAACTTTTGTACTATTGACTTACACCACCATCACACTGAATAGAGAAACAAAAAATAACGCAAATCTATGTTTAATTCAGATTGTACAATTTCTTGACTTTCACCACTTTCATTCTAACCAACTCATATAATTTCTTTGTATATTAAAATTTTCAAGTTTAACTACAATTTGAACCTTATAGAAAAAACATTTAAATGTCAGTCAATAATTAACTCTTTGATTATTACAGTTAATTTTTTTAGAGCTTTCTGACCATGTATGTTTTTGTATTGTACTTGTTTTCATCAACACAAAAAATCCTTAAAATATAAAATTATATTAAATTATATTGGTTAAAATTACTGTTTGGTTCTACAGAATACAAATAATCCGGGAATGTTAATGTAATTTGAAATACAAATTTGATGTAAAAGCTGAAAGTAGTGAACTACATACAAATCTGTATTTTTTTATAGCTTAACCAAGACCAAAATTGAATGTCTGTATTCTTAAATGTAGTTATGTGAAATACTTACAGATGTTATGTTTTAAAACTTATGCTAACAGTAAAAGTTAAATTGAAATTAATGTTAGAAAATTATTTTCTAAATATATATTTCTTAATTGTTCTTAAAACAAATTATAATTGTTTATACTGCAATTAATAGTAATCATCAATACGTAGTAATTTTTCTATAAAAATTTACTGAAATCTATTTTTTTTATGGTCAAGTTTATTTTCAAAGCACTTAGTTTTTTTACATAGCTTTTTTTATGGTGAAAGAAAAATGTTTTCATTGCATCATGCGGAGTCACACAAACAGTATTATTTTTGATAGGATTTAGAAGATAAGACATAGAACTGCATTACATTTCATTTTTATTTTTCTATAGTAATGAAATTTACTATGCTTCCTGCATCTAAAAGCAGTAAAAACAATCATGCATATCATGTTAGAAGCTAACTATAGGAATTACATCAAGTACCAAAAAATATAAATATTTCCTTCATGTGAAGATATAAGTTAATAAATTAAAAAAATAATTGTAAGAGTAATAATTTTGGTATTTCATTTTGATTGGTTTATATCTTGTAATTTTTTTTTTTTTTATTGTACATTATGAAAATAAATTGTTGCAGTCTATACACACCATTCCTTAAACAATTAAATATAAATAAATCCACAACGTTTTTAAGTTAGATTTATAAAATACTTGTGTTGAATTTTCACACAAGCTAGCTATGTCCATATTATTCACAATCAAATTTGCTTTAACTTCATAATTTTATATTGATAAAGTTAAATTTATATTTCTGTTAATTTTTTCTGCCTGTTTATGATAAAGTTTAAAAAAGTATTAGGTTTTTTGTTACCTTTACAAAATATGTTAATTTTGCAGATCATTAAGAATGTCACAATTTTTAAGAATTGAATTTACCTATTATAGTTAAGAATAATTTTTTCTGCTAATGTTTTGAATTAAGTGCATTTTCTTTTGAAGATATGTATGGAAAATTGTTATATTAGTTTATTGTTGTGTGAAAAGTTAAAAGAATTCATTGTAAAATTGTTGATTTATACTTCAAAAATGTTGTGGTATTTTATCTTTCAGAATAATTTAAATTGAACATTTGAAATGAAACATTCAGCATGCTAAACCTTAAATTTTCAGCTAGAAAGTTAGAAAATGACTAGTAACTTAATTTACTGAACTCAAAATCGGTTATAAAATATTAAAGTATGGTGACAGAGTTACATCTTTTGGTACTAGTAATATAATCTAAAAATTTGATTTGAATGATTAAAATGTCATAATCTTTGTTGTTCATTTTGATAAATATGATGTTTTTTTAAGAAATTATGCTTTCAAATTGTTAGGAAGTTACACTTCAGAAGATTGTTTAGTTTGTTATTCATTACGGGTATTTGAAGGGATAGTACAAACTCTGAATAGGGAGCCTTTGAAAGCGAACTGTTAATTTTTTTAAATATTTAATAAAATGTTTTTATATAAAAACAAAATTATTTTCAACATACATTTTCTTCCAAAAGTATGTTGAAACTGTTTATATATTATATAATACTAATAATGAAAATTTATTTTAATTACTTTTTTCTTTAGGTTACAAGTAATTTTGGTTTTAACTTTTATAAAAAGCATTGTTTTACATTTCATCAGTCCTTTTAATTTTAATGTCTAGTTAAAAAAAAAATACCTCTTGCTTTCTCTATTCACCACTTTTTATGTTTTATCCCTGAAGTTATTTTAAAAACTGTAATTATAATAAAAAGACAGTATGTTGTTACATATTTGACTTACTGATATTGATTGAGCAGCAAAAATATAAATAATAAACAGTATTTTTTATTTGTTAAATCTTGAACAGTTTATACAATTCAGAAATATAAGAATATAAGTGTAAATATAATACAATATTAAAAAAAAATTATAAAATTTGACTCATAGTGTGTTTAGCTTTTTGTTTGAGAATGTCATACCTTCCTCTAGTGTTACCTGGATATGGTGATTAATCACAAACTTTAGCTAATAATTTTGCAGTTTTTGTAAGAACCGATTCTGTACTTCCTTTTTATTTTACATTTCAATTTCTAATGTCATTCTGGTCATGGAACACCAAATCTTAATATCTACATCTTTATGCTCATCCAAGAATTTACCAATTTTATTTGTAATTTTTGAAAAAAATAAATAAATAAAGTTTTCCACCACCTTATTTACTTAGAATTAAAATCATACATAAACATTTTTTTTGTAAAAATACTATTTTTTTTAGTTGTTTTATTTTATTAATAACAACTTCTTTCTGTCTAGCAATCCAGAATTAATTAATGGAAATTCATATTCTCATTTCTTCAACTTTTTTTTTTAGAAAACCAATTATAGTGAGTGGGTTTAGTGTCAAAGGCTGCAAAATAATGTCAAAACTGTTGTCACCTGACTGGTGATTATGGAAGTTTGTTCAATGACCATGGATTTGGCTATTTTACCTCACCTCCTTCCCTTCCATGTGATGTTCCAGATGTCGTGGAACCATAAAGGCCCAAGAGATACAGTTTATTGCTTTATCCAAATTCTTAAATAGTATATAAAATTGATTGTTTTATCTGAATGAGTGTATTTTGTTCCCCTCCCTTTTATTAATATAAATATACTCATATATATTTTATGATAAATGTTTGAATTAGTTAATGGAACAATGTGAATACACAAAAATATTTTTTCTATATATTTTTATTAAATTATGTTACATTTCTAAATATAAAAAACTTGTTTACTTTATATTCCATTAACTTGTTACCCGTATGTCTTCTACAAACTTCTTTATAATTTGTGTGAAACATTTCTTTTTTTTGTTTCTGATTAATGAAATAAATTCTTCTAACATCTGATATTATTTTGAGACGTATAATCTTTAGATTTGTATTAATATTTATATCATAACATACAAGTAGAAAAGAAAATTTCCGTTTGTGCAGGAATGATTTTATCAGTTACATATTACCAAAACTGAATTGTGTTATGGCTAACTCTTCATTTTCTTGCTGTTTTTTCTTTGAATACTAATTTTCTACTGAACAACATTTCATTTTTTAATTTCTTATGTGTTAAGATGATAAAAACTCTACAAAGTAAGGCAATGAGAATCATAAATAAATTTGTGTGGTACAAGCAACTGTTAATACAAAATTACTGTTAATACAAATTGCGTTATTTATCAGTTGCTTTTACAACTAAGTGGAATATATTTCATTGTTATATACTAAAAACACAGCGAATGTGTATTATAAAGTGTTCAAAAAGTAAATTATAACTTATTTTATACATGCTGTTTTATTTTAAATCAATTTGTAAACACATAACAGATGAAGTTATTAATCTATAATTTGGTTATTTTTTTATTTTTTAAGTGATTATATTAACTAACTAGTTGTACAAATTAACACCTGTAGAAATAATATGATCATAAATTATAGAAATAGATATAGAAAATAGTTATCTGCCTAAAAACAGGTTAAATATACGCTACCATCAATATTATTCAAAGCCTAAAATGCTAAGAAGTGTACTAGGACACAAGTTAATTTTAAGGGATTTTTGTTTTCAAAGTAACATATATTACTAGTGAAATATTTTATCATGTTATGGAAGTTTTATTGGAAATAAAACTTTTTTGATTGTAATTATCTTTAGTTCGGTAGTAAATGTTTTCTCAGGGTTGTGTTAAGTATATAATAAATTTGTTTTGCATACTATTAGTGAATAGCAGGAACTCTATAACATTATGTAAATTATTAATTTTTAGCCAAAGATAATAATTGTTAACAAAGATTTAAATAGTTACATTCATAATATATTTTGTTTATTTTATTTGTTATAATTGTTTATTAATTTTATCTATTTCTGTCAAATAATGTAAAGTAGAAATATTTTAAATGCTTTCTGCAGTCTATTTGCATAAGCATTGGTAAAAATAGTACTTTATATTACTTTTAAATAGCTGTGTTTTCAATGTTTGTTAGATGAATTGATATATTGTAAATCATTACAGTTTCAAAAAAAAAAATTAGAGAAATTATTTTCAGTTGAAACTGGTGTCATGTTTAGAATCTGCAAATCTATTTCAGTCATAACCAATTCAAATCGGCACCAACTTTTTAAATCCTTTTGGTGCTTATAAAGGAATTTTGGTTATTGGATTTGGTGCTTGAAATGTTAGGTGTTTGTTAAAAATGATTCTTTTTAAAGTTATTGTAATTTTATGTATTTTAAAGTTAAAGTAAATGTAAAATTAGGTTAAATAACAGTATTGTTTCAAGGTTTATTTTTTTCATAAGTGATACTACCTTGATGTTTCTAGGATTTTTTTCGTAATAAAAGAAGAAAATGTAATTGATAATGAAACCTTCCATTTTGGTATATTCATGAAAGAATAGAGCCTGTCAAAAAAAATTTGTTTCGTTGCGAGCTGTTTTCTTAGTTTTAATGACATCTTCTTAAATATAAAATAATGCAAAATTTATTAAGTAAAATTTTTACTGAAATGATAATGCAGAAAGTATAATGAATGAGTGGTATATTACAGCAGTTACTCTTTTACGCAAAAATTTTTTATTTAAAAAAAAAATTTGCAAATTTTGCTATTGTATTAAACATCTAATGAAACTTTGTACTTATTCTTGGTTAGCGCTTTGAGAGAGAACAATTTTTTTGTACCATATATTTAAGCTGGGCAATGTAAAATTATTAATCAGTAATGTGTTTCTCACATCTGGGTGAAAATGCTCTGATCTCAGGGATTGTGGATGGGATGGGTATTTGCTGCCTGAAAGGACTGTGGTTAATGTTGGTATTTTTTAATTGTTACTCTATCTACAACATTGTCATACAGCATTATTACACTTCAAAACTCTACAAAAAAAATTTCTGCTTTTGATAATGCACTGACAGCAGGATAATTTTTTCATATTTCCCAGTACTGCATCCACATATTTGCATTATTTATTGTAAAAGTATTGGCTGCAGTAATGGAAACGACAAAAAATATACAAAAAGATGAAAATATTATTTTTATTGATTTCTTTAAAATGTATACAAGTGAGCACACAAAATATTTCACATTTTTATATAATTTTTCATGTTTATTAATTTTATGTTTCTATAATGTTTATAGTGTATGTTTTTATTAATATTTTGAAGTTTTTAACCATAAAAAAAAAATGAATGAATAATAATTTTCTTTTGATATTTAATGTTAGATTACACTTACACTGTATTGTATGAAAACAGTTTTTAAACTAGCTAAATATTTCATTTTTTATTACGATAAATTAGAGAATTTTTTATTATAATAGTTTATAGTTACTGCTACTATAATCACAGTTTGCAATTTTTTAATAAAATAGGGTAGTTATAAATAAGACTTCAGGAATCTCTGAGTTATTTATAAAAGTAATATTCTAACGGTTTTCATATGTTTCATAGAACTGATAGAAAGTATCCTAAAGATATGTTTCTTTATTGATAACAGTAGATAAAATTACCAAAATTGTAATTTTCAATAATAATTAATCAAATGGGTGCAGTAATGAGAGTAGACTTTTAATGATTGGCATAGAGTATATCACATTCATAATTTATATTTTTGATTTGTAATGTATTTTTATTTTTTCATGTAATAATTATTACACGAACTCTTAAGTTGTTATTTATTTACAATGAGTATGGCAAGCTAGACACAATTACCACCCAATGATCTATATATCATTGGGAGTGAATAAGTTTATTTATGTATGGTGAACATTTTGCAGATCATAAGATTTACAGTTGCATTGTGAAAAACAGAATGGGAACGGTATATGGATGATACAATAGTTGAACATTATTCTTACTTAAAAGTTTATTATAGTTAATTACCACATTGAGCAGTATCTATAATGAAAGAAATTCACAAAATATTTCACACCTTTAAAAAAACTATTATTTTAATTTTTCTAACCTGTTTTTAATTTTATTAATTTTTCATTTGCAATTCTAATAGCATAATATCCAAAAGAACCAATTTACTAGTAAATACAACCAGGTTTAATTAATTTGATAATAGCAGGACATGTGGATAGGTGATTGAGTAGTCTACCAATTTTGATAGGCATATTTTTATCTCTTCTCTCTTTCTCTCAGCTCTTTCTTTCTCAAGTTGCATGAATCAACAGAATTTGAGCCTCTTTACAAACTTATATGGACATGTACTATTCGTATAGGTATTTTTGGTATTAAATATGCCATTTTTAAACGTTGCCTCCCCCTCTGAAGGGCCCCCCAATGTTTCAATCAAAATTTCCTAATAGCTGTCCTCCTTAATTTTTGATAGAGAACTTGAATCAGGTTATTTTAAATTCAGAGGGCTAATAATCCAGATTCACCCAAACAGAGTTTGTAAATTACTCATACAGTGCCTACAACAGAAGTGTGGTTAGGTAATTTTCGTCTCTACACCACAAGCACTAATTTAATATGTTAGCTCATACCCTATATGAGGATCTAAAATAAATATTATGCAGAAGAGTATAAATATTCTTAGAAGAGTTTATGTTGAGATATTCGGTACCATGGAAATACCTCTACAGGGTCCCAGTCAGCATGTGTTAATGTGGTTCTGAGGATAGAACATGCTTTTTCATCACCTTTTCTTTCTGTTTGGCCTCCAGAACCACCAGAAGGTATTACTTCTTCATAGGATGATGTATATGAATGTAAATGAAGTATAGTCATGTACAGTCTCAGGTCAGCTATTCCTGAGATGTGTGATTGAAACCAAAGAACACCAGTATTTTTCATCACCTATTCTTTTTCCTAATCTCAGATTCCTTTATGCCACTAGTAGATCAACACATGCTTGGTTGGCTTTGACCATTATAATTAACAATTTTTTTTTACCAGCCACCATCTGCCCATGCAAACTGTAGTTTCGGGTCGCACTAGCTAAAAACCCTCCCTCTTTTACAACAGTCTCAGTACCTGCCTTGCAGCATAACTCATTGGCATGCTGCATTCTTGTGAGCCTACTGCAAATGGTTTGGGAGTCCTGGACATCTCAGCAGTGATAACCCATAGGGACCCCCAGCTACCCTCTGGCCCAAGCTACCTCCTTGGCTAAGCTGTCCCCTCCCCGTCCATCCATCCAAGAAACAGCTATCGTTGCCTCTCTTCTGCAGAATTTATCTGACGTGAGGCCTCGCTAAGCAACAGTTTGTTCTCAAGATTTTCCGCATTTAACAGACCTACACTTAACAGACCGGTGTTACACTGCTGCCTCTCCTTTGCCCACCTTCTACACTCAAAGAATGTGTATTCCACAGTAACAACACCTCTGTTCTGGTCTTTTATTTCTTTTGGCTAGATATGCGTTAAACAACCGTCAAGAGCTGAGTTAATCAAAAATCTATCTCCCCATGCCCCCAACAGACCTTTTTTCTAATATTAAAGATGACAAGGAAGGTCCACAACCTTCCAACAGTGCCACGCTCCCATCTATCCTGCCACCTTGATAACCTCTTGAAAGCTTCTTCTTTGGTGTTGCCGCTTAACGTTTCAACCCATTCGGCAATATTCAGTTCAATAGGTGGCACCCCTGTGATGATGAAAACCGCCTCCGTGGCCAGAAACAGTCCTGTATGCAGAGACTATTCTGAGTGCTAACTTTCTCATCAGGCCATTGAAGGTAACTTTACATCTTCCGTATTGCATGATATGTTGCCAGACTGGTGCCACATAAAATATGATCCAACAACTCTGTTATGGCAAGTACCTAACTTTTGGATGACAGCTGGCTGCCCCCCCCCCCCCCTACATTTGCCATCAATCTGGAGAGGGCTTTCGCTGTCTTTTCAGCTTTAGAGGTCACCTTTCTACATGATTAACAAACTGGCCAGAGTGCTTGTAAGGTATTGTCACAATCTCCTAAACCCTTCTAAAGTATATATTCAAATAAAGCTTATTAAATGTTCATATTCATCAAAAAAGTTCTGGGATTATTTTTTATAAATAAATTTATGGGTTAATTTTTTGTCATTGCAAGAAAATTTACTTTACCTTAAAGAACACAAAGTTTTACATTACACAGCATTTAAATGAAGTTCGTATAATAGGTTATGTTAACACAAATATTTTAATAATGAAAGTTATTTTCTTATTACACAATTGCAATTTTATAAGTGAATGAATTAAAATGTAATTTTTAAATGTATGAATTATTTTGATAAAAATCATATTACTTTGAGAAAATCTGTCTTAATGTTAGTGTAAATTTAACAAAGCAGCTAATACTTTTATTGATGTTTTTTTTTTTTAAAGTTGTATCAGCAATTATTTGTCATTATATCATTTAACTGTTTGGTATATTACATAAAAAAATAATTTTTGAAGGCTATTTTTCTTTAACCTTTTAATGCATTCTTTTTATTTCATACTTTATATCCCTTTTGAAAGTTTTTTTTACAAATTTTCATAAATAACAATGTTTACCTTTAAAAATCTATATCAGTGTGTCTTGGAGGAGAATTTACGGATCCGTAATCCCTCCTCCTGTGATAATTTACTTACTGTTGTGTTCAGAATTAACATGTTGATTGCATTTAATCTGAAAGCGAAATGGTCTTTTTGGATGATTATTCTTCTTTTTTTTATAAAATTTTTTTTCATAATTTAGTTCATAGTAATTCTTCAATATTTGATCATTTATATTTAAAAATATTATAGTCCAGAACAATAGGCAATTTTATTATATTTGTCGTTTCTGGAACCATTTCAATATTAGGATATATATAAATGAAAGAAATTAAACATTCATTATGTCATCTGAATATAGATACAATTTCAGAATGTAAAGTTGCAATATTCACCCCCTCGATAATATTATGTTATTGTTATTTTTTGGTTATAAAAAGTTTTAAAAAAAAAAGTAAAAAAGGTTTTTTTTGTAATTGTTCAATTAGTTCAGAGTGTTCTGGCAATTTGTTTTATTATTTTTTAATAATTTAGCCAGTTTGGAACTACTATTCCAATTCAATAAATACTGGTATAGCCTTTCTCAGTAGAAATTTCAGAACTGACAAGAGCTATATTATTTTTAGAAGCTGCTTCTTCTAAAATTTTCTTTATTCTTAGAACTTATCTGCTTTTATATTATCTGAAAAATTGAAGGATTTTTAAAAACTTCAAACTGATCACGTAATGTACTTATGTACTGCCATGGGAATGAATACCCTAGTTGGTTCCCATGCATCTTTCATAGATTTTTCCCAACATCTCATTTTTGGTTTTACAGGAAGCCTTTTTCCTTACAGTGGTCCTCTCCATGCCTCCTTCACCAGCGACTCCTTACTTATACATAGTATATGGCAAGCCCATCTGAGTCATCTGATTCTTTAAAAAGAGTTTCCTCATTGTGTCTTGATTCTCTCCCATCCCTCTTCAGATATTGGTCCAAAGGTTTTCATTAGTATATTATTCTTAAAAATTATGACTTTGTTCTCTGATTTTTTGCTAAAGGTTCCACCTTTAAACCTTGGTTTTGCCAATTTTCCACCCTATATATAATTAAGTGGAAGTATAATACTTTTGTATATATGTAATTTAAACCTATTAGAAAATACTTTTAAAGTGAGAAGCCTATTGGTTGTAAACATGCTCGCATTCCACTATTGATTTTTTTTGTATTTTCAGTACTTACTCATTTTTGTACAAAGTCATTACTCATAGATATTTAAATTTTTTAACTTTGAAATGTGTGACTTAAACTTTTAAGAGTTCCTTGATATTCCTAGTTCTGGCTGGTTATTTCCCTCTTGACTTTTATGAACGTGATTTTACTGTCATTTATCTTAAGATAAATTTTACATTTTTATATCACATGATGTAACAGAAGAAAATATTTTTCTCTCTAATATAAGATTATATCTGATTATTGATCTGACTAATCCCTATTTAATATAAATAATGGAAACACCATTCCTAACTTTTGCGTTCCTCTGTTGGTCAACCACAGATCAATCAAATTACTATAAGTAAATATTTATTAATAAATAATTGATAATTATTTAATAATAAATATTCATATTCTCCCAAACAAAATTATCACTTAATGGCAATTGTTTGTCATCACTGCACCAAAATTATTTTTGGGTCATGAAATTCATCATCCTCATACTCATACTGAAGATAATCTAAACGTTCTAAATCTGAACTTTCAGATTTAGAACGTTCAGATTAACAATTCTAAATTGTCACAACTGCTCTGTTTCTCTTCCACTTCACACTGTTTCACACTTCCACTTTGGCCTGGCATTTTTTATAATGAATTATCTTTAAAACAATACTTATTAGTAAAAATCAATCATTGTTAAGTACAATTTTATCCTGAAATAATATATACTCAAAGAAAAATAGTTTAGTAATAAGTTTACATATAAATATATCTTTGATTAGTATTTATATAATCAGTTTTATACCACAAAATTAATGCAAAATATGATGCATACTAATTAAAAATTTATATGAAGTATTTAAATAAAAATAAGTAATACTGTGAAAACTGCAGAAACTTTTGTATTATCAGCTACAGATTATATATGCAAATTATTAAGAATTATACAAAAGAAACAGATTTTTTTGACATTACTTTCAGTGGAAGGAAAGAAATGTAAAAAAAAAAATGCTAGTTAGAACCTCTATTGTAAATTAGTAAATGGAGAGAAAAAACTTTTCCCTGCAAGTCTCCATCTATTTGAATTCATTTTAATCAAGATTATTGCAGTAAGAGGACAGCATACGATGACATGTTAAAATACATACTGATTATGGCAAAATGCATTAAAGAGTGGGTTTAAATTGGAATTATATATTTAAATCTTATATCACATTATTACCTAAATATTGTATTTTACACATTACTGTAAACTAAACAAATTTTATGGTAAATCTGAAATCTTATATTTGAGTTTGTTAATTATTGTATTTCTTAATTTTTTTTCAGTTCTAAAATTTTTATCTTTTTTTTTCTTTTAAATGAATATATTTGTGAAATAATTTGCAAAACAAATATTTTAACATGATATGCAATCGTATTTCCTAAGAAATAAATTTTATTTAATTCAAAATCTTGTGTAACCCTTTTTTAAATTTAAAATCAGTTGTTGTAACTGTTTGGGTTAATTTTTTAATTATAGATCATGACCCTGTGTTTCACACTCGTATACAACTTTGGTAGAAGTTTGCCCAAAATAATTTTGTCTTCATTGTTTAATTTAAGTAGTACTCTCTCATATTAAATAAAATTTTCTGAAAATAGGGCTTCAAGTAAGGTTGGTTAAAAGTAGCCCAAATTATGTAATATTAGTTGTATGAATGGATATTTTTTTTATTAATATAGAAAATAGAATACCATAATGATGTCTGTTGTTATTAATGTATGTGCGTATGTAATGTTTATATATATATGTTTGTAAGTATTGTATTATTATATAAATCACAATTATTAGTCTATAATGATTTTTGTAAATTGTACAAAGGTTGCTTGTATATGTTGCATGTATAAATATATTTAAATTATATATAATATAATGAAAAAAAAGTACCCCTTAAATTTATTTTATACCAAAGTATATGATTTATTACTATAAATTTTTTCTGTATATACATATATAAATATAATTTTAATATATCTAATTTGTTTATGGTAATGCAAAAATATTATCCATTTATAAAAATAAATATATTACTTACAACAAATATTACTTTTGAAATTAAAAATAAAATTTGTAAATTTGTATTAATTTTTTTATTCCTTGTCACTTGTATGAAAAATGAATTATCTTAGATTTGTTTACTGCTTCACAAGCAAATGCTTAGTTTTTTTTATGTGAAGTTTACAGGTAATGATCTCAAAAAAATGTCTCATTTATAGACTGGAATAAAACTTGTGAATTGAGCAAAACTGTGAATTTTAGATTTCAGCAATCTTGATATTTAGGAGTCCATGATACCTGGCAACATAATGCTATTAAGACACCTGTTACTTTTACAGTTTAAAATATTACCTTTTTTAGAGATTTTGAACTCGAAGCAGGACTGACCACGTAATTGATTTTCTGCTATCAAACATTTACATGTGAGATTGTCCATATTACTGATGCTCAGTCCATTTTTTATTTAATTGCAATTATTTTCCTCTACATGAAATATTATGATTAATTTTTTCTTTCATAATTTACTGATTTACTGATAATTTTTTTAATGGAAAGTATTGACCAGGTTAAGTGATGTATGGTGATCATTATTCATGAAATGATTGCATTAAAATATGTTAACATTTAATAATGGATATTAAAGATATTCAGATGAAAAGCTCACAGTTAAATTTTGTTTAATTTTATCCACTAATATTGAATATGCAAAATATTATGAAGTATTTTAATATTATTTTATTTGTTCACTAAATTTTGTATAATAGCGTAGATTAAAAGGAGTGTAAGTAGAAATGATTAAGATTCACTTATTGTGAACATAGTACAGCAAATAATGCTTACATTAGGTATACATCTCAAAACCTTTTTGTGTGTTATATATATATATATATATATATATATATATATAACACATATATATATATAAAGAGTTCTGTTCAGAAAATAACCAAACTATACTTTTTTTAATCTTTATTAATTTTACAGATTATTGGTCTTTTTCCCTTCAAAGTACTACCATCCTCTATTCACACACTTTTTCTAATGGCGTTTCCATTTTGCAAAGCAGTCCTGGATTGCTTCATTGAAAATTGCTTCATGAAATTGCCTTTAAGGTCCATGATGAATTTGCTTTAATGTCATCAATAGTCTCAAAAACAGCATCTTTTCATCACTGATTTTAATTTCGGAAATAAGAAAAAATGGCAAGTAGGGAGGCAGAGGGAGAACAGTTATCTGATTTTTAGCACAAAGCTGAGTGTGCAGGCACATTGTTGTGGTGAAGGAACCATGAATTGTCTCGCCACAGCTTTGGTTTCTTTTTGTGGATTTTTCACATAACCATTGTAAAATGCCTTGATTACTGTAGTGATTGTACTCTACCTGTACTGATTGTAGTACACACAGACTACTGTTGTTCACTTTGAGGCAAGAATTAAAAATGCATAATTCCATTAAAATAAAAATAGAGAGCTCACTTTTGACATTGTATTGAGACTGATATGCCTTCTTGTAGCATGGAAATCCTTTGCCAATCCCATTTTGTGTTGATTAAACTTTTGTCTAAATGTCATAGCTGTAAATCTAGCTTTTGTCTCCGGTTATGATATTTGCATGATTGTGTTTCATTGTTAATGGCTCGTTCAAGAAGTTGCTGACTAACTTCCACTCATTCTTTCTGTTGTTTGGTCATCAAACAAGAAACAAACTTGATGAATGCCCAATTTTTTAGTCAAAATGTCATTGCATGATCCAGCTAAGATGCTAACCTTTTCTACAACCTTTCTCTGACAGTCAGTCAGCAACTTGCATAATCAGACAGTTAATTTTCTGAATGTGGGTATCATCAGTTGTCAAAGGCCTTCCTGGTAAAGGGTCATTTTCAATTGACTGACAACCATTTTTAAATTTTGAAAACCACTCTTAGCTTTGCATATGACCCACACCATCATATCTGTAAATTTGTTTCAAAAGTTGAAAGTTTTCCCCAGTTTCATGCAAAACTCTACACTTTATTGTTGCTCCTGAAAATTGCACATTACAAAAATCACTGCTAACAGTTAAACATGTTGCACTTAAATAACAATAACACAAAAACTAAATGAGATATAAACAATTCAAGAACATGTTGCAGAACACAGTGCTGCCAACTGCACATCACGAAATACCTCTGCTGGCACGTAATTAAAAATGTTTGGTTATTTTCTAAGCAGACCACATATATAGTAAATTTATCACAATATATATTATTGTTATCAGGAATAGAGACTCATTAACTGTGATTCCAACACTAAACTCTCAACTCCCCAAACATAGTTATTTTGTTTTTTCTAAGTAACTATTCTACCCCCAAAATATATTTTTAAATGTTCAATGCTCGTGTGTAGTTTTTACAGATTCTTGTATCGTATTCAGGACCTATGAATATTATTTAATAAATAGCATTTTATCATCTAGAGGTATGCATTGAGTATTTCTTGTCAGTTAATACTTCAGAAACTGGCAATCTCTTTTCTCCTATGAAATTAATTTAATCCCATTGTTGTTCCATTTGTAATCATTTAAAATTCTTTCTTATTTTCCCACTGTCTGTATCTTTATTAGTGAATCGCAACATAACTGAGATTCATTGTTTCAAGTATGTGAGGAGGTGATTATTTTTGTTATATAAGAAAAATGTTTAGCTTGCTTTAACTGTTTACTTATGGTTTCTTTTCGGAAACTGTGTTTTAAATTTCTTAGAAGCTGCGTTTTATTGCTCTATAAAAACTTTGTGCAGTTCAATTTATATTTCGGGGCAATGCGTTTTTTTATTGATTATATTTTGTGTACAATTCTTTTTTCTTTTGAAATTTAAACTGTTTTGAGCTTACTTAAATTTGAGGTGTTTTTTCTGATGCTTTGTTTAGTATATGATTATCTGACATCCCAGGGACATGAAAAGACCCATCCCAGGATGTGGAGGATATACAGCGGATATTCTGAATTATTCTGGTCTATCGAATATTCTTGAGATATGGTTATTTCTGATTCTTAATAACACTTAATAATCTCTTATATTCTACCAAATAAGTGGAATATACATACTCACAATACTCTACAACAAATCCCAAGAAAAATAGATTCTCCAATGGATTTTTGGAGCTTTCATACAAAATCCTCAAGATAAATGTTAACTAATACATTACACTGCCAGAGCATTTTATAAATCTGTATCTTTATATCGTAATTTCAAGGGAGAGTTAATAAACCTAGGTTCTTAAGAGTTGTAAAAATGTTCAGTTTTCTTGTTGATTAAATGGATATATCTTATGATTTAACAAAATAACAATAATTGAACATTTTCAGCTCCATAACTGAAAATGTTATGGAACATTTTCAGTTCCTACCACACTTAGCCAACTGCCATTAAATTTCCTTTGAATTATTGAAATACTTCTTTTAATGATAATATTATGTAATTAATATAATTATTATATATATAACTAGCTCCCTGTCGCATTTTCGCCTGTCGTGCTATATAGTTACTTAACATTTCCTGTAGCAATCAATTTTTTTATTTTGTTTTTTAGTCAAGTAACCAGAGGCAGGTACAACCAGTCACACATGTACAGTAACGATGGCAGTGGCTGTGTTGGTTGAGCCATAGCAACGGTGCTATGGCTCAGCCATTTTCCTTTGCACCTCATAAAAAAACCTTAAAATGATTTTTAAATATTTATCTAAAGAATATTTGCAAGCCCAAATCTACTGAAATGTTGTTTAGTATAGTCAGAATTGGGAAAATTTACAACCATTGTTCAAAATTTTTTTTTTACCTTTTTCACCCCCTTTAAGGTTGAATTTCAGAAATTTAAACATTTTTTTATTTACATAAAGATTACACACACCAAAAATCAAGCTGATATAATTTGTTTTTCCATTTACCCCTTTAAACTCAAAATTTCAAAAAATCTTTCTTAGTGTGCAGTTACGCCCTAAGAACATGTATAATTTTCATCAGTTTATTCAGTAGTTTTTGCTTTGTGTTGATTATGAATTGCTCATGATATGTTTTTCTCAATTTCAATAAGACCTCTACTGAAAAATTTCTTAGGTGCAGCTCACTGTAAGAAAAGAACATTGGAATTAACTGTTCGCCATGTAGTGACCTGAATGAGAATTGCAGCACCGTATCAGATTATTAATTATTTACATGTTTTAATAGTTTTTCATTTTTAGATAACATTTCCGAATAACCATGATCTGTTAGATCAAGAGTGTACCTGATGCATGCAAAAGGTAGCCTTCAACCTACTAACAAATACCCCATTTGAATTTTGAAAATCAGATTATTGTTTCCAGAGATATTGGAACATCTCAGGGGCACCCTGTTTGTTACCAGATGGTGGTGATCATTGATCTAGCCTCGCACGCAATCTCCATGAGAAGTCCATTGATGATAAACAGAAATTTTTTAAAATTTATTTAATATTATTTTATTTAACGTAAATTTAATTCTATTATTTTGTAATATTATTCATTCGATTGATTCGAATCACTCAGTTCAAACCCAGCTCACACAGTGATAAAAGACTCAAAAGTTTATGTTTCAATTGGCAAATCTTCATTACTACTTATATATACATTTTTTATCCCAAACAAAAACCCTCTTCCTCTTTGTATAATAGTATAGATAAATATGTAATTCACTTTGTATTTACAAATACCATCAGAGATTTCAGTTACATAATTTACAAAAATAAAAACAACCGTCATAATAAATCTTCATTTAACGGTCAATTTGATGTCCCATGGTTACTCTGTGTAGCATGAATGTCATAGCCTGAGGATGAACTTGGGATCCTATAACCAGATCCCTTAAACTACAAATATCAGATCCCAAGAATGTTCCATACATATTATGTAGGTTCATCCCTGGGATATCACCCAGAAACATTTGTTTGTATAATAATTTCGGACTGCCATATAACATTCCAGGAAATCTTATTAGATTGTTAATCAGCTCTGCGGGAAATGTCCTTGTAGGATGTTTGTATGTTCTTATATCCAATTGTACGTTGCAGGTATTTTATTACATTTTCTGTATGATTTTCAGGTAGCACAGATTTACTGGATAATGTGGAGTAAGTTAATATATCTGTCGGGTTTCCTGTAAATTTTATAATGGTATTTTTCTTGGATGGTTTTTTATGATTGTGAGGTGAAAAATGTTCGTTTATAACTGGTTTTTGTTCAAACTGTAAAGTTTAATTTATGATGCATTTTTTTAGTAAATTTTAATTGTTCCCAATATCTTGTTTGATTTTTTTTAGGTGGGGATTTATACCACCCTCTGGTGGCTCAGTGTTCAGTATAGGGTTAGTTAAAAATTAAATTTTATCCTCTAATCTCCTAAACCTCCCTTTTTTCTGTTTAGCCTCCAGAACCACCACAAAGTATTACTTCAGAGGACGATATGTAATGTATGAATGTAAATGAAGTGTAGTCTGGTCAACCATTCCTGAGATGTGTGATTAATTGAAACCCAATCACCAAAGAACACCAGTATCCAAGATCTAGTAAATCTAAACCTTCAACTAGCTAATTTACTTGTGACTGGAGAAAGGAAAGGAATTTTTCAGAAGAGTAAAAACATTTTTCAACTATAAATTATGTTAATCTTTTTATAAAAAGCTTTCTATCAATATTGTATGGTGATTTTTCATAAAATTTGGCTCTACATTCCTCTATAAAACCTAAGTCATCTTGGATTATATTTGATTAATGTTCTACAGACTTCTACAAATCTACTTGTTCCATTTTTTGTTATAATTATGAGTCTAGATTTCTTTTAAAATCTGCTTGTTGACAGCTGATTATTGCATCATAAATAATTAATGATGAAGCTATCATTCATTTTATGTTTTTAAAAGACAACTAAATGTTTCCTACTTCCAGTCGTGTATCTAATGGCTTTCTGTTGTACCCTAAAACCTATTTCAAAAATTTCATTTTATTGATGCCCCAATCAATATTGAGAACTGAAGAAATATTTGAGCTTATCTTTTATTTGCAAATGCAACATACATGCCCACTCCATAGAAGTTATGATCAATCATTACATCTTGCCACCTCAGTTGTAATAACGTTAATAAATTATTATTTATAATGACAGAATTATTTTTTTGTTTGCTATATTTGTATTTAACGCTTGTAAAATTGCAGTTGTTACTATTTGCTAAATTACACTGATTGATATGTTGAATGACTCCTATGAAAGCAAATAATCTGTCTTAACATATTTGTGTTAGTATTGAATTTTATCAGATGTGTAAAATACTGGGTATTTTTTTTAGTCACTAATGGTAGCTCATCAATATATATTCAAACTTAGACAAAATGGGATTGATGATTTCTAACCATTCTTTCTGCCTCGCATAATTCATATACATTGATTGCTCCCTGCAAGATATGATCTAAATCATACCTATTTTACCTATCTTCTCCAATTTTTGTAGGTGTTCAGAGTCAAAAGCCTTACTTACATCTAAAGGGATTGATCTAAAAAGATCTTCTGAATGTATTGCATCATTTTTTTTAGATTTTGACCTTTTTTAGGTTAGTATTAATTCTCTCTTTAAGTAGATTGATGTTTTCTAAATCCATTGTTTTGCTACTGATTTCATTTAGATGACTCCAAACTATTAACCACTACCCTTTAAAATATTTTTGAAAAAGATGGAAGCAAACTTGTAGTTCTGTTTTTCCTGTTCTTGTTTATCATAATTTTTATGTAAAGGTTTAATTTTGGCTATTATTTAGGACCTACTGTTGCTTGAAGCATGGCATTAATTAAGCTTACTAATGTGCCTACTGTTTGTTTCCTGTAATATTTCAGGATTAGATGGGGTACATCAATATCAGAAAGATTTTTTGTTTTTTAGAAGCTTAATTTTTAAAAATTCTGAGTCTTTCGTTATAATTTGTTCTATGGCAATATTAGAATAAGTTAGGAGAGAGTGTAAAATGAAAGTTCCCCTATTTTTTCTTCAATTGTTAATTTAGAAAATCCTGATCAATGCCATGCCTCTTTTGGATGTAAATACCACATATCAATATTTATTTTTTTTCAAGTTATTAGCCATTAAAAAGTATACTAACTGAAGGTGTTTTATGTATTAATTTTAAATGCGTATTTTGACTAATAAATAAATTAGATAAAAATAAAAATCACTGCTTTTGTAAAGCAAAAGTCATTTTTATTACGTTTTACTGCTGACATTAATAAAAAACTGAAATTTTTATTAGTTTTTTAAGTTAATATTTTTAAGAGGACAAACGCTCATAATGCAATCCTCCAACCTCTGGCAGTAATATATTTTATCTTGAAATGTTCTTTTAAATTTGTAAGCATATCAATGATAAAAACTGACATGCATAATTATTTCTATTCATAAGGTTTTAATTTTTGCATAAAGGCTTCGTAAACAGTGGACTTTAAGTAGCCTCAAAAGAAAAATTCTACTGACAGAAGATCTGGAGAACATGCTGGCCATTCCATTGAACGTATCCTCTTTAACCTACCCATTTTCCAAAATTCAACATTTTAGAATTCTGTATTGAAATGAAGTGGTGCACTTATTGCTGGCAGAGTTTCCTTCCATAATGTGTTCAAATATACAGCTCTTGTAAAGTTGCAATCAATGAATAACAGCAGAGCCATAATGCAGTTTAGTGTTGGATGCATCAAATCAGTAATGGAGATGAAGTGATATTTACCAGGTACCAAAAGAAAAAGAAAAATTTTAACTATGCCAAACTTAAATACTATTAAGTTACTGAATAATATGAATGCTGATGATTTAGGCCAAAGAGTTTTGAGAGAAAATTAGTGAATGTAAAATTTATCAATAAATTTTCATGAATCTTTTTTGTTATTATTGTTGAAGGCCACAGAGTGACTAAAGAAGCACTCACAGTCAGTACCTCTTAGAAGACAGATATTGATGCACAGTTTTCACCGTCAAATTTTACATATAAATGATGTGTACATATTACCATAGCACCATTTAAAAGTTAGATCCAACAAGGTGCTAACCAAAATTTTAGAATAGGCTAAAAGATAAAATTTTTGTCCAAAATAGATATGCCGTTGGTCCAAATTGTAAAAAAAATTAGGGGGGGATTTTACATCATATGTACTTTTTCTTTACATATTTCCTTAAATCTTTGAATACATTTAAAATTGGCATATTTTCTTTGATTACATCTGATTCATAGCTTCTCCAATTTCATTTTCTAGATTGCTGAAATGCAGTTCTTGAAATTTTGTTGTTTTATTTCTAATTATGTGAGAACTATCACTCGCTTAGAATGTATGATAAATTATCATAACATATTTATGGCATTTATGATAAATGTTCATTTTCCTTAAATGATATTACTTATTCGGTTTTTAAAACTACTGATTACTTATGATGTAAGGTTGTTTATTAATTATCTCAAATGAGTTACTCTCTCCCTTTTTTCTGTATAGCCTCTGGTATCACTGTAAGGTATTACTTCAGGCGATGTTATGTATGAATGTAAATGGAAGTGAAGTCTTACTGATGTTATTGTTGGCATTTTTACTATTTTAAATTGAGTAAACTAGTTTATAGTTAATAAAAAAAATTTAATCATTCTTTAATCTGATTCAGTCGTATATTAAAAAAATAAACTCTGGATAACGCAACTTTCAGGTTTTATGATTTTTTAAGATAAATTTCCAGCAGTTTATAAAGAGTTCTCAACTTTTTTTATTCACTTTCTGTTTTGAATATTACCTGTGAATCTTATCTTTGTTATTCAAAATTTAACTACCGCTCGTCCTAAATATTTCTTAAGTGTAATGAGGTGAAAATTTTACCTAATATTGAAAGAAGGAGACTAATACATATATTATTTTGTTTAAATATATATTGTCAGTTTTTTTTTATTAAAGTTATAAACAGTTTGAACAGTTTAATACGAGTAACGGTATTGTATTTTTTTACATCAGCTCTTTGATTATCCTCTTTGGAACGGCAAAATTTTGTACTCCAAGCTTTGGGACAAATCGGTACTAGTCGTGCGTCCCGACTTCGGCCGTGTTTAGTGGTCTGGGATGAATTCCTTATTTTTACCGTTTTGGGATTTATTTTTAAAAGTCTATAGGTAATGTAAATTAATGTAGTACAATTACTTACCAAAGTTTTTAGCGTATTTATTTCTTTAGCCAGTTAACTTAGGTTAGTTATTATTTTTATTAGTACAATATTGTTTAAAAAAAACCGTTGGCCTTGTTTTAAGATTTGTTTTGTTATATTTGTTGATGATATACAGTTCTACTTTGTAATTATTGGTTATATATTTTGAAATATGAACGTTAATTCGTTTTGAGGAAGTGGATTAATTCCAGAATAGAGTCGCAATTGAAGTGTTTTAGATCTTGTTTACGTTGTTTAAATTATTACGTTTACAATTTTACCTGTTTTTCTATAAATCGATCAAGTATTTTAAATGTAGTTTCCTATTCATATTTCTTACCATTTATTTTAGATGACCTACTATTTTGACCGTTACTTCCATAACCTAACGTTGTTACTTTTTAAGTAACCTTGTTTATTACTACTACCGTGTTATCCATGGAGCGTGGTCTTTTTACTTGATTGAGTATTTTCACCATATTTCTAGATTTTATTTGTTGTGTTGTAAGAAATGGAAAAGTTTGTGTAGGAAGTAAATGAATGCATTTCAAGTTTTATTGTAAAACTAGTTTTTGCAGTTTTCTTTTTTTGAAAATCTCTTTGATATTCTCAGCCTTTATTTCTACTACTAATGGAACAATTTGAAACAATGAAAATATCTTTTAAAAGTAGCAGTTTTGACAGTCAGATACTTGTTAATAATGTTGATGACTCTTGAAAGCCGAAGTTGTAAAATATTACATCTATAGATTTTCTATTGGGAAGTATTAGGTATTTGTGTTTTTTCACCTTTGCATGTGCAGTAACCATTACTCTGGATAATTTAATCATTAAGCCTTTAAGTCTACAATAATATAGACTTACAAAAAAAAAAAATTGAATGCCAATATTGTGCTTTTTAAAAGGCAAATTCTAGTCTCTGCAAAAAAGCTTTGGAAAGACAAAATTATCTAAAATACTTTACTACCAAAATAAAAGCATATGATTATTAATTACTAACACAATATAATGTAAAGTACTTTAATTAGCTAATCTTAAAAAACTCATTAACTGAATAGAGGACATAAGAAAATGTAAAAATCTGTTTCATGATTTTTCCCCTATATAACAACTTTTTTTAAGATTATTTTTCCCTTATTCCTTGAATTATTAACATCTGTGGCTTCTTTCGTGTTAAAGATTTTTCTTTTATAACATTATACAATGCCAATATTGAAACTGTTACTTTACAGTAATAAGGTTGTATGATTAGTTTAGGTTCGAATTGTATATAAGGATCTTTGGATCTTTTCCAGTAAAAGGCAACATTTTTAAAATTATGATGCATGTTGAGATTATGCCATTTGGAATTGCCCAAAGTGGTGCCATTCGTAAAGACTATACCGTCCTGCATCATTATCCACTGCAGTCTTGTTAAATTGTCAAAATTATTTTGGTTGGTGTTTTTATAAAAAAAAAATATTAATAATCATTGCCTAATTTAAACTTTTCCAGTGCATTAATTATGAATAGAAATAGCTTAAAATTATGATTATATTGTAATGAGATATACATTTCTAGACTGTCTGTAAATTAAGCTAAATGAAATAATGTGTAGTATTGTAAGTACGTTGATTAATTCAAATTTAAAAGAAATAAATGATAAATATTTGAAAAATAAACACAAAATTATAAAAAAAGAAGTATATAATTAGGAAAAGTATTGTTTTACATAATTATTAAAACAGTAGAAAGCACGATTTCAAACTGGTTTGATTACTGAGAATATGTTCACATTGTGCATCATGCTATTGTTTTAAAAATGTCCTTTAACATAAAAAAATTGTACCTTTTATTTATTAACCATATTTGATGTGTTTTCTATAGTGTTTGCTTAGTGTATTTTTGTTTTTTGGTTGAATTATGTAGAATATTTTTTTACTTTTTGCATAGAACATTTTATTATTTTTTTTAAGAACATCATACTTAATAATCTGTTCACAAGCATAATTATTTAAAATTAGATAATTATAGATGTATGTGAGAGTTGAAAATTGAAAATTTTGAGCACTATATAATGATTAATTGTTTAAAGTAATAAGGATGTTTAAATTTAAATTGCTTATATGTTATTGAAGGTGGTAGATTGTAGATTCTACTATAATAAATGATAAATATTTGTTAATTTTTGTATTGTTTTAAATATTGATTAATCAAAAAATGTCATTTTATGCTAAGAAGTTCCTTGATTAATAAAAAAAGTTAATAAAGTACAAAGAAAAAGTATAAGTTTAATTCTCTACTGAAATGTAGAATTGTGCCCATTGTAGTCAGATTTAATTAAATTCATTCAAAATTCACCAACCAGAATTTAAGTTTTTTAATTTTCTAATAGTTTCATATAAGTTTCTATTTGACATGTATGATGTTTGTCATTAATGGCAACCAGTTTTGAAGATATATCATATCAGGTGCTTGGTATGCTGTATTAAAATCTAGCTATGTGGTTAAGCTCTGCATTAAGATCATTTAGGAATATTGTAGGTCACTTGAGTGTGTTGTTATTAGTTCTAATTATTAATGTTGCTCAGTATTTTAGCTTTACATTTTTTGAATTAGGTTTGGTTAAGGATTGGGAGGTCATTGTACCATTGATTGAGATACATAGATAGATTTACATAAATGTTCTCCATTTTTTCACTGGCCTGCTGTATCTGTGATTACTAACATTAAGAGTTTCCATGTTTTGTAAATTTATTTGGATTAATGTAAATTATTGGTGGTGCTTTGTTAACTTACTTTCAAGTTGTACTTCGTAACAGGTAAACATAAATAAAATACTTAGTTAAACATAAATAAAATTATCAGTGTGATTTTTCATTAAATAGTACTCCATATTAGTAGCAGTTATTCATTACATAAGATTACATATCTTCCCACCCAAGATAATGTTTTTATAATACAGTATACACATATGAATGATAAATGCATTAGCTAATTGTAGTACATAAAAGTGACAAGATAAATGGAGTTAACAACTGTTTTATCAGCTGATTCTATTGTCTTATAGTTGCCGACTTTACACTCTATTCATTTTCTGCATCACAATTTTCCCCTCAAAAATACATTTTGAGATCTTTAACTATAACAACAAAAAATTATATATATATATATATATATTAATTTATATCTAATAGATCAACCTCAAATACAGAATAATTGAAATTAGATGACCTATCTTATTTCATTGCATAAGCAGAAGTGCTTTTCAAACTTGATTATCAGCTACATTATATATATATAATGTTTTCGATATTTTAATTGTTTTTTGAAATAAATATATATATATATATTTCAAAAAACATCATAAACTCGCAATCCATGATATCATACCACTTATTCAGTTATAATTTTATGTTAAAAATATTTTTAAATTAATTAAATCTTATTAAAAATTTTGAAACTAAATTTAACTTATCATACTTTAAAAGCTTATAAAAATTTAAAACTTTTATTTAAATAAAAAATTTTAATTATAATCAAAACAAGACGTAAAATATAAAAAATTATTTAAAATTATAAAGATAAATTAATTAAGTTAAAATTAAAGTGTAAAATTTTTTTACATATGTGAACAATATGACATCAATATAAACAACCCGGTCCCTGCTGCCCACTAGTGGGCAGCTTTCATGGTGGGCGACAGGGGTTGTGTCTGATACTGTAATACTTTCCTTATTTTTTAATTTAATTGATATTTTAAAAAATTTTCATAGCATTATTTAAAAACATTTTCATTAGGTTTTTATAACATTCCCTGTGATAATTAAAATTTCAGAAAATATACTATTTGTATTGCCCGTGCATAAGCTTAGTTCATGCTACGTAAGTGAAACTAAATGGCACTATAGTGTAACCACAAACAACAGCGCCCCGTCCCAGAATAGCCACTGGTCAGTACGCAGTTAGATTTATGAGAGTGGCATGTTCCTACAGCTTCAAACAAAATATTGTGAGCCCATGTCTCAAAAAAAGAAATACATTCATGGCTATTTGTCAGAGTATCTGAAGGTGGGTTTCATAGAATCTGTTGTAAATAAACAACGTCCAGTGTGCTTATTGAGTCATAAAACATTATGCAATGCGGCAATGAAGTCAATTGAATTGCAGGAACATCTTTCTACAAAGCATCCAAGTGATAAGGACAAGCCCATTGAATATTTTCAGGAAATATATACAAAATTTCTAAATTGTTCAACAATTGTTGCATCATTTAAAAAACAACATGTAGCGAACGAAGATGGATTAATTGCCACTTATCATTTCACAATTAGTTTCCAAAAGTGGTAAAAGCTATATAGTATTGGAGAAACTGTAATAATACCCTCTATAAAAGAATTATCTCAACAGTAATGCATCAGGATATACCAGAAATTTTAAAAATGTTGCTCCTAAGCAATAGTACAGTAAAGTGATGAATTGAAGAAATGGCAGTTAATGTTGAAAAAACTTATAAACTATTCTTCAAAACTTCATTTTTCATGCAACTGGACAAGTCTACCATTGCATATAATAATGCTTTATTGATAGCATATATGTAATTTTGATGAAGACAATACTTTACAAGAAGAAATGTTATTTGCAATAAATCTCATTACAGATATAAGAGGATTATGTACATTTAATACCGTGAAATCTTACTTTACAAAACATAATATTCCATTTAATAATATTGTTGCATGCGCTACTTGTGGAGCACAATCAATGATAGTTTGCTATTGTGGATTTGTTGCTTATTTGAAGGAAGAAGTACCAAATGATTTATGTATACATTGTGTGGTGCACAGACAAGATCTTGTAGGAAAATATCTAAGTACAAGTCTCCATTCAACATTAACAATTTTAATTCAAGCTGTAAATAAGATCAAATCCAATGCAAAATATAATAGAATATTTCGACAGCTTTGTCAGGACAATAATGAAGATTTTACTAGGTTGCTTTAGCACACATAATTCCAGTTGCTGTCAAAGAGTACATCGTTGCCTCATTTTCTAGCATTATACGATATTGTCATACAATTTTTTGAAAGCAATAATGAGACCAATCTGTGTCAGTAGTTAAAAACAGTAAAGAATTATGCCTTTTATTTGGCAGATATTTTAAATAGTTTGTCAATTTGCAGCTTCAAGGAGCTAATAAAAATCTTATAGGTTGCCAAAGTATTGTGTCATTATTTATTGACAAACTTGAATTACCTTGTTGTAATCTATTGAAGAGAGAATTTCATCAGTTTCCTAAATTATATTCTATAAAAGTTAATGTAACTTCAGAGGATATTGAGAGATTTAGTAGCCACCTCAACGAACTTAAATTGGACATGGAAAAACGATTTGAAGGTATTTTGAAATTGAAGGTGTATGACTGGATGAAAAACTCTTTTACTGCAAATATTGAAGAGGCTAATACAACTTGCCAAGAAGAACTGTTACAAATTAGATATGATTAAGAAAGTAAACATAGATTCAATAGTGGTGGATATGAAAACCTATGGCAAAATAAAAAAATGCCTATCTTATATCTAAATATGTGGAAAATGATTTTCAGTTTATCGATACCTTTACCTTATGGAATCAGGCTGTTAATCAGCTATACATTCTAAAATGTAAATTTTCTTCTTTTGATTTTGCTATAACAACTACTTCAATATCATTCATTCTAGAGTATTGTAGAACAAGAATTTCTCCTTCCAAATAAGTTTTATTTTTTTGACAATGCTACATTTTGATTTTCCAAACCTTCATATTTTTTTCTAGTTCATCTTTGTCAATGGTAAGTCAATCAAGGTGAGATTTATAAATTCATTTGATCTATTTAACTTTTCTAATTTTTGGTTAAATTCATAAAGTTTTGTATTAAAACATAGAAGTCAGATACCCACGTAAGGATGTTATAGTTTCTAAAATTTTAACAAATTTACTTTCAAATTGGCAGTCTTTCTCAAATAAAAATTTGTCACATTTCCATGCTGCTCTAGCTTGTGAATTTTTTTTAATACATTCCAGTTTAGTGCACACAGGATGAAAACAATTTTTGCATTCACTACACTCTACAATCTCTTTTACATTTGAGAACTCCACAGAAGGAAAAGGTTTGTGTGGTTAGATAAAACAGAACAAGATGAACTTTCCCATCAAACCTCCAAATTGATCCTTTTAATTACGATTTTTTCAGTTTAATTAAAGAATTATACATGAGACAAACAGCAGCAATTAAAGTATATAAGAATATGACTGACTGGGTGGGTCTAGGTTGAGGTGTAGGCAAAGAAGCTCTCTAAAGGACATAACATTTACATTGAAGATATGATAAGGAATATATTAGAAAAAACAGAAGAAGGATTAAGTAAGGGGGAACGAAAAATAAGATGCATAACGTTTATTGGTGATAATCTATTCACATAAAAACTGCAACAGATAAAATACCCTTATCAAATAAACAGAAACCCTTGAAAAATAAACTCTGGCTTAACTTCTATTAGAAAATGTGATAAAGTGCATAGAATTCCCAGAAATCAGACTTTTAATACAGTATTACAAGCAGTATATAGTAGGTGCAGAAATTTATAAACAAATTAATTAGGAAAGTCAAATTGTGGACTTAAAAAAATAAAAATCTTAACATGTTAGGGAAATAATAAAAAAAACTGGGTATGCATAAATTAGATGCTGGATATAAAACGTTAAAGTTGTGATCCAGATATTGACCCTGAAACTTTAAATGAATATTTTTCGTCGGTAGGGAAGAGGTATGCTGAACAATTATTAATAGAAGATTGTAATATCCAGAATGATTTTAATTATAGGGATTCAACTACAAATTCTGATAAATCTTATGTTATGTATCTGACTAAAGCAAACAAAATAGTTTAGACAACTAACTTTTTAAAAAAACAATTCCTCTTCTAGGGTTGATAACATAAATAATATTTGTTTAAAAAAAATAGCTGCTTTCATAGCAGAATCGTTAATATTAATAACAAACAAATGTTTTGAAGTGGTCATTTTCCACTTGATTTTAAAATTGCTAACAATTCCTATATTTAAATCTGGTGACAAATTGATGCCTGAAAATTACTGTCCTATAAGTTTATTAGGCAGCCTATCTAAAATAATGAAAAAAATATATAAATAAATATAAATTACAAATATAAATACAAATTAATTTGTATTTCAAAAGGAAATAAGTATTGGGGATGCTAAACTGAGTTCGTAAAAATTGTAACAAATAATTTAAAGACAAGTATAAAATCTAGCTATCTTCCTAGACTTAGCTAAAGCATTTGATTTGATGCCCCAATCAAGGGTTCTATAAAAGATGGAAAATATGGGTTTCCTTGGCATACCATTAAAAATGTTCATTAGCTAGCTATTTAAGTAATAGGTCTCAGATCCTTACCCTAAATTAAAAAAAAACTACTAAAAAATGTCTTGCATAGTTTGGTTTAGCTCAAGGTTCTACTATTTCACCAATTCTTTTTTTAATCTATATAAATGGCATTTTTAAACTTAATTTGATTAATTGTTACTTTTTTTTTTTTGATAACACCATGTTCATATTTTTTGCTTTCTCCTAGAAAGATGTAATGCATTCTGCCAAATTCTGTAAACACCAACAGATTAATCAGATCAGAGTACGATTTAACTGGAGACAAAACCTGCCAATGTCTGTTTTTAGAAAGACTAAAAAAAAGTTAAATACTTGGACATTTTTGACCCACTTTTAAAATAGAATGATAATTTTTTTTTTGTCTTCAGTCATTTGACTGGTTTGATGCAGCTCACTAAGATTCCCTATTTAGTGATAGTCATTTCATTTCAGTGTACCCCCTACATCCTACATCCCTATAACAATTTTTTTTACATATTTCAAGTGTTGCCAGCCTGTGTAATTTTTTCTTTCTGCCTGTCCCTCCAATATTAAAGTGACTATTCCAGGATGCCTTAATATTTGGCCTATAAGTCGTCTCCTCCTTTTAATTATATTTTTCGAAATGCTTCTTTCTTCATCAGTTTGCCGCAACACTCTTCATTAGTCACTTTATCCACTGATTTTTAACGTTCTCCTGTAGCATCATATTTCAAAAGCTTCTGATTTTTTCTTCTCAGATACTCCGATCGTCCAAGTTTCACTTCCATAAAAAGCTACGCTCCAAACGTATACTTTCAAAAATCTTTTCCTGACATTTAAATTAATTTTTGATGTAAACAAATTATATTTCTGACTGAAGGCTCGTCGTTTTGCCTGTGCTATTCGGAATTTTGTATCGCCCCTGTTTCGTCCATCTTTAGTAATTCTACTTCCCAAATAACAAAATTCTTCTACCTCCATAATCTTTTCTCCTCTTATTTTCATATTCAGTGGTCCATCTTTGTTATTTCTACTACATTTCATTACTTTTGTTTTGTTCTTGTTTATTTTCATGCAATAGTTCTTGTGTAGGACTTCATCCATGCCATTCATTGTTTCTTCTAAATCCTTTTTACTCTTAGCTAGAATTACTATATCAACAAATCGTAGCGTCTTTATCTTTTCACCTTGTACTGTTACTCTGGATCTAAATTGTTCTTTAACATAATTAACTGCTAGTTATGTGTAAAGATTAAAAAGTAATGGTGGTAGGGAACATCCTTGTCTGACACCCTTTTTTATTACTGCTTCTTTCTTGTTCTTAAATTATTATTATGGCAGTTTGGTGTCTGTAAATGTTAGCAGTTGTTCTATCTCTATACTTGAACCCTACATTTTTTTAAATGCTGAACATTTTATTCCAGTGTACGTTATTAAATGCCTTTTCTAAGTCTATAAATGCCAAGTATGTTGGTTTGTTTTTCTTTAATCTTCCTTTTACTATTAATCTGAGTGCTAAAATTGCTTCCCTTGTCCCTACACTTTTCTTGAAACCAAACTGATCTTTTTCTAACACTTCCACTCTCCTCTCAATTCTTTTGTACAGAATTCTAGTTAATATTTTTTATGCACAAGTAATTAAGCTAATTGTTCTGTATTCTTCTCATTTATTTGCTCCTGTTTTCTTTGGTATCATGAAAATAACACTCTTTGTGAAGTCTGGCAGAACTTCCCCTTTTTTTGTAAATATTGTAAGTTTGTATAATCTATCTATTGCTTCCTCACCTACACTGTGCAGTAAATCTGCAGGTATCCTGTCTCTCCCAAGAGTCTTTCTGTCATTCAAATCTTTTAATGTTCTCTTAAATTCAGACTCAGTCTTGTACTCCCTTTTCATCCCCTTTGACCTCCTCTTCTTTCTCTGTGACACCAGTTTCTAATTCATTTCCTCCATATAAGTCTTCAGTATATGCCATCCCCCTATCAACCTTTTCTTTCATATTATAAGTTGGTTTATCATCTTTGTTTAACACATTACTAGATTTTAATTTGTGTCACAAAATTTTCCTAAACTTTCCTATATGCTCCGTCTATTTTATGTATTGTCTATATCCTCCTCCGCCCCCCCCCCTCTTGCTCCTCCTGAAAGTGAGCTATTAATGTTTAGAATATTGTTATAAGTTTCGTTTTGTTATTTTAAATCTTTTAATACATTTTGTTGAAGTTTTATATTAAAATACTTTGAATTTAAATGATATCCAGCTAATTATCATTATAAAAACAATATTGAGAAGAAATTATTTATAGCAGATATATTTTCAAATAGTCTTTGTAGGATATGTACTTTTTACCTTTCATATCTGACAAACTATGTATAGCTTCTACTTATGTTTAAATTATCTAGAAGAAACTAATAGCTGCTGTCATCCAAAAACTTTCTATAAAAAAGAAAAAAAAATAAATTATGAAAGTTGTGGCATTCAGTAAAAAGTATGTTTTGAGTGTACATTAAAGAAGATATGTAAGTGTTGATTTGAGATGCTCTTTTAAAGTCTTTTAAAAAAATGAACCTGGAAATTATATATTGTGACAAAGATTCAAACATATCAATATGGCTTATTTTACTTCTCTACTTTTACCCTTCTGTCTGTCAGAATGGATTTTGGTGTATATTTTCTTCTCTACATCTCTGCAACCTATACATCCTTCTCATCTTTTTTACTTTTACCTCCTGACACTTGCCATCAAATTGTCTGTTACCTCATATGCTTGTTTGTGTGTTTTGTCTCTTCTTAACTAATTATACGTACCTCTCTTCTGATGATTTTGTATTCAATTTTTCATTTTAAGTATTTTCTTAAGATTGTTCATCCAGTTTATATTCTAAGGCTGCTCTGTTTTCTCTTAATTACTTTATATCACTGTGGGTGGCGATTAGCCTGATGATATCCACCACAATATCTCAGCATCAGCATATTGTCCAGCACGCAATTATGTCATACTTTTGTGTAGATTTTTATATGTATTGGGAATCATAAAACAGTTATTGGATAGAAACAATAAAAAATTGCTTGCTTTGACAGGGTAGAAGTTATTTGGTTCAGTTATCAATATTTTAAAAATATTTTTAATTTTTGCTTTTAGTTGTTTGTTTCATTTTGTTCATGAGTCCTTTATAGAAAATCTTTTTATGTTGTCATCAAACTTTGATTTTAAGAAAATGATGTTACTACAGAAGTGAATTAATTATTGAATTGGTTTTGAAATAATATTGATTCATTTGAAAAGTTGTTTTTAGATGACCCAAAATAAATTTAATTAATTAAATAAAATGTTATTGGTAAGGAGTGATTTGTAATAGAATTAGTAATTTTGTAATATTTAGTTGAATATGTATTTTGTTTGTCAACTAATTATAAATAGTCATTTTGTTTTTATAATATCCTAGTTTTATGCATTTTTAAACAGAAATATCTCTGTTAAGAATTTAAAAAAAAAGTTATATTCTTTGTATATATTTATTATGTTTTTGACTTCTTATGTGGTGTTGGTTTTTATTATAGATGACTGAAGTAGAAGGTTGTGAGCCTATGACGAACCTAATGTACTTATGGAACGAAGTAGAACTATGCAGACTAAAGAAAAAGGTATATGATTTTTATTTTTATGGGAAATATTCTTTTCTTTATAGAGTTGTTATGATTTAAATATAACTGTAACAGTCATCTGGCAGATGCTTTTTAACATCCTGATCCTGTTGGGGAAGATACCCTCCGCCAACCCCTCTATTCCGAGTCTTTGTGGGCTTTACCGGATGTCATCTTTGAAACCTCGGTTTTTTACATCCACCTCGGCCAGGATGCCACCGATGTGAATGTTGTGAGTGACATTCCCATTGGTGTACTACTAGTTAATGAACTCAAAACAAAACACATCTCACGGAGTCTTAAGCAAGACTGAAAATACCTAACTAACAAAGGAATTGAACTACCTACTTGTAGAAGTAAAAGTGAGTTCAACAAACAGCATGAAACCTAAAAACGAAACACAAAAATATTACACGGAACAATAACAACATAGTTACATTGAAAGAAACCAAAACAAAGTACAAGAAGAACAACAAAAACATAATTTATAAAATAAAACATACAAAAATAGAATAAAAGAGAAATCCAAGCAGAGCTCTAGATCCCCTCAGCAATTCTTTCCTTTGCTAAGTACACTATATGGGAGAGGTATAATTAGTGTATCCATAATTAGTATAGCTCATTTGTGTAATGCACAACAAAAATTTGTTTCACGAAAAGTTTGTTTATGTCTCATGTGGCAACAATAGACTAAAAATATTAATACCTACTATAAATCTGCTGTTCATATAACCATATGTTTACTAATAACTTTACACTGTTGCCACTTTGGTTGCCAAAAAAAAAACTACTCTCATTACTTTATTTACAGACCTTGTATTATTAAGCACACTGAGATTATACCTCTGTTGATTACATTACATTCGTACTTAGATGGGAAGTGATTAAAGTTTCGCTAAAAATATTTACTAGAATAGAGCTAATTGTATTCTTATACGGTATAAAAGTGCATTGATTTTATGTGGGAAATATTGGAAATACAGTCAGAAAATGTATTGTGCGCTGTGTGATGTAATAAATAATGCCGACCAATGTAGAAAACTATGTACACTATGTTTTTTCCCGAGCATATTTTCTGTTGTTCTTGTACATTGCTTTTATGAGTTGCAATGTTGCTTAACAGAGAACTTATGCTAATTTTCATTGTACTTCAAAATGTGCATTTTTAATTTAATTACAATGTTGATTTCTTTTTCTAAGAGACACGTTGAAATTGATGAAAAAGCGAGAATTGAACTCTTTTTTTAAGGTTGAGTCTGTAGTTTGAATTTTAATTTTAACTATATTGATTCCCTTGAGTTGTGATTTATAAAGCTTTGATCTTATCTGATTCAATTTTTAGCTTAATCTTTTATCTTTGCCTGTTATTTTACTATGATTAAAATACCAGATGACTTTGGTCGAAGTATTTTCTTATTATCTTGAGCTAGTAATTTCTTATATGTTTTAATTTTTAGTTTCACCGTTAATTACTTGATTTTACATATACTATTTTTTATATCTAATATTGTTTTTTTTATTTTTGCTTTATGGGAAGAAAACTGTGTACTAGTGACTTAAAAAAAAAGTTGACACAGTTATAGAACTTTATTGTCATGGGGGTAAAGCCGCTTTACTGGAAAGTCCTGTAAGTATGGATTGTTTGATGTACGGCTTGCACATACACAGCTAAATTTAAAATATTTGTCATATTATTTAAATATAATATTTTTTTGTTTATTTAATTGAATGATTTTAACTACGCGCATAATTTACATAGAACAATTGAAAATGATGAAAAAGTGAGAATTGAACTCTTGTTTTAAGGTGGAGTCTGTAGTTTGAATTTTAATTTTAACTATATTGATTCCCTTGAGTTGTGAATTATAAAGCTTTGATCTTATCTGATTCAATTTTTAGCTTAATCTTTTATCTTTGCCTTATATTTTACAATGACTATGATTAAAATACCAGATGACTTTGGTCAAAGTATTTTCTTATTATCTTGAGGTAGTAATTTCTTATATGTTTTAATTTTTAGTTTCACCTGTTAATTACTTGATTTTACATATACTATTTTTTATATTTAATATTGTTTTTTTTTAATTTTTGTTTTATGGGAAGAAAACTGTGTACTAGTGACTTAAAAAAAAAAAGTTGACACAGTTATAGAACTTTATTTTCATGGGGGTAAAGCCGCTTTACTGGAAAGTCCTGTAAGTATGGATTGTTTGATGTACGGCTTGCACATACACAGCTAAATTTAAAATATTTGTCATATTATTTAAATATAATATTTTTTTGTTTATTTAATTGAATGATTTTAACTACGCGCATAATTTACATAGAACAATTGAAAATGATGAAAAAGTGAGAATTGAACTCTTGTTTTAAGGTGGAGTCTGTAGTTTGAATTTTAATTTTAACTATATTGATTCCCTTGAGTTGTGAATTATAAAGCTTTGATCTTATCTGATTCAATTTTTAGCTTAATCTTTTATCTTTGCCTTATATTTTACAATGACTATGATTAAAATACCAGATGACTTTGGTCAAAGTATTTTCTTATTATCTTGAGGTAGTAATTTCTTATATGTTTTAATTTTTAGTTTCAGCCGTTAATTACTGGATTTTACATATACTATTTTTTACATTTAATATTGGTTTTTTTTAATTTTTGTTTTATTGGAAGAAAACTGTGTACTAGTGACTTAAAAAAAAAAAGTTGACACAGTTATAGAACTCTATTGTCATGGGGGTAAAGCCGCTTTACTGGAAAGTCCTGTAAGTATGGATTGTTTGATGTACGGCTTGCACATACACAGCTAAATTTAAAATATTTGTCATATTATTTAAATATAATATTTTTTTGTTTATTTAATTGAATGGTTCTAACTATGCGCATAATTTACATAGAACAAATTTTGCTTGTATGGTTGGCAGACTGGTGTAGCCGCAAGGCTTAATGCACCAGGTACTGAGTCAACTGTACGATTGAGTTTGAGACCCTGCCATACTGAGTTACTTTTTTACACTTAAAATATTATTCAATTATTATAATTCTGCGGCTCACAGGTGTCACAACATAAGAGCAACTACAACAGAATTTTTTGGGGTGGGGGTGTGATTTTGCAAAAAAAAATTTTTTTTCAAGTATTGTTATTTTTTAACTGTTAACAAATTTGCTTAAGAAATATATGACCTTAATTAGGCGAAATCTTGAGATACTGAGTTAAAGTGATCTTGCTCTACAGCCTCACCCCTTGACCTTTTAAGTTGAAAATTTAACAATTCCCCATATATAGAAGTAATCTGACCAAGTTTGGTCGAAATCGCTCTCATAGTTCTGGACATATAAGGTGATTTAGAGGCTAACAGTATGGTGTTAGCCTCTAAATCACCCCCATATGCCCAAATTGGACCGATTACACTATCCTTTCTAGAGCTATAGTGCTATCTAGATGGAAAAGTAAAAGGAAATGTGATCTTCATTTTATTTGTTTCATGTTAGTGAGTACCGTAGTAATTATTCATTATCATAGAAAAGTGATTTATCTAAGTGTTGATATCATTTATTTATTCATAGTAAATTAATTAAAATATATTCACTTTCTTATTTTTTTTGGAACCTATCAAATTGCTGAACGAATGAATTTGCTGCAGAGTCCCACGTTTTTTGTTTTTATTCTTTGGTTGCTATTATCTTAGCAGTTGGGATTATTTGAAGCAGATTATCCAAATTTCATCTCTTGGACAAAACATCACTACTTACCTGAAAATTTTACAAATGTTATTTTTAACGTATCTAAATTAAATAATTAAAAAAGTTGCTGAAAAGTAGTGTTGATTTTCTCTTAGCACCTAATGTTTACTGATTCACACACTGGTAAATAGAATTTCAAATACATACTTTTTTTATGATCAATATCCTGTCAGACAAAGATAAGGTTTTGATAAATTGTCATTTATTTCAATTGTACTACTACTTACCACTTAATAGTGGTAATAGATTAGCATGGCCTGAATTAATATCCATTATAGTATAATTTTAAACTAGCAGAAGTACAGCACTTTTTAATTATCAATTACTGAGTTTTTAAGCTCCTGCATTTTTATAAAAATTTTTTTTTACATTTAAATAAACATTCTGTATCAGCAGATCCATATGCAATTTGTATAATCAAATCTTGAAAATTTGATCAGTGCTTGAGTAATTTTTTGATGGTCAGATTTTGCTCTTCATATGTTACTTCTCCCTCAATGAATCATGAGACCTTGCCGATGGTGAGGAGGCTTGGGTGCTCAGTGATACAGAGTAGCTGGACTGAAGGTGCAACCATATGGAAGAGCTATCTGTTGAGCCAGACTAAGGAATGATTGCTGAAAGAGGGTAACAGCTCTTTTAGTAGTTAAGGGCCTAGGTCAGGAGGACTTAAATGACCATATCAACATTACTCAATCTTCTGAGTACTGTGCAGCTGAAAGCAATGGAAAACTACAGCTGTTTTTTTTCCAAGAAAATGTAGCTCTCTGCATTTTCATGTAACAAAGATGGAGGCCTTCCGTGGTAAAATAGTCGGAGGTAAACTGGTCCTCTGCTCGGATCTTCGGGTGGGGACTACTAAGAAAGGGACCACCAGAAAATTAAAAAATAACATTCTATGAGTTGGAGTGTGGAATGTTAGAAGTCTAAAAAGGTTGGTAGGTTAGAAAACTTAAAGAGGGGAATGGATACTTTAAATGTAGATATTGTAGGAATTAGTGAGGCTTGGTAGGTAGAAGAAAATGAATTTGGTCAGGTGATTTTAGAGTAATTAATTCAGCTTCAAATCAAGGGTAGGCAGGAGTAGGTTTCATAATGAACAAGAATATAGGAAGAGAGTACAGCATTTGAGAGTGTATAGCGATAGAATCATTGTAATAAGAATAAAATCAAAACCTAAGCCAACAATGTTAGTTAAAGTCTACCTGCCTAGAAATGCATAAAAGTCGAAAATATGATGTCAGCTATGTGGACTTTGGTTTTACATTGTCAGATGTCAGTGGCAAATAGAGGCCATAATGTGTTCTCTGTATGAAAGTTTTGGCATCAGAATTCAATCTACCAAGGAAGTTGAAACTGCCATATAGAAACCACTTCTCCCAGTGTAGGTAATAAAATTGGCTACTTTAGCAGGAAACTAAAAGAGGTTAATCAATAAAACGGTATTTTTTATAAGCAGGCTTCAATACCAAGCAGTCAATGCTTTCCTACCATTTTACAAATAACTCATTGAATTGCAAAATGTAAGAAGTCATACGCAGAAAAACTTGCTTTACTGACTGCTGTAGATTTGGTGAACATAATGCTTACTTTAAAAAATGCCTTTGTCCAGTAAGTACCCCATCATCTGCAGAAACAGCTCATTGCGGAAGACCTCAGTAATCAATTTATTGAAAAATTAAAAAGGGAGGAATTTGGTTTGCAGCTGGTTGAGGCCACAGTTAATAATAGTGCTCATTTGATTTGCTATGTATGGATTAGAGCAATAACATTGTAGAAGACGTTTTCTTTAAAACTGTCTGCTAATGCAAAGGCTCAAGACTTGTTTGAAAGCCTTGATGTTCAAAAATAGTTTAGAGAGGACTAAATGTGTTTGTATCTATACTCATGGTGATTGCTCTATGTCCACCTGCTGTGGAAGATTACAGGTTTTTATTTGAAGCTAAGCTCTGAAGCACTGTAGAAACACTACTTTATTCATTGGGAAGCATTTACATCAAAATATGACTCCTATATTGAACCAGGTCTGGAATATTAGTGAATATACTAAACAATAAAAACTCAGCTGTTGAACGGAAGATTTTTCTAAATCCTGCATCAGGATATGGGATCTGTATACATGTCTTGTTCTACTACAGCACACTTTGTTATGGCTTTCTCATGGAAATGTTTTGTCTTGTATGTTTGAACTGCAACAAGAAATTGATATTTTTCTCAAAGAGAGGGAACAGGTACACTGAACATTTTGTGAATGAAGTTTTTTTTGGTAAAACTACTATGTGTATTTATATGACATTTTTGGAAAGCTGAATGATCAGAATTTCGCACTGTGAGAAAGCAACATGGACCTTTTAAAGTGGTTGAAAAAAATGTTAGCTTGTTAAAAAAACTAAAGCTGCAGACAGTAAAAATGAATGAAGACCTTGACTGTCTTGATTTTTCTTGCCTGTCTTTTCTTGAAATATAAAATCCATTTTTGAAGAACATTTCTCACAGCTTATTATATATACCTGCTTTAAGAAATATTTTGAAAATGATAACATATATAAATTTGGATGGATTTAAGATCCATTTAATTTCACTACTCTGTCTGGATTTAATGCTGCAGAATAATAGAATCTGGTTGAGGTATCTTGTGACAGTACATTGAAAACAAACAAAATTTAGTATCACAAATTAATGAATTTTGAATGTCAGTAAAAGATAAATATTCTCTCATAAGTGGTGAAGCCAAGAGAATTTTAATTCCATTTATGATTTCTTATTTGTGTGATGGCAAGTTTTTAGCAGTTGCTGAGATAAAATCTAGGTGTGGTTTAAAAAAAGTCAGTGTAGAGAAAAAAATGAGAGTAGCTGCATCCAATTTAATTCCACAATTTCAGAAAATGTGCAGCGGTCAACAGGCTCATTCATCCAACTGATTATAATTAGTTGAATTTGTTCAATTATTATTATTTTTTTGTAATCTAAAATGTGTTTCATTTATTTTTACCTAACCCTTGCAAAATATTATTGGCTATTTTGTAAAATGTACATGTTAGAATTTAACATAGGGTACCTTAGGAAAATCTTTATTCTGGAAGGTTGCTGAGAATTGAAAAAATTTGGTAACCATTGACCCCTTTCTGGAACTTTGATATCTGAGAAATCTTTAGAAATTGGTAATGAACTATACTGTGACTATTGAAAGAGTTCACCTGAACCTAGACTACAATAATTTCTCAATAAACAATAGTAAAAGAAATGCATGTATACCTAATCAAAGATTGTTCTTTTCTGCATTAGTGAATTAAAAACTTATGTAAACAACAGTAAATGTGTCTTTTACATTATTGAGGAAAAGCTAAGAAATATAATTTTTGCTGCCTTTTTTAATGTTATTTCTGGCCTCTAAAACTTTGACAAATTTTTTTGTACAATTTAAGGTATGTTGAAATGTAGACTTTGATGTAGAATTTTGATCTTCATCAGAATTGTTTTGTTCAGGTTTTGGCAGTGTCTTTAAAAAAGAATAAGAAAAGTGAACAAAACTTTTTACATAAAGGATTGATGGAAGGTGTACAATATCTCACATTCGTTTGCTTATTGAAAATTGTTTTACAGTACTGTTAAAATTAAAATAAACAGTTATTTTAAGCCATGCGTTAAATAAATTCCATGTAAATTTTTTCTCTGGGGTGCTTGATTTTTCTATTTTGATATAGTTTTTATTTTTACATTTGATTTTTGATTGACTTTTGCTTTTGATATAATTTTTGTGCAGTATTCTTATTTGGTGCTGTGTAATTTTCAGATTTTTTATTTAAATATTTTATTAATGGACAAAGGAACATTGAATGAAAGTAATTGAATTTTGGAAAAAATATAATGAGCAATTAAAAAAATTATTTTGTTGCCTGTTAGTTCCATAAATAAGTTAAGTTCTGTTGAGACACAGTATAGAGTAATTTGTTTCTATTGCTGTATCTGACAATAATTTTACATAATGTCTTTCTGAATGTGTCCACTTCTACAAAGCAGATAGTTTTTCATTCCTCGGCACTGTTCAATATTGGGAAGTTGTACTATATATCATACACATTATTAAATTATTTTGAAAACATCTGTGTAAAGAATAAGAGTACATCATCACATAAATTCAGAGTTCATTTTGTGTTAATAAACTTGCCACATCATGATCAGTTGAAAAATTGTTATTTTTAATTTCTTCTTTTGTAATTGAATATTGTTATTTGATTTAGTTATTTAATTTAAAAATTAAGACAGAAAATTGTCAAGGATCAAAAGATGTATCTCAACTTATGAATTTTTTTGTTACATTGTTCTATCAGTTCACTTATTAACATGAATAAATCAAAAATATTGAATGAATACTATGTTTGAATTGTCAAAATATTGTTTACTAGTGTCCCTGTAAGCTTCACCTGCTCTATCTGGTTACTTGCATTTCCCTTTGCAGTTTAGGGGATGTTTCAATTTATGGCCAGAGCTAAACACCCTTCCTGTCTGGACACCCCTGTGTTCATTAAATGTTTGCTTGTAAGAATGTTAATGATAAGTGAAAATTAGTTCCTGTTCAATTTATAAAAATTATCATTGTAATGTAATCTCTTCAGAGCAGCAGTTTGATCAGTACAGAGCCCACTAATTAGAGTTCCTGTCGCAGCTTCACTTGTAAAATGCATAATCAGAATTACAAACATAAATTGCCATCACAATGTTAGCAAATCTCATAAAGATTGATTCAATGGAAGTAGCATAATAAAATGGTAAAAATATTTAAAACATTTTTTATCCCTTAATATTAAAATTAAAAAAAAAAATTAAAGTGGTTTTTAGATATTTATCTGAAAAGTATTTGCAAACCCAAATCAAGTGAATATCTTATTTAGTGTAGTCAGAAATGAGGAAAATTTTCAATCATTGTTCAAAATTTTTTACCTTTCTTCATCCCCTTTGAAGGTCGAATTTCAAAAAAATTTAAAAATTGTTTTTAGATATTCACACACATAAACATCAAGTTGATATTTTCATTTGTTACCAAGAAATTGAACAAATAGTAATATAATTAAAAAAATAGTAAAATTTGATGTTACCCTATTTTATCCCTTAAACTCAGAATTTTTTCAAAATCAGGTAAGCTGACAAAAAAAATAATTGGTCGATATCTAAACACCTTTTGTGTCAATTTAACTACAGGAGCAGCTAGCCTTAAGAAAGTAGGATGAGAATTAGTGGCTTGCCATCTACCGGTCTGATTGAGAAGTGCAGAACCATAATGGATTATTTATTACATACATGTTTTAATGAACAACTTCTTATCATAATGTAGCCAGTGACATTCTGGATTATATAATGAAGCTACTGTTAAAATTTTGTAGCGATTCGTTTAGTAGTTCTTGAGAATTTTGCAAATATTTAAACAAACGTTTCTTCATTATATATTGAGATATAACACACATTTGGTATAAGTAATAATACAGAATCTGGGCTAAAGGTATCCAATTTAAAAGAAAGGGTACTAAACCCATATTTAGTAAAACCATTGGTCATCTTACATGTAGGCTCGATCAAAAGGCAATATCTCTGAGATTTATTGTGTATACTCTCAAAGTTAGTGGAATATGCATTTGTAGGCAAGGTGAGATTCACTGTGCAATTGTAGTCAGTCAAGATATGAACCCCTCAACAGAAGGTTTGATTTGTGCTCTGATTAGTGAAGTTTCAATCAGTTGCGCGTGTTCAGTGGTGTGTACGAACTGAATAGAATATCGATCCTCCTGCAATCAAGTCTATTCACCAGTGGGAGTTGACTTTAAGAGAGACCGGAAACTTGGTTTCACAAACTGGAAACCATCCAAAACTTTTAGTTAGTGAGGATACTGTTGTTGTGTACACAATGCATTCATTGCCCACCAATCCTGGGAAGTCAATTAGGTGGGCAGTTACACACTGTAAATTCCTTGTTCTACTATTCATAGCACTGTTCATAAGTGGCTCCATTGCGAGCATACAAGTTGTAAGTTCTTCATCACATTAAACCTAATGATCGCCGCCTACAATATCAATTTGCTGCAGAGGTATTGCAATATGTCAAAAACAATCCTAATTATCTTGACATAATGTTTATGTTTGATGCAACCTTTGATACAAGCATAAAAGTTAACAGAATTGTCAAATTTGGGGGTACTGAAAACCTCCATACAGTAATTAAAAATGAAACAAACACTGAAAATCAATGTCTGGTTAGAATTGCTCAAAAATGTCATCACTTTTTTTTTTCATGGAGCTTACTGTGACATGACACACATACTTTGACATGCTTCAGAATTTTGTTGTTCCTCAGATTCCTTCAGGTTTCAGTTTCTAACAAGACGGTTCTCCACCACACTTTCATTGAGATGTTATGTTCTTGAACAACAGTTTCCCCTGGTGTTGGATTAGACAAGGAGATCCAACTATATGGCCACCTTGATCTCCGGATATCACTACTTTGGACTTTTTTGTTTGGATGATATAAAACAGAATTGTTGATGTTGTTGGTCTAATAAAGCCGCAGATGCTTTTAAATACCTGACAAGAGTTAGATGATTTTCTAGACATCTGCTAAGCTACAAAAGATGCATCTGGGCTATGAATGGAGGGGGTGGTGTGATGACCAGGATCATCACAAGGCAAGTCTTCCCGTACAGGGGTGAGGATGCACTATTGAACTTGACTAACCTGTATTAAAACTTAGCGAGTTGCTGTGTTTATTAAAAAAAAATTAAATTAAATTATATTAACTGTTTCTCTTAATATAAGCTGCTACATTTTGATACCTTTAGTCCAGATATCCTATATATATTTATTGTTGGTAATAGTGCTTTTGTGGAAATTTAAATAAAATTTGCTAATTATGGTAAGTGAAAACAAAAAAATAAATATTTAAAAATTAGTCTGTATTTTATTAATACTTATTTATCTGTGAAAAAATAAATAAATTTATAAACAGAATTTGTTTTATTTTAGATGAGTGGAAGCTGATAAATTGTAACTGTGAATTACATGACGTAGAGGATGAAGAGAATTGTAAAGCATTATTAACAGCATCAACATCCTCTAAATTTAAATTTCCTCCACCACCAAGATTACCTGTCTTGCTTCCACGTCGTCAAGAACCAGCATGGCAAAGTGTGTCAGATACAGAAACAAATTCTGATAGTCAGTCTGATCAACCTTCAAATTATAGAAAACGGTCATCTCCTATTCCAATACCAAAATATAAATGTAGTAGTAGTAGTAGTAATCATCATTTTAATAATATTAATATTAACAACAGTAATAGTCGAGGTTATCAAAGTGATGGTAGTCCTGTTAGAAATCTTCCACCTATTGGTGTTTTCTGGGATATTGAAAATTGTCAGGTAAGTTTTTAGAATTAAAGTTTGCATTTCATTTTTATTTATTTATGTAAATATGAATTACTGCATTTATCAAGCATTAATTAGTGATAACTTGAAAGTGATTTATTTGTATGTATTGTTTTTAAATTTTAATTACACCTTTAAACTTTTTTTTTTTTTTTGAGGGGGAGACATCATTAGTCTATAATTAATTGGCTTGATACTATTCTGCATTACTTTCTGAAGAAATCTTTTAATCTAAACATATTTATTACATACCACATCCTAAATTAATTTCTTTCAATCTTCCTTTACAGTTTTTATCTTCTGCACATCAACCTACTACCAGATTAATTAAACTTGGATAATTTAATGTGTGGCCCGTGCACCTAGTTTGTTGCTCTTAATTTTTGCCAAAAATTTCTCTCCTGGCCGATTGATCTTAAGGCTTTTTCATTTTGCCCTTTATTAAACTACCTAGTTTTCAACTTCCTCCTATAAGACTGTGTTTCAAATGTTTCTATTATTTTCTTCTTTTCTTATTATTCATATATTTCGCTGCCATGAAGGTTTTTTGATTTGAAGGGTTTATTCTCATATTTTGAAGTAGCTTCTACTACAAGATAGATAGATGTTATACATACTCGTTATCTACTTCCTGAGACAGTATGTACCCGTTCAGGTTACTGCTCTAATTCTTTCCTGGCAATGTACTCTTACCCGAATGTCTTACTATGATTGTAACGTAACTTTCTTCTGGTTGTTCAGTTTAACAGGAGCACTGCCTGCAGGGGCTATTGCTGGAGTTGGAGTGGAGTGGTTATTAGGAATCTTACTGATTTTGTATTTTATGATGCTTATGAATTTGTCTACACATTATACTTCCAAAAGCCAGAGCTAAAGCCCATTTACATGATATCAGGAAAAATTGTATCGTGCAATGATATCTGTGTATCTTGCTTTATTTTAGACATCTTACTTTAAGTGTTATTTTAAATGGATTTTTCTAATACTTTTAAAAATCTTGTGAGAAAAATAAAAAAAATTAATAGGACATATCTTCACAAAGTTTTTTGTATTTTAAATGGGGTGTAAAAGAATTTATAATAGATCTTCGTAAGATCTGTTAAAATTCATTATTTGAAACTGTGAATTGCAGATAAAAACTAGTCGATTGAAACAAATGTCTGTTTGTTTCTGATGTCTGGTTCAGGAATGTCAGTTTTACTGGTTTTTTTTCGTAGTTAAATATCCCTGGATAACCAATTTGTAATGATGTGTATAATTGCTTATTGTTCAGAAAAATTACATGTAAATTATTTTTACTATATTGATAATGATATCTCATTCATTAATACTATAATTTGGCTTAATACTATATTTAATTAATTTTGATACTATATTTGACTTAACAAACATTATATAAGAGAAACAGAAGTATTTTTTATTAAAATATTGGAATAGTAAATATAGTCAATAGAAAATACATTATAGATTAAATTTATTTAAATTCAATATGTATGTAAAATTAAAAATATATTCTGAGTCTGCAAATTTTTTTTGGTAAAATTAGCAAAATTAGGTATTTCTGTAATCAAAAACCATAACATGTGAATGGTATTCTTAATTCAATTTGCAGATTCGTGTTCCACTTCTGTGTGTTATGGAGATATGATTCAGGTAGTTAAGTTTTATTAAATGCTGAATTGGGTGATATGTAATTGACCATTTCTGCATTACTTGATCAGAAAGTGATAATGATAGAATAGGAGTTGCGAGATTATGTTTTGTGAAGCAGAGGCTTTAAAAATTCTACAAATAACTGAATTTTCAATTCTTCTGAAAAGAGATTAGTCTTAATACTCTAACATAACTATCCAGTTGTGTAATTTTATTTATTTTTGTAAAAAAAATAGTCCTGAAAAGCTTAAATGAAATATCTGTATAGATTAAGTACAGTTTTATATTCTCTTTCAATTGATGTATCTATCTTATGGTCACTAAAGTGTTAGAAGAGATATGTCTAAAAGATTGAAATAGGCTCCAGTTTTATAAATATTTAAGAAGATACTGAAAGTTTGGTCGTTCTTTGAAGATCTAATCTATTCTTTGATAATGTTATGTAAAAAAAATTTATTTAATAGTTTTTGAGAAACAGTTGTGGACCGACCAACATGATTTATTTTTATTGACTTATGGCCCTTAAGAATGAAAAAATCACACGAATAACTATTTTTGAAAATTCTGAGCATGTTAAAATTACTTTGAACATTATAAAAAAAAGTTAATTGGTTGCGTTAAGCAATCCTAATGTAATTTAGATTATGCATTGCATAGAGAAAAAAAATTGAGATTTTAAATAAGCAAATAATTTTATTATTGTTATTTTTTTGTTTTGTTGCTTGAAAAGTAATGAAGATAAAAAGATGTGATCACCTGAAATAAATATGTGTATTACTTGAAATTTGATTTGAAAAAAAATGTTTATTTCACTAGAAATTGTGATGTGCAAATAATTTAATTTAGATTTTGTTTTTAAAGGTTTATAAATAATCAATCCTTTAGGTTTATTGCAAATCAGAAAGTCTCAGTATATATAATTTAAAAGATTAACTAAATTTACAAGTTAGTAATTACTCAAGTCAGTAATAAATAAGTAGGATTGTTTTAGCAACAAAAAAAATTATTCAAAAAAAAAAATTCAGGCTTAATTAAAATAATTACATTTCCATTCTCAAGCTTTGAACCAATGGGTTCTGAATTAACTATAAAAAAAATGATTGGAAAATTATTTTATTAGTGTTTCTTTAAAGTTTTTATTCATTTAAATTTTAGATTCCTAGAGGGAAATCTGCTGTTAGTGTTGCTCAGGCTATTAGAGATAAATTTTTTGCTGGTTATCGAGAAGCAGAATTCCTTGTTGTATGTGATGTTAAAAAAGAAACTCCACAGGTTGTTAAGGAACTAAATGATGCTCAGGTAATGAAAATTTTTTTTTTTATTAATATTAAGCTGCTAAAGACAATGTTTAAAAAAATCTGTTATGTTAAACTAATAAGAAAAAACTAACTTTATTGAAAATAATTTTTTTTTCAGAATTGTTTTGAATGTGAAAAATTTTATTGCTATTGTATGTGCATATGTTGATTTATTTCCATTAATTATTAATTTTATTTTTCTGACAATATATAGAATGACCTTTATTTTTATGACTTTTATTTTTAAATGTTTGCTGATCAGAATTATTTTCTTAATTTGTTACTAAAATAAATGAAACTATTAGTGAAGTTCGTAAACACTTATTTAAACTAGTTAGATTCTCTGCCTGCTTCTCTCTTTTTTTTCCCTGCCTTCATTGTGCATGTGTATTTTGTTCTTAATTATTCAGTTTTATTTATTATTTTGAAAAGAAGTAAGTGTTCTTGTTATTCATTATAGTAAGTTGTACGCATTGTTTTCTCTTCTTTGACAAAAGATTGTTGATTTTTACAGTGTATATTTCTTATAACAGATAAGTATTAAAGTATAAGAGATTTTGAAGTTAATTCTTTATCACATTTTATTTATAAAAAGTGATATATTTTTATATTTTATTAGCAAGATTTCCAAAGTTTAGGAATTTGTATAGTTCCTCTCCATCAGAAGTATTCATTGCTGGATAAAAAAATTACTTAGTTTAGCAGCTGGATGAAATTGTTTATGACAAATCACATTGATTAGTGTGTCCATCCTCTTATGAAATCTTCACTTAATCTGATATATCTGCTTAATAAAATTAGTTAATAAAAGTATTTTTTTTTTGGTGTCATTACAAATGTTTATATGTGACTTGGAAGGAGACAAGAACTAAATCTAAAAATGGCCAACCTCTCAAGGACATTAAGGACCCCATGCTATGCATCCTTATTAAAGAAAAGTAAAGACTAAAACTTTTCTATTTCACATCATCATGGCATACCTAATTCCAAAGAAAGGAAGGTATTTCAAATGTTTATTTAATAAAGGAGTACAAGTGACAAATCAAGGAGTGTGACAAAAGTATGATTGACAGTTCTTGTGCCATAGGCACAAGTCTGTTACCTCTTGTTTCTTACATTCTGTATGTTTTGTCTCACTAATAAGACAATGCAAATAGTCAAAATTAATGTATTGCTTTCTGACAAGACTATGTACAGCATTACTGTGTCAATTTTCAATAGAAAAATTGATGATGAAGTATTTTTTGCTGAGTGATACAGTGTTCCTTGTACTTGTTTGAGTAATAAAATGCCTTGCTGTTTTATTTATAGATTAGTTGCATCAACTTGCATTTTTCCTATTACTAGCAGTTTATTATCTTGAAAAATATAAATTAAAAAAATATTTTCTTACAAAAGTTGTTTTAATTTTTCTTTGCTTTCACTTTATTCTGTTGCATTTTTATATTAAAATACATCTGTAGCAAATAAATTACTTTTAATTCATATCAGAAAGGCTGTTAAAAGTTCTCTTTAAAGTAAATAATAAAAAAAGTTGACGTTTATCTAAAAAAGGATTCAGTAGCAGTTAAAAATTTTCTTAGGAAAGCTATTTCAAATTTTATTATCTTTTAACTTAAAATATTTTGCTAAATGGATCCTGAGCTTTTTAAACCACAAAAAATTACTCTCCGGTCTAGGTGTTAGGGGTGAAGCCTGCTTTTCAAATTATATTTTCTATAAAAGTTGTTCTGTATATTCTCTTTTAGTTGTTATTTTCCATTGAAATTTTCACTAGAATGCATCCTTTTGTTAAATCATACAATCAAACATAACATGTATCATCTTTTATGTTCAGTTACATACTAAAGAGGTTTTCTAACTACTTCAAGATCACCATTTATTGCAGTACCATTGGTAAAACTCCACTAAAGGAATTTTACTATTAGTATCTGAAGTATCTTGAAGAAGTTGTTTCCTTGTAATTTAAAAAAAAGGTTTTACTTAAAAAGTCATCTCTCAGGTTATCAGTAAACATATTGATATATTATGTTAGGTAAAATGCATCCTTAATGAATACCCATTTAGTTACTTCCTCTACTCAAGACCTCTTTTATCTCCTACTTTAATATTAGTTCCTTAATGTCTATACAGATTACCATTTAGTATATAATGTTTATCAGCCAAAGTTATGTCAATAGTCTAGTTAAATATCTTCATAATTCTTCTAATGAAATCCTGTCAAATGCTTGCTTGTAATAGTAAAAAAAAACCTTCACATCACTACATCATAGAATGAATGATGAAGGCAACTGGAAACCTTGGCATTAGAGATCCAGAATATATTTAGGACTGTTATAACATCTAGTTGTGCACCTCCCCTTTTGTTAGCAATCGACTAAATCAAAGGTGTCCAAAAAAGCCAAAAATCCAAAATATTTGGATTTTGAACTTTTTCTTAACTGCAGTAATAGGCCTCATTGAGATTTTTTCAACGATATATAAGTAGTACTTATTTTTATTGGTTGCTAATGAAATATTTGGATCTTACAAGGGGAAGGTCCCATCGGTTTGAATCAGACTTCATATACATATATTTTTAAAAAAATTTTTTAATTTAAATATATTGAGGTATTAATAATTACTAACCTTTGATTGTAAAAACATTTTTCCAATAAATAATAATTCAATAATAAAAAAAAAAAAATGAAAAAAATCAGAAGTTGTTAGTGAAATAAAATTTTATGTACTTCTCATTTTAATTCACATATTTTTACAGAGATTAATAATTATTAATAAATCAATATATTTAAATTTAAAAAAAAGTTAAAAAAATATGTGTATGAAGTCAGATTCGAACCGATGTGTCCATGGTTACGGATCCAACATGTTCTCACTACACCACATAACTACTTGAGCGATGTGAAATGAAATTAATGTAAAATACTGATTGTGGTGTCCACCACAATGCAGTTGTGTAACTGCCCACTTTATTAGGAATTGGAGGCTTGTATCTCGCTCTCATATAAAATAAGTTTAAATGAAGTGCAAAAAAAATGTGTATATGTAATTTAATAGGCATACAAGGGAGACATGTGGTGTCCACATCAGATTTAATTATTTCCCAAAGATTTCCAATTGGGTCTAAGTCTCGGGAATTGCCTGGCCTTGGTAGCATTTTAATGTTTCTTTCTTCAAAAAATTATTTTACTTTTTTGGCAGTGTGGCATGGCAAGAAATCTTGTTGGAACAATCCATTGGCGTGTGAGAATTTGTTTTGAAGTTATGTCAAACCCTCCTTTTCAGAATCTTAATATATCTGTCACTTTTCATCATAACACCTGCTGGAGGTAATGAACAAAGGCCTTCAAATGTGAAACAACCCCAGAAAATTTTTTTCTGAAGATCTTTAAGTGGTTGTTGAACATAAGCTGGTGTTGTATTTTCATTTGATGCTTTTCTAACTTTTGATAGCCTTTGCCCCTGAACATAAAATGTGACTTGTCAGAAAACATAACCTTTTTCCAGTTAGCATGTGCTTTGGCCCACAAGAGCCTTTTTTTTTGCATAGTGCAGGTGTTAAAAGCTACTTTTTAGCTGGCTGATGAGCTTTATTTCCAACTGCAAGAAGTCGGCATCTAACAGTTGTCACATGTAAATCTGTTCGATTGGCTGCTAATTCTCGATTTAAGTCCACAGCATATAATTTAGGATCAAATTTATTTTTTCTCACTAATAACCAATCTTGTATTAGAATATTACAATATTACATATTGTTGTTTGTAGTTTGTATAATCCTATAAGTGGTCTTAATGAAAGTATCCTCATCTAAGTTAAATAAAGTCAATATTATGAGAATTAATAAATTACCAATCTCGCACAGTCGTGATACTGGGAAAATTATTGCTCATAATAGTTTTGTAGTTAGGTACAGAAAAAAGGGACATTTCTGAACATTCTACTAGGAGCATAGAAGCCAATATCGATCATTAGTGAAGGAGTATCAACTTTTCCATTTAGTATTTTTTTACAAAAATAGTACATCAAACCATATTCTTCTATTCTCCAGCGTGTTTATATTAGCCAAAGTTAGGGATAAGCTGTAATCATGTTCATTGTAGGTCTTGACCCTTGCGATTCTTATAATATTTTAAGGAACAACACTGAATCGTAGAATAATATTAGAATTGTAGTTAGGATTCCATAATACTGAGCTGTATCCGTATTCTAAGATATATCTAAAAAAGGTGGTCCTAAAACATCTCATAACAAAGCCAAGGGTGCGACTAGCTTGCATTGTGATATGTAGATTTCCTTATTAGAAATAAGATTGAGACTACACCATCAATATATTCTGTTTATCTCATCTTGTAACTTGCAGGAATCCGCAAAAGACTTAATTGACATTAACAATTTGTGAAGTTTTACTTTTGAGTAAAAAGTACAACTTCACATTAATAAAGATATTATTAAACAGCAGTGAATGTGAGATCCTTGTGGTCTGGCACACCTGATAAAACAGTAAAGGACTTCGAATAAAATCTTAACTTAAAATCTTTAACTTTCACTTATTGAGTCCTATTGTATAATAACTAAAAATTTACTTCAGTCGGTTGCCAGACACTCCAAATTTATACAATTTTGATAAAAGAATGGTGGTTAAGTTATCAAAGAATATTGAAGTCTGTATATATGACGTCTATCTGACCACCATTATCCATTGTATTATATAGATATTAAATGTATGTATTCAGAGTAGATTTCCTCTGAATGTGACTTTGCTGTCATGAGTGATAATATTCTTAATCGCAACATATAGTTTAGTTGTGAGATCATTCAGAATTTAAGGCTCTTCTGAATTGAGAATGGTATGTAATTTTTAACATTGGTTTTGTTGCTTGACTTATAAATCAGGGTGATATAAACTTTCTATATATATCAGGAAACTTGTTTCAGTGATAAATTGAATATGAAGGTTAATGGAATGGAAAGAATAATTAGTAATTTTTTAATATAATTGGAGTTATTTAAACCAGCCCTATTCAATTTTAATTCATGATATTTTGGAAGTCCTTCATATTGTGTAAAACATATATCATTTATGACAGTTGAAATTCCTGTTGATGGGATTGTGTAACCAGATACATTGTTAGCATATGTCAAAGAGAAATATTTTGCAAGTAACTCAGCTATTTGATTCACTCAGATGAAGATTTTTCATTGAAGTTAACAACAGATGGAATCTCATTATTTTTCCTTGTAGAATTTATGTAGTCTCAGGTTTTCATATCTATTAGTATACCAGATTTGATATTTTGTATAAAATTATTATAGCATTGACAGGTTAAGATTTTACATCTACATCTAAGATTAGAAAATAAACTATTTTTATCTTAAGAGAGAGTGGGTTTATATATTTCATGAGCCTTTTTCTTTTTCTCCAATAAGTTTAATAAGTTCCATAGAAAACAATATAGAATAAAAACTCTTGGGCGCACACTTGATTGGCACATACAAATCAATGGCGTCATGTAATTTATTGTATAAAATATTTATAGCTTCATGTATCTTTAGACCATTAACTGTAACCAGTCAAACAAACCAAGATAATTGTTAATATTAACAAAATCAGCATTCTTAAGCTCTTCTTAAAGGTACAAATAATGATTGTCCTTAGTAAAATTAATTTTACAGTATAGCAGATGATATTTATTACTTGCCACAAATTGTTGAGGAGCACAAGAAATAAATAAATTATCACAGTTTAAAAAAAAAAGATAGATCAAGAGAGTTTCCTGAAAAATCCTTGATATAATTATGCTGCTTTATGCTAAAACCACCATAATTATTGGCTTGTGCAATAGCTGCATCCCATTCCATATTAGAAATTCTTGTTCAAGTGAGAAAGTCATATTGTAATTTTTAGTCCATACAATACAAGGAAGACTGTAGTCTACGAAATTGTGCAAAGTTGCATAATTTTATCTGTTTTTGATCTCATTCACTCCTAGAAGGTGGCTTTCAAAAACTTCAATTTTAGATAGAGATAGAAAGTAAACAGAGCTGAAGATATGTTTACTGAATGACACATCAATTAGTATGAATATTTTTTTGAAATTAGATATGGGTGAAGTTATAATAGAGCTATGAATTTTTCTGGATGCCATGATAAGTACTACACCTGGCTCTGAAAAGGAACTTGCCTAAGAACTCCTGTCACATCTGTAGGTGGTATATTCAATTTTAGCTTATTCAAAGAAATATAATCATTCAGCCATGCTTTTGTCATAATAATGATGGCATTTGATAAGACTAGATAGTATATAGCTTAATAAAAATTAATTAATTTAGCATGTATACTTCTTGCATTTTGGTAGTAAATTGATTAATGATGATTCATTTTTTTGAAATTCTAATATAGTAATGACATTTCTATTGTTATTTATTACTGTTGGTATACCATTTATATATTTGCTAGTCAAATTTTTTTCCCATTTGTTAATTGTTCAGTTCACTCTTCGTCTTCATTAAAATCCTTATTAACATCCTTAAAATATTGTATTATTTTTGTAGCTCTCATCCTTTCTGATAATAAAATTTTTATCATTAATACTTTTTTTTATTCAAGAGAACTGACTTGGCATCTTTAGGACTACTGAATATAATTTTGGGTGGTCTGGGTTTCTCATGATTCACTTGTAATGTTTGATAATATGAAAAGATGTAATATTATCTGGAACAGATTTAATCCTATCCTGAACTTCTTTGACATTTGAACAATTATCCAGCAGATTGTAAATTCAAGTTAGTGGATCTCTTTTGTCTTATCTGCAAGTTTTTGAATAATGTCCTCTTTGACATTTTGTGGGATGGTAGGTCGATGCTTGCCATCTGTTCTGTTTTTAAGCTACATTTATCCAGTTCAATCATTTTCTTATCAATATTTGTAATTTTAGATTCCATCTACTAACAAGGGAAGCAACATTTTCAGTGGCAAATTTAAAACCTAATAGATTGTAGTCGAGAACTTTTATTTGCTTCCCTCATAATTGAAAGTTCACTACTAACTTGAGTCACTTCTTGTTTTGTAATTTATGAATGAATTTGTATGAATAAGTAGCTTTCGAGCCATAACATTAGTAAAATTACCATCTGATAGTTTGCACTTATTATAACTAAGGTGGTATGTAGTGCTACACTTGACACAAGTCGATTGTCACCAGTCACAGATTTATAACAGTAGCCACAGTCAGTGCCAGAAAGATTCATTATAACAGTAATAAATGCAAATAATGTATTGCAGATACTGTAAGAAAAATGCAGTCCTCAACTTTATTTGAAGTTTAGATATCAGTAAGATTGAGGTTATGGTACTTCCGAATACATTTAAAGAGTTAAAGCCAAAAAAGAGTGTTTCAAAAGAAAATTAAATTTTATAAAGATAGATGCAGTATTACTGTTTATCCATTTAGACAAAATTACAGGCTTTTATGTAACAAACTTTCCACTAAAAATATCAACAGCAAAAGTAAACTTGCTAAACTTTTAAACCTGCCATATATCACCCCATGAATATCTGGGTGGCGTCTCATAATGGAATTATTAGGTGTTCAAAATTGATTACCTCTTGTGTAAAATTTTTTTTTTTTGAATGATGAAAATTGATATAACGAAAGTTAAATTAGAAATTTAACTCTACAAATTGATACTAACGAATCTGGATTTTCTGCTAGTGATCAGTAGGTACAGTCCGGTGCCTACTTTTTGGTTGTTGTTCATTCTTTTATGAAGAAAAACAATCGCATAAATAAATAAAAAATACGCAAAAAAACTTTTAAAACACCACTCTTAAATTAAACACAATAAACGGTAAAAAATAATTTTAGGATGGTATCCCAGAATGGATTTGACACAAGCTTTGATGGTGATACATAAGATTATGTGAAAGTCATAGCTTCAAATTAAAAATTAGATGTTTTTGCCAGTTTTTCTTATGCATGATGAATTGCCTAAAGAGTGGGATGCAAACACTACTTTCACTCTGTCTACTTTTTAATGCATTTAATATGAGTGGTTTCTAAAAGCTTTTTTTTATATATTTTTTATTTTCTACATTTTAGTCTTCATAAGTTTATACTTTACAGCTGCACTAGTGCACAGGTCTGATTATATTTAGTGAAAGATCGGATCGGTACGTTTTACAGTGGGTGAGTGCAATCAAAACATAGGGCTAAATGATTTAATTTCCAGATAACAAAGATCTGGTTGCTCAAGAGTGGACCCGATGCATTAAACAGTTAGCGCTCGACCTGCTGATATATACGTCGTTTGAATTGTGAAAATTGGATGAGCGGTTGCTTAGATATTACAGTGGCACCCCATCACACCCGCTCACCAGTTTCCGAATGGCGCCCCAGGAGCACTTGAAAATATTACCATCTGACGGGTACCATTGGGAGTGGATGGAATGTTGTTGCAAGGGAGTCAAAAAAAATTTTGAGAGCTCTAGGACCGACTGTTTTTGAAATACTTGTGATTTTCGTCTGAAAATTCAGATCTGGTTAAAAAGTACTAAATTTCCCAAAAATTTGGTCGCTACTGTACAGAAGTTCTAGTAGCAACTGTAATAATATATATCTCACTAGTTTATAAATCTAATAGCGTGTTATCATTTAGCTCCAGTCGGTTGTTATAGTAGGTAGATTCCTACGTTTTGGTAAAATTATATATTTAAAAGATGTGTGAATTTTAGATACAAACTTACTAAGGCACGCTAGGTTATCTTTCACTAAGAAAATTTCTTTCACCAAGAAAATATGCATGTAAACGAGGTTGCATAAGTTCAAGGGACATTTTTTCACTTAGTCCATCTCACATACATAGTCCAAGAGCAAACTAATATGAGTGGTAAAAAAAAATTATTAATGTATGTTTCCTCCACATCTAGGTCCTCTGGACAGGTTGCCCCAGCAGGCAAGTCTCAGAATGGGATTATTAGTTGTCCAAAATTGATTATCTTGTGTAAAAATATTATTTTTTTTTGGAGTAATGAAAATTGATATAACAGAAGTTAAATTAGAAATTTAACTTTAACGGGATTTTCCGCTTGTGATTTGTACATTCCGGTGCCTACTTTTTGGTTATAGTTCATTATTTTATGAGGGAAAACAATCGAATAAATAAAAAAAATATATTAATATATATTTTGCATATATGTTATGTATGCGATATATTGATATATAATAATATAACAAGTATACACCTGACCACCACGAGACATGTACTAACGAATTGGGATTTTCCTCTAGTGATTGGCATATTCTGGTGCTAAGCTAAGGGACACGCACACACAGACAGACACCAATACAAATGCCCTTTAGTATGATAGAATTTGTAATATTTGAAATATAGATTGCCAAAACACAGTAATTAGATTACTTAAACTTACTACCATATTAATTTCCAATTATTTCTTTTTGATATATCCCACATCTTCAGTTGGTATTAAATTTTATATTTATTACATTAAAACACGTTCTTTTAATTTTTTATCATTTTTTTTTTTGAAATTATGTTTTATATTTTGAAATTGAATAATATAATGTTTACAAATGTTGCAAATTATATGTTACAAATGTTATGTTTTTAAATTACATAATAATGTTTACGTAAATTTTGCAGTCCACTTGACTACAAAATGATAATAAAAAATTAAAAGAATGTATTTTAATGTAATAGATATAAAATTTAATATCAACAGAGGTGTGGGATACTATAAAAACTAATATGGTAAGTTTAAGTTACCTAATTACTGTATTTTGTTGTGTTATATCTCTTATAATATTACATTTTATTAACACAATGGTCAGTATGTTAATGAATTATTTTAATATATATGAGGAATATCTCTATAGTAAAGACTGTTGGAAAATTTCTCTCCTTAATGTTGGTGAACCTGTGTCGTTCATGGCCATGCTAGTAATGTACACACTGGATTGTTGTCTCTAAGTTGTGTTGTAATATCTTTGATTATGTGTGAGTTATCATGTTATAAAATGAGTAGGAAAATCATTGTTGCCTCTGGTTGTGAAATACGTGGAGTCATACGTTTTTTAAATCAAAACAGTAAGCCAGCTGAAATTCATAGGCAGTTGGTTGCTGTCTACGGTGATAATGTAATGAATGAAAGAAACGTCCGAAAATGGTGTGAATGTTTACAAATAACAGAATTAATGTGCATGATTACGAATGTTCAGCGAGGCCCTCAATATTCACCGAGGACTTGTTGAAACGTGATAATGATTATCAGAAAAGATCGTCGCTTCATGTTTTCAACCCGGCCCTTCTTTATCCTGATGTTTCAAGAATTGTTATTGGTCGAATTGTTCATGACCATTCAGGTTTCAGAAAGGTTTGTGCACGTTGGGTGCTGTTTGTCTTAATGGAACGTCACAAAAAAAAGAATGGGATTTGATACGCTACACAGAAAAAGGTGATGAGTTCCTTAATTCAGTTGTTACCAGCGATAAAACATGGATTTTGTATTACACATAAGGGAGAAAACAGCAGTCAAGTGAATGGCATCATCCTCAATCACCAATCAGATCAACAAAGTTCAAGCCATAGCTATTTCGACGGAAACTGATGGCCACAGTTTTTTGTGATTGGTTTGGCATACTGTTGATTGATTTCATGCTACATGGAATGATTATAAATGAAGAAGCCTACTGCAAAACTCTTATGTAAGTTATGGGACGCCATTCAAAATTGGCAATGTGGGCATCTTAGCAATGATGTCCTGGTGCACGATAGATAATGCACGTCAACATGTTGTGGGTTCGACACATGATTTACTGAGAACATTTGGATGGGAAATTTATTATCACCCACCATATAGTTCGGACTTAGCTCCTTGTGATAACCATTTGTTTGGGAAATTGAAAGAATTTTTGAGTGGTAAGACTTTCATGGGTGATGATAAACTTGAAAATGCTGTTAATCAGTGGCTAAATGGTCTGGCAGCAGAAGAATACGACATGGGTGTATTGAAGCTGGTATATCCCTGTGGCGATTCATGTTAATTCATGTGGCGATTATATTGGAAAGTAGTATAAGGCATGTAATTAAGAGAAATAAAAAATATTTATGAAATTTTCAGAATAAATTTTTTACAATGAAACTGTTTTTTGAGATAACCTCTTGTATATAATTTATAAAACTGGAACTTTTATTAACTGCCTCTTCATGAATATGTATTTTGTATTACTGAGCTTTCAGATATATAGTAAGTTTTGCTTTAGTTAACTATTTTATGCGCAGAAAATCTTTTTATCTTTCTTGATATGGTGTACTTTTAATTTTTAAAATTTTTGGTGAGTAATGTAATTTTTTTATAAATAAATTTTGAATTTCTATGATATAGTAGTTAATTTTTAAATTCAAATTTTACATTCTGTATGCATTCAAAATTTAAAGAAAATATCTGTAAATTATTATTTTTTTTAGATAAATTTAATACATGTTGATGCAACATGTAAAAATGCAGCTGATGAGAAACTGAGAATGTCAATGCGAAGGTTTGCTGATACTCATGGGAGTTCAGCAGCCATCGTACTTATTTCTGGAGATGTCAACTTTGCTCCAGATTTGTGTGATCTTAGGCACAGGTAACTTGATAATAAAAAAGCTATATTTGGTCTTCTTATTTAAGTATATAATTCATTATGTTTAAGTTTATAATTCATTCTTCATGTTAAGTGAAGAACACACACACATGCGCGCGTTCACACACACACACACACACACACACACACACACACACACACACACACACACACACACACACACACACACACAAACACAAAATCAAGAATGACTCAAATTCTCCAATACTAGAATATTTGATTTTGTATTATAGCAGACTTCAAGAGTATAGTCCGCAGCTATCTACATGAAAATGTTAAAACAATGCTCCTCCATCATTTTGATGTTTACATTTACAAGAAATAAAACTTATCTTTTTCATGTCAAATGTTAAACTTTTTTCATGAAACTTATTTCGATGCAGTTTGCCTGTGGATATCCAAAAGCAAGGACCATTTTTATGGTCTGATTTTAGTAATTTGGGTTATATTTTTTATTGGCTTTAAGTTAAAACAAGTTTCATGTGAAAGACAGATTTTTTTCCCTGAAATGCAGTACTGTGATTGTGTTCCAGCACTAGTGAATCACTGGTAAAAACTCATTGATGTACTCCGTTGCAACAAGTGTGTATGTTGTCCAACTGAGAAATATTATCAGTATCTTCTTCTTATCTAGTAAATATTGATTATGTGAAATTAATCTTTTGACCAATTCACTAATTTATTTTCAATTTTTCAATAGTTGCTTCTTGCTGATATGCTTATATGTTTCAATTTCAGATTTTACCCGGTATATTTATAAGTGTATAGTTTTTGTATTAATTAGTATTGTCTATGATCTATTAAAACATATCTCATTAATAATTATAAATTGTACAACTGATAGAAATAATTATTAACAAGTGATATACAGAAGACTTTTCATGTTCAAGCCATTAACTGCACTATTATAGGATTTGTTTGAGTTTGGCACCTTGAATACTCTGTTTAGTTTTACTTTATTATTTTATTTTGCATCACTTACGAACCTTTTGATGGTGAAATATGGGAAAATATTACAAATAATAAATATGACATTGGTTCTTGAATAATGAGTATTATTGACGAAGATGAGTTCAGGTGTGATATTTAGCTTATGGATCAGGATTGTAATGAAAGTTTACATAGTAAATTTATATTAATTTTGTTTCAGAGTGTTTTCATTAGTAAATTAACATGTTAATTAGTTATATTTTACAAGAACTGACCACATTATGACAGTTGCCATGAAATAAATTGTATTTTTGTTATTGTAAATCCCACTTAATTCATACTCTGCAAGCAATTATGTTATCATGTATGATAAAGCTAGTTGTTTTTCATTCTTTTATTTATTTCTTTGGCATTCAATGCCAAAAGGCTTCATGAAATATCCTTTTACATCATATTGAATGCTTGCTGTATTTTAAGTAACATCCCATATACTGAACAGTATTATGTGCTGTCATACTAACAGCCATAAAAAGAATATTAAAATTTCATGTCTGTAATGTTACTATCTTTTCAATCATGTTTATCATAGTGGCATAACACCATATGAGTGATTTATAGCATTATCCCATGATATAAGTAAACTGTGTTGCATGTGTTGAATTTTGGCATATTCCAGTAAAAAAAAAAGTAACAGGGTAGAATTATAAAGCAAATATTCATCAACCTGATCATTTGTTGTAGGCAATTGCATCGTGTTGATTTACAAATATAAAATACCAAACCTGATCTGAAGTTTTTATCATTCAAAAACGTTTGTATTCTGTTGAATGTAAGGTTCATTTGATTTAAAAATATTATGATATTGCTTTTTTCAGTTTCAATTTTTTCATTATCATTTTACTATATTCATATGTAACATCAGTTTTGACATTAAAATTGTCAATATACATACTACATTGAACTTACTTATTGAAGAAAAAAGGCAGAGTCTGATTATGATTAAAAAAAGCTGTATAAATTACTATAAGAGTTAAAAAATCTGAATTATTGCATTTGCTTGTAGCTGATTTAAATACTGAAAAGAGATTATTTTTTTGTGCTTAATTTTTTTGATTATTGGGTGATGGAAGGAAAAATAAATTATTAAATTTCTCTGCAATACACAGGAATAGTGAACTGCATTAAAAAAGGAAGTGTAACTATAAAAATGCTAAATGAAGCTGTATGTTTGAGATTTTTTTTATCAACAAAAAGAGGATGTACTTGTCAAGCAAGGCCTGTGGTCATAAAACGGGAAAACTTAAGCTGCTACTGCAAGGATGACAGTTCAAAGAGTTTGTGCTAATTCTGGACTATTAGATGGTTGAAAGTCTTACTGTACATTACAATGTAATTTAAATTACTGGGGTTTTTTTTTCCATGTAAATGAACTGCTTTTAACATGTTCATTGCCGCTCTTGAAATGACCTGACATTTCCAAAAATACATTAATTTTTTTTTGCTTGTTTAGATTAATTGGCATTAAAAAGGTATTTCTATACACTATAAACAACATTAGAATAAAAAAATAAAAATAAAAATGTTATTTTAGAGATTGAAAATGACGCATATGTGGCGCCAGTGGTCTGGTGAATGAGATGTAATACTGAAGTGCATACGTGGGGGCCAGTGGTCTGGTGAATGAGATGTAATACTGAAGTGCATATGTGGGGGCCAGCTATCGCTGCCAGCCATCACTTAAACAGCACTATTCTTTTTTTACAATACTGCTCTAATTATGTCACAGTTAATGTTCGATGTGGATGCAGCAAAGCAATGGAAGATTGTATGTCAAAGAAAACAACTATCAGAATACAGCTATATAGTTCATTCTTAAACTAAATAATAAACAACGAAAGCTAAATATGAACAACATTGATTTACAAATAACAACAAGAAATATTTTAATGAAATGAATAATTATGGGTAAACATGAATATGATAACAATGATATAAACTACTGATAAAAAAAAAATCAGTCGATGGCTTAAAATTAAATCAAAATACAAAATACATATCAAAGTATTACAGAGTATAACTACAATCATAATTAAAATGTTTGCAAATCATTTAAACATTTCTATCACAACAGAAATAATTCCAGTGTTTACTAATATTTAAAACAGGAATAACAAATTTTCAAGGTTTTTACTGTTTTTCTTCAGCCAGTCTGTTAAAAAAAAATTATTTATACTTGTAAATCAAAACTAATAATACAGCTACTTTTTCAAATAAATTATCTATAACAAATAATAAAATAAAATAAAAATAATAATACAATTAAAAAAAGATTATTTATTCATACATAAACACTATCATTCATTTATAAATTGTATGAAATACAGTATTTACTGTCCAATGTGGTATAAATAATACTACCAAATATAGTATTTATGTTTGATAAAGTACAGAACACTCAAAACACAACCCAGGAGTATCAGGACACATCTTGCAGTAGTACATTGTATTGTTTTATAATTTTGAGCACATATGCAACATTTTCTTTGGAGAGTGCGACCTTTTACACTAGCTTCGCATTTACCCATAAAGTGATTTCCCACTACTGATGGACTTGGTTGTTTTTCTTCCCGTGAAGCATTTTGTGGTAACAGTTCTATCATGGCTAATCTAAAATCATGGAAAGGTATTTTTGTTTTCATTGTTTTACAATAAAGTTTATATGCTTTGAATAGCATTTCAATAATATGAAATGCAAGCTTTTTGTACCAACAATTGCTTTTTCTAGCTATCGGGTAATAAGAGAGAATTTGGTCTTGTTGGTCAATACCGGACATATATTTATTATACTCAGCAATAGGATTTGGCTTTTCTTTAATCTGCCCCCTCCTGTTGACTATTTTCACATGCTCATTTTCATGTTCAGTAATTATATACATAACTTTTTATCTCGCCACTTTCCAATTCCCATTCCTTCTAAACATTGGCACATAGATTGACCAGTTTGCAATTTTTCTTTAGAAACATATTCAGGATTGTCGTTTCTGTTATTACGCAGAGTACCAGTTGTATACGTGTCAAGTTCTAATAACTTTTTTGGTAAATAATAGGAGTTGTAAAAATTATCCATATGTAGCGAATGACCTACATTCAGTTTTCCTTTCATCAGGTGCAGAACAACATTAGCAGCATGACCTTTTCTGCCTGTGTCATCCAAAACCTTGGTGTACACATTTACACTTTAAAATTGTTACGTCAGGTTCAGTAAGCAGATACAACTTTATGCCGTGTTTGTGTTTTTTTATTTTTGATATATTGCTGAAATATCAAACGACTACGCCACAAAATCATTGACTCATCAATGCCAACTTCTTTATTCGGATAGTACAAATTATTCCTTTTTTTATTGAACAACTCTAGTAAGGGTCTAATTTTGTACAAACGGTAATTACAAATTATTTCTTCTGGTTGATTTTGACAAAAATGAAGACACCTCAAAATCATCATAAATCTATTTCTTCCTGTAAATTTGTGAAAGCAAGGTATTTATATAAGCGATGAGTCAACCAGTAATCTTTCAATATATTTAACATAATGTTTCCCATGTGCAGAACAAGTCCAAAAATATTTGGAACTCGCTATCTAGCAGTTTCCACAGTGAAATTTATGAGCAAGGAGAAATAATTTTTGTTTTAAAATTATTTGTGCAGTTATTTGTTTCCACCTAAAAAATGGGAAGAAATCATCTTCAGCTATTAGGAAAAAAATTCTATAGGCTTACATTCTTTTGGTATAGGAACAAGTAAACCAGGATTTCCAGTAAACAGGATATCTTTCAAACCTGGTAGCTGGGATGTCCATGTAATTTTAGTTGGAGTAACTTGAGCTGTGTAGGATTTACTGTTGAGTTATCTGTCATTCGTTTGTTGTTTAGTTCATCATTTGTAAATTCATTGTGACTATCTTCACGAAAACCATAGTCCGTATCACTATCAATGTCAAAGTCTTCATTAATGCTTTCATTAGCTAAAATTCATTTCACTTCTGACAAAATTTGTTTAGTGTCTAAACATTGCCTTTTTGGTTGGAATGGACCAGCAACTACATTGTGAGACATAATTTACACAATATTAAAAAACTGAACCAAGCATGAACCAACTAAATTTATACTTCATACAACATGCCTCTAAGAAAGAAAACAGCACAACTGAGGCATCAGTGAAACAGGAGAGCCTGGAAAAAATATTATTACCCCAATGCACACATGGCGTTGCCGGGAGGTGGGGTGACTGGATGGCAGGCCATCACATGGCCACACATGCATCCTTGGCGCTGAATGTGTTAAGATGAAAAATAATTCTTTTATTATCTGGAACTTTCCCTTATAGGAAAGGCAGATAAGAGTTTGACCATAATGGTTTCCTGTTCATTATTTTTATATATTTCCCCTTGTAAATTGAAATTTTTTATGGAAGGTTCTTGTTATTTATTATTATCTTTTATGACTGCTTAGAATCACTTTAGTCAGTCCATTATCCAAGTTTCTTCAATGGTACTGTTTTGGCCTTGCAGTTCTCCCAGTACGTTTTCATATGTTCTGATCTTTGTGCCCTTTCTAGTGTTGAAAATGTGTTTCAATATGTATCTTTCTTCGTGTTTAATATGTATGTTTAATTTTTTTCTTGTTGTTGAGTGTGAAGCGAGTGTTTTTGTTCTTGATTTTCTTGTTTAATATATTTATGGTGTCTTCTGGTGTAAGGCCAATTTCCTTCATATCCTGTTATTTCTCTGTTCAATTGCATCCTGTCTTGGTATTTTTCGAGTCGAGATTGTACTGTACTAACTGTTTCAGAAGTCTTGAGTCTTGCATCCTAATGATATGTCCAAAGAATCCTAGTCTCCTCTTGTGCATAGTGTCAGTGATGAGTTCTAACTCTTTTTACACGACTTTGTTGGGCACAGTCCACCACTATCGGTCTTTCTGGTACTTTTTATTGTGCAGGTTCTGATTTTCTGGAGTCTCCATTACCTGTTATTACCGTGCATGTTTACTTCTTTTAACTCTGTTGGTTTTTGCGGCATAACTTATGTCGTTTGGGTAATATGTTGAGGCCAATTTTATTTGCAATGTTTTGAAGTTCTAATATCTGTGTTTTAACTTCATTGTTATCGTTTGCTAGCAGTACCAAGTTGTCGGCGAAAGCAAGGCAGCTTGTTTTGAATTTTTGGCTTATTTTTATTTTTGGGGCATTTTTTGAGTTTTTCCCTCAATACCATTTCCAGAGTGCAGTTGAATAGTACCAGTTAGAGTAAAATGCCTTGGCAAAGTCCTGCTTTGATCTCAAATGGTTCTGAGAGTTCACCACTGAATTTTCCTTTTAACTTTGAGTTTGTGAGGGTCTGTTTTATCATGTTTATTAATTTGGGATGTATTTCAAGATGTCTTAGAATTTTTAGTAGGGATTTTCTGTGGATGCAGTCATGTGCTTTCTTGTAGTCTACAAATGTTATCACCATGTCTCTGCTTCTTTTTCTGTTGTAATTCATCATTAGTAGCTTGAGTCTCATGATCTGGTCTGGACAGCTGCTCGAGGGTCTGAAAACTCCCTGGTATTCTCCTAGTTCTTGAGTTGTAAACTGATCCTGTTGAGAATGATTCTTAAAATAATTTTTATGTTGTGTCTAGGAGTGAGATACCCCTGTGCAGCTGTCAGGGTCTGTTTTGTAACACTTTTGTGTGGCGGATGGATGAGGGATGTCGTCCAGTATACTGGTAGTTCTTTGATCCAGATGTTGACAAGCTATTAATGAAAGGCAATTTTTGCTGATCTTCCTGAATGTTTCCGGATCTCTGCAAAAGTCTGATCTTCTCCTGCTGCTTTGTAATTCTTCATCTCGCCCAGTGCTTGGTAGACTTTTTTTATTGTGGAAGAGTTGATGTTTTCTGGTGGTGTTATTATTGGGTGTTGGTGTTGAAGTTTAGGAATTCTGTTGGTTCTTTGCAATTGAGGAATATGTTAAATATTTAGCTAAGATTTTTGCATTGTTTTTATTATTATGGACATTTTATTGTTTTCATTCTTTGTTAGGATTGGAGGCTCATATTTTTGGAGCTGATTTTTTTAAGGTTTTTGTAGTAGTCTCCCGACTGTGTTTTATTAAATTCTTTTTCTATTGACTTGTTTGTTTTTACGGTGTTGTCTTTTATTTTTCTTTGGGTTTGGGTGGTTTCATTTCTTTGTTTTACTGGATTTTGGAAGGATGTTTCTGATTTTTGGGATTGGTGAAATAGCCATGCTCGATGTCGTTTCTTCACTGTTTTGTCACACTTGCTTTCCACCATTAATGTTTCTTATGGGATTTTATTTGGACTAATTCTGCGATTTGTTTAAGGTTGTTGACTAGATCTTCAATTTTATCTATGATTTTTATTTCTTTGGTAATTTTCATTTTTGGTTAGTTGCGTAGGATCCATTTTTCTTTTAGTTTTAGGGGCTTGGTTTTGTTAATTTCTTCTGGGAATAAATTTAATTTTAATTTTGACTACATAGTGATCTGAGCTTGTGTCTACTCCTTGGAGGACTTTTATCTTGTTGATCTCCTGGTGGTGGCATTTGTCCATGAAGACATGGTCTAGTTGCCATTCTCCCTTAGTGTACTTGGGGTGTTTCCAGGTTTTGAGTTTTTGAGATTTCTTCTTGAAATATCTGGACTTTGATATTAGGTTGTGGTTTCTGTAGAGAATGACGAGTCCCTGTCTGTTTTTGTTTGTTTTTTTTTTGGGGGGGGCCATTATCCGATGTTGCAGTATCGTCTTTCTGTGCCTAATAGAGCATTGAAGTGTCTGATTAATTGTTTAACATGGTTTTTGGGTATGTTATTTGTAGTCAGGTTGAGTAGATCCCAGAACTTTTCTGTTTCTGTATGGTCTTTTGGAGAGTTATTTTTATTATTAGTGGGTGCATGGGCATTTATTATAGTGTCGATTTTATTAGATGCTTTTTGGGTGAGTGTTGAGATTCTTGGGGATTGTGACTTAAATTCTTGTAGGGAGTTTATTATTTTGAGGCTGACTAAAAAGTCTGTTTGAAAATAGGATATATTTAATCACTCTCTTCCTGCGTATACATTTGTAGAACCTATATCCTTGAAATTCCATGGTGTCGTGGTTGGTGTTTCGTATTTGCTGCTGACTCATGATGTGAATTTTGTGTTGGTTTATTAGGTGAGTTATTTTTTTCAGTTTACCAGTCTGCATGAGCGAGTTTACATTGTATGTGGAAATGTAGGTGATTTACTTCGGTTTTATTTTGGACTTTGTATTATTCTTGTACATGTGTTTAGTGTTGAGACAGACCTATGATTGCTTGTTATTTTCTAAGTGGCAGCCCACCGTATCTAAATGCTGCCTTCTCTGAATTCTGGTGTTGCTTGGTTCAGTTGATAGAGTATTCCTTAAAAGAGCTTTCATGGTTGACTGTCAAGGGGGTTACCTGTGGTGGTTCTAGGTCCCAAGTTACAACTGTAGGTGTGATCTAGTGAGGTGTGATTTAATGATAAATGAAGCTGTGATGTTTATTTAGATTCTTTTTCGGACAAATTTTTAATATTTTGGATAAATCCAGGCGCACCTCTTGGAGGCTCAATCCAGTTTTTGTTATTTATTTAATAATAGCATTACGCAAGAAATCATTTTTCATTAAGTTATTAAATTAGTTAATCTATGCAGTTTCATCTCTTTAACTCCTATTAGGGCAGTAGTAAGCATAGAAGTATCATTGTAGTAGAAAATAATATAAATATAATAACTATGTAAATAATTTTTATTTTTATTTCCTATACTTTACTATTGTTTTTATTATGTATTATTTTTCTCCTCATAATATATACTGCCAACCAATGATTAGATTATAATAATAAGTTTACTTTTTGGATAATGTTTTTGTGCTGTCATTAAATCATTAAAATAAAAAAACACAAATTTTAGAGTATAATTATATATTTTTATTTCTTAGGTACTCATTAACTAATGCATTAAAATATTAATAATTTCATTGATTATGGCTTTACTTAAACAAGAAAGAATTTGCCCTGCAATAAATTACTTCTACATAAAAACAAAATTTTAATGGTAAAAGATTTGAATACAGAAATAAAAGATAATGAATGGTACAGTAGCTTAATAAAAAAAAACTTACTTATAATTATTTAACAGAAAAAAAAATTTCAGTATTCATACAAAAAGGCTTGATGTCTTCATAACTTGAACATTTTATAATATTTTTCAGATTGCAGCCAATTATCATAAAAACTTTTCTTCAGCTATATATATGAATGTCTATATCTGTATACCTATATCTATAAACCATCAGCTGTATCATGGCCAACGTCAGTAATCCAAATACATCCTCATCCTGTGGTCTACTTAGGTGATTTTAATAGCTACCACGAGCAATGGAAATATAAGGATTGTGATGCGAATGGTGAGATGGGCTGAGGATGAGGATCTTAGTCTTATCCTTGATGCTAAAGACCGATTTACTTTTAAATCATTGGCTTGCGGGCGGGAGTATAACCTGGATCTATGTTTCACCTCAACCGTCAGCAAAAGTCGGCTGCTGCTAGTCACCTGAAAAGTTCTCTGCGACCTTCTCCGCAGCCAGCACTGTCCAATTATTATAGAGGCAGGTAGCTGAATTTCTCTTGTGACCTCTGTACCCCACCCTAGATGGAACTTCAAAAAGGCTAATTGGGAAATGTTTTTAGGGAACTGGATAAATGCCTAGGCTGAATACCACCAATCAGCAAAAACTATAGCAGATCTATTGGAGCAGTAACGAGTACTGCTAAGAAGTGCATCCCTAGAGGGTTTCACAGAGAATATATCCCAGGGTGTTCCCAAAATAGCGAGGTTCTCTATTGAACCTTCCTCGAGACGGGCGATCAAGAGGTGGCAGTCGAGCTTCTCCATAGTCTCGATTCTGCTAGACAACAGAAATGATGGGAAGCCTGAACTTTCAGACCTTGACTCTGCTAAGAAAATTAGGAAGCGGATCTCCTATTCAGAGACCAAAAGCAAGTGTCTCCCCAAACACCGTAACACCACATAGTGGCAACATCCAGAGCACCAAGAGACACAGGGCGCACACAATTGAGATAAAACGCAAACTAAGAAACTTGAGGAGGAAGGTAGGAGAGACTGAGTACGCTCATCCTTTTACACTTGAAGATCTAGTTGGTGCTTGAAGATGTTGCTCCAGGAAAAGCACCAGGGTTCGATGGTATCAATTCGGAATTTTTATTAAACTGCAGAAAATACGCAAAACTTTGGCTGGCCAGATTCTTTACTGACATAATGCAGACAGGTAGCGTGCCTAGAGAGTTAAAGCGATCGAAGGTAGTAACCATTTTAAAACCAGGGAAGCCAGCAAACTTACCTAAGAGTTACAGCCCTCTAGCATTGCTATCAGTGACATATAAGTTACTAGTAAGGCTTATCTACAACAGAATCTGTCAGATGATATATGTTATACCAATTGAACAAGCAGACTTTAGACCAAAATGAAGTTGCACCGACCAAGATCTCTCGCTCACAATGTACGTTGAAGCAGGGTTCCAAAGAAATCTTAAAACCTCTGCTGCATTCGTTGATTTATCGGCCGCTTACGACACTGTCTGCCAGAGAAGACATGATTTGTAAGGTCCTCTGCGTAATCCCATGCAAACTAACAGCTCGCCTCCTTAATAACATGTTGAACAACAGAATGTTCCAAGTTATCATGGGATCCAATATAAGCTCACCGAGGAAACTCAAGAATGGCCTGCCACAAGGGTCGGTACTTGTGCCTCTCCTTTTCAGTCTCTATGTTGCGGACATGCCAGAGACAAGATCTAAAAAGCACTGGGTGCTAACAATAAAATGTAGATCATTTGAAGAGTTGGAGGAGGTCCTGATGGCTGACCTGGAAAAACTGGGAAGGTATTTCTGGAGATGGCGCCTCCAACCAAATGCTAGTAAAACAGAGGTGTCATGGTTCCATCTGAGTAACAAGTTTGCTAATAGGGAGTTTTAAATTCTATTTGAGAATACATGGCGCTTACATAATAAGACGCCAAAATGCCTATACATGACACTTGATAGAACACTTTCATTTAAGGAGCACCTAATGAAAACTGCATAGAAATTGAAAGCGAGTAGCAACATTATACATAAGCTCTGTGGAACAAAGTGGGGAGCATCGGCTTCCACTTTGCGCACATTGGCTCTGAACCTGGTCTTCTCGGTTGCTGAATATTGTGCACCAGTGTGGCTTAACAGCCCTTATGTTCACAGAATTGATGCTCAATTTAATAACACTATGAGAATGATTGCCGGTGTTATCAGGTCTACTCCCATGGAATGGCTGCTGGTATTGAGCCACATACCACTCCTAAACCTGCACCGTAAGAACGCTTTTGTAAGAGAGTACAAGAAGATTATGGACAATCGAAACCTGCCAATACATGAGGACATTGAGGATGCCAATCGTGGTCTCCTTTGATTTAGAAAGTCACCTATCAAAACAGCAATTGCTGCCACAGAGGATGGATTTAACCTAACTGACGCCTGGCGTCAAGAATGGACCACAAAGCAGAATAACCAACTCCCATGTATTACTCAAAGGCCGCTGGGTTTTGACTTGCCACGTAAGACATGGTCAACGCTAAACAGGATACGAACTCAGCATGGTAGGTGCGCCTATTTCCTGTATAAATGGGGTAAAACACCGACACCCCTTTGTGAGTGTGGTGAAAATCAAACTACTAGACACATCACGGAAGTTTGCTCTAGGACAGCTTATGAAGGGAATCCTGAAGATTTGCTGATGACGACTCCAGAATCAACAGCATATATTAGTTTGTTAAATCTTTGTAATTTTGACTGTAATTGGTGTTGTGTTTTGGTGCCATACGCTAAATAAATACATTTTCTGCAGCCAGGACATATAAAGTTTCTTTCTTTTGCTGGGTTTTATAGAAGTTTATGGTCCTGGATTGACATTACATTTTAAATTCATACCAACAGAAACTATACAGTGTTTATTTTGTTTATTCAGTTTTTGAATGTACACTTTATGTTTACTCTCCTTTTCTTTATCTTCTGTTTTTCCTTTACAGGAATTGACAACAGTATTTCAAATTTATGAGTTACTTGTTTTAATTTGATAAAGTTAGGAGTGGGCATACTATAGTAGTTTTTTATTTCGATTTTGATAGTTCATCGATTTGAACCACTACTATTAACCCCATTAATTTAAATTAATTAGTGAAATTTAAATTAAAAGACATTTCTATGTGCAGTGTTTTCTGATCTGACTAGTCAGATGTGGGCTCCATAGATTATCTCAAAAGAGATAATCTATCTTCATTAAATATATTTCTGGATTGTAGGAAAAAACCCCTCTTGAAGAACTGTCTTATTGGATTTTTCTGTTCATCCTGTTCACTGAACACAATTTTATCAGCAGTTTTTGTGTTTTTAAGCGTATGAATTTTATGTAACATGTTTGGGATATTGATTCTATTTAACTCATCCATTTTAAAAATTCTCTCTTAATAATTGTTTTTTACATACAGGGCAAACAAATCCTTTGAAATCATGAAAAAATCTGTACTTACTTAAAGAAACAGTGTGACCTGTGCCACAGTTTTTCTGGCATTCACTGAAATAAGCCTTTCATGAAAACTTTGATCCAGTATTGATGTGAAATATTTTGTTTTCTTGATTGATGTTATTTAGCTCTGAAAATTTGCTTGTTAAGAAGCATTAATCTCTTGCAAACCATTGAATTTAACTGCTAAGAATGCTCTGTTAAATGCTTTATTCATTTCATTATAAAAAAGTCTTCTTAAATCTTCTCAGTGATGATGGCATCACACCCTGGGACACAATGAAGTTAAAAAAGTTGGGTGAAAAGAAAACATTTGCCTGTAAGAAGGAAGTAAAAGAATAATGACAGAAATGAGTTATTTTAAATTGAGGAAGATCTAAAATGGACATGCTTGCTAATTACTTTACTTAGCTCTAATGGTGAATACTTATAGCTTTGAGTCTATTCCTAGGAGTGAAATCAATCATTAAACCCTATTCCCTGGTTACATTTGCTTTGCATCTACTGTCAAGCAATCCTTACTGGGGGTCACAAAACTCTCACAATAAGTGTGAGTTTTGAGACTGTTGACTTGTACTTCTCCATCAGTTCTAAAACTTAATACTTATATTACTAAATAAAAATTATATGAAGGCCAAGAGTTTGCAAGTACTCTTGGCCTCCATTGAATTGTATATTTTAATCCAACTGCAGGCTGATATATAAAATTGCTACAGATTACAGTACAGTTGAGGTTCAGCAATCTACCATTTTTTTTTTTTTTATGTGAAGACTACCTCTTTCATTCTACAATTCAACCAAAAAGTCTGAGAAGCTAAATTCTAAAGAATAAATGTTAATGAAATAAAAAAATTGCATATTTACTTTCTTTAATCTTAGGCCGTATGAACTGTAATGAGCAAAGGTACAAATACTTATTCAGTTTAAGAGCTATCAGTTGACTAGATGAAGCTCTATCCTCTTGATGCTAGCATATGAATAAAACTGTATTGTGTCTCTATTTGGCATATTCTGCCTGCTATATTCTAGTTGTGAGAAGATCTAATGTAATAATAATAATACAAAAAATATTGTAGGTATTTATATAAATAGAGTATTAGTGATTTTTAGGTTTTGTGTAGTTTAAAATTATGAATCCTTAAAATCTTACTTAAATTAATGGATATTTCCACCATTCATGTATAAAAAGTTAAGCAGTAGATCATGAAAAGTTGCTACTAAGTGATATTTCATCATTATTTTTCCTTAATCATATTTATTTCTATTACTCTAGTTATTCATGAAAATGTTCTTTATGATTTTTCCAAGATTTATTGTGAAAGGTAAAATTTTAGTGTAGATATCCTGCTGCTTGGATAAAATTTGAACCATTTTAGAATAAACTGAAGATTTAAAAAAAAACCATGTTAATTCCGATTGGAATTAAAAAATTGTATTTTATTCTGACAGGATTTTAATTTCTTCATGATATATATATATTTATATATATAATGCCACATATATAATATATATTATATATATAATGCCACCGGATTACAAAGAGTGGTTGGAAGGAGATATCTAGAGAGAGGAAGAAGAATGTGTCTGCAACATAAATTTAGAGAAGACTTTTGACAATATAAAATGGGAAAAATTGATGAAGATTCTTCAAGAGAAAAAAGTGGGATGAAGAGATAGAAGTTTAGTGAATTATGTTTTAGAGAAACATTAGCAGTGAAAGTAAGAATATGATTGACTGAGTGGGTCTCGGACAAGATGTTAGAGAGAAGAATGCTGCTTCCCACATACTGTTCAGCATTTAGAATGAAGTTATAAGGAATATGTTAAAAGAAAGAGAAGAAGGAAAAGATAGGAGAACGAAAAATAAGATGCATAAAGTTTGCTGATGATATGGTAATTCCAGGTCACAACAACACATGCATTTGCAAAGATTGTTTACAGCCATGATTGAAAGAATGAAAGAGTATGAATGAAAATAAATATAGGAAAAACCAAAATAGTGTAAGTAAACAACAAAGAGAATTAATTATTAAGGATAAGTGAAGGAAGAATAGAAAAAGTGTAAGATTACAGATGTTTAAAAAAGCTAATTAAAGGTAAGGCAAATGCTAACATACTAATCTTGTTTAGACAGCATCATTTGTTGAGTATTTTGTCGTGTAGAAGTGATGGATGACAAGGAAGAGGGAGAGGGACTGGATTGAGGCTTTTGAGATGTGTATATGGGAAAGAATGAAGAAAGTAAGATGGATGGATAAAGAGAGGAATAAGGAAGTAATGAATTGAATTAAAGAAGAAAGAACACTTATCCGGCAAGTACACAAAAGAAAAAGAAACCGGTTAGGATAAGCGGTTAGAGAAAGTGGAATCTTGACAACCGCATCAGAAGGATCAGTAGGAAAGAGGAAACTAGGAAGAGATTGGATGAAGTAAATAAATGGGCTAGAGATTTGTAACAAGACAAAGGAGAAGGCTTGGGACAGGGAAGGATGGACATAAGGGACCCGCTGCTAGCAGAACACAAGGTGATAATAATTATATGAAGGGAAGGAATGGAATTTTAATGAGTCAGCATTTTTGTTAACTAGTTTTTTTTTTCTCAACGCTGTTAGAGGCTAAAAATGCAAAACTAAGAACTAGTGCATTATTATTATTATTATTATGTATATATGAGTATAGATATATGTGTGGTTGGTGTCTATTTTGGTTAATATCTCTGAATTAGGTGAACATATAAAACTGTTGAAAGCTTTATGGCAGTTCACATGTATAGTGCAATATATACATAGGACATTGACACTGTTTATTCATTTTTTTAAAATTGAATGGGGGATAGAGTGGGAGAGGAAGTGAAATTAAATTGAAGCAGGGAAATTACACGATCACATTGTCTCAGCTTTTCCTGTTTGTTTGTAGATGTGAACTTAATTTAATTTTTTTTTTAATTTGTTAATGATTTGACATTTATTTTGTGGTTTCACTTGTCACTGATTAAACTGGTGGCAATTATTATTTTATATAACTTCTTCTTTGTCTTTCTAAGTAATTTATACTATTGCTATATCTTAATTAAACGTTTGCGTTATACAGGATTTTCAACTCAAGATGGCCACCATTGGCATCTCAGAAACTATAAGTTTTTTGAGAAACTTTCAGTGGGAAACTTTCCCACATTTTTCCCTACATTAAAAGCACAGAATTACCATTTTTGAAGTTTTATTCCTTTTTCCAATATGGCGGTCAACTTCATTATTTCAAATGGAAACCTCATTTGTTTATTGCAGTTCTGGGTAGAAAATAATATTTTAAAGCATTTATATTCTTGAATGTTTTTCTCTAAACACAGCTGTTACGGAGGTATGGGCTGGCAGTTGTAAAATTAAATTTGGCAGCCAGTTTCATTATTTCAAATGTAATCCCATGTTTTCATTGCATTTATGGTAGAAAATATTTTAAGATATTTTATTCTTCGGTATTTTTCTTTAAACTCAGCTGTTGCAGAACTGTGAGCTGACAATTGTAAACTTACAAAAACAATAAATACAATTTTAATGCTAAATATATATCACCTGCTTTTTGAATTCTTGAAAAACTTCTCAAATTTAAAAAGTACATTCATTAATGGTTAATAAGTCGTCACCCTCATTCATTAGTTTGAATTGTAAAAGTTAAATATTTACTTTTTAATACTCTTTATTTGTGTTTTTTTTTAGTGTTTATTTATCAGTTGTTTGTGTAATTTTTGTTTTAGTAATGCAGTGTGATAATAATGAAAAAGTGGATGTGCTGGAAATTTATTTTTTAAGTAACAGGAATTTAACATTAATGAGAAATACATGTGTACAACAATGCCCTGATAGACATCCACCTCACTGTAAACTAATTGCAAGATTAATTGGAAATCCACAAAGTAATGGGTTATTTCAGAAAAAATAACATTTCCAGAACAGAGTCATAACTGAAAATATTGAGACTGATATTCTGGTCTTTGAAGCATATCCTTCAGCTTCTCCATAAGCAGCACAATTGCTACCCATAACTATCTTGTGGCTCAATAGTAAGTATGTTGCGGGAGCACTGTTACCATGCATGTAAACCTGGGGTTTTTCACTCTATGATGCGTGGGGATAATGGAAGAAGTCTTGAATTCAGCATGGATTGCTGATTTACAGATTGTAAGTTATCCTAATTATTTTTTAATATTATTTGGTGTGATGAAACCAATTTCTCGAGTAATGGAATGCACAGTTGAAAAACAATCATTATTGGTCAAAAGAAAACCATTAATTGTCAGAGAAGAACACTATCAAGTGAGATTTTTCATAAACTGCTGGTGCACAATCAGATAATCAATTTTTTGCCTCGCATTTCTGCAAGGGAAATTTAACCGAAGCTTGATACCATCAATTGCTGGAAGACATTCTACTGCCATCTATTAATGACTTAGCTTTAGGTTTGTGAATGTGAATGTATTTTCACTAAGATGGAGCTCCAACACATAACTGTGATGAGTTAAAGGAATTTTTAAATGCTCATTTCCAAAACGTGGATTGCTAACCAAGAAGTTGTTGCTTGGCCAGCGAGAAGAAGACCAGACTTTTCCCTGTTTAATTACTTTCTGTGGGGATACCCAAAAAACCATTTGTTCACATCTCTGTTTCAGTGAAAGAAATAACAGCTAAGGTAATCAAAATCTTATACAGCATCCAACACAACACATTGTCAAAAGCTGTTGACATTTTCAGGAGAGCAACTGCGTGCATTTTTACTAATGGTGGTCATTTTGAAAATATGTTATAATTGACACTGCTATTCTGTTGCAAATTCTTTCTTCCTAATAAATAAAAATAAAACCACATTGTTCAAGGTAAAAGTCTTTTAATCAAACCTTTATTTTATTTTCTGATAATATTAATTTTTGAACTTTGAAAATATTATTTGATGACTAGGTACTAATACATTAGGTTTCCATTTGAAATAATAAAGTTGGCCACCATATTTGATTTTACATTTGTCAGCCCATATTTCCATAACAGCTGTGTTTAGAGAAAAATGCTCAAGAATAAAAATATAAGAACATTATTCTCTACACAAAAATGTGATAAAAACATAAAGTTTTTCCGTTCGAAATAATGAAGTTGGCTGTCATATTGGAAAATGGGTGAAGATTTCAAAAATGGTAATACTGTTTTTTTAATGTCAGGAAAAAATCTAGGGAAGATTCCTCATTGAAAGTTTTTCATAAAACCTTTAGTTTCTGAGATCCCAATGCTGGCCATCTTGAGTTGACTGCTCTTTATATATAGTTATATAGAGCAGTCAACTCAAGATGGCTCTATAGTTGATCGTCATTTTTGATTGGATAATTAAAATTTAGTTTTTATTGTGTAAATTTTCTCATCTCATTAAGCTCTTTAAAATGATATATCAAATGACCATTGGTCCTGTTTACAGTTTTTGAGCTGTCCTCCTCTGCTGCTGAAAAACAAAAAAAAGTGCAATATATGTTCACTGAAGTAGCCCTTCTGTACAAATAAGAGTGCTGCAAACCTTTCTCTTTCTTTTTCCTGTTTAGCCTCCGGTAACTACCATTTAGATAATTCTTCAGAGGATGAATGAGAATGATATGTATGAGTGTAAATGAAGTGTAGTCTTGTACATTCTCAGTTCGACCATTCCTGAGATGTGTGGTTAATTGAAACCCAACCACCAAAGAACACCGGTATCCACAATCTAGTATTCAAATCCGTGTAAAAATAACTGGCTTTACTAGGACTTGAACGCTGTAACTCTAGACTTCCAAATCAGCTGATTTGGGAAGACGCGTTAACCACTAGACCAACCCAGTGGGTTAGAGTGCTGCAAACTGCATCCAGTCATCTCAATTATGTAACCCACCGGGTTGGTCTAGTGGTAAATGCATCTTCCTAAATCAGCAGATGTGTGATTAATTGAAACCCAACCACCAAAGAACACCAGTATCCTTGATATAGTATTCAAATCCGTGTAAAAATAACTGACTTTACTAGGACTTGAACGCTGGAACTCTTGACTTCCAAATCAGTTGATTTCGGAAGATGCATTCACCACTAGACCAAAGTCGAGAGTTCCAGTGTTCAAGTCCTAGTAAAGTCAGTTATTTTTACGCGGATTTGGACACTATATCGTGGATACCGGTGTTCTTTGGTGGTTGGGTTTCAATTAACCACTCATCTCAGGAATGGTCGAACTGAGACTGTACAAGACTACACTCATACATATCATCCTCATTCATCCTCTGAAGTATTATCTGAAAGGTACTGGAGGCTAAACAGGAAAAAGAAAAGTCATCTCGATTACAAAAAAAGTTGAAGGGGATGTAAGTTACTTTTTAGCCTTCTAGTATGCATGTACACATTGTGTGCATTAATATTGATGATTAATAATAAATTAATAGACTCTTATGTTTGTATTTTACATACATGTTCTGTGATATTCATTTTTTAATTATTACTTTATAATTATTTTTAATGTAATCATTGACATTATTTTTTTCTAATTGTAGGAAGAAGATATATGTAATACTGTTACATTTAGATAACTGTGCTACATCTCTAATATTGTGCGCTAATGAACATTACAGCTATTCAGAACTTGCTGAAAAGCTTCCCTATAGAGCCATCACAAAGGTAGTTTGCATTTTCATGAAACATATTTTCTTGTTTTCTTTTTGCTCTATGTTACTATTGTAAGTATTTCTTTTTTTTTTTAGGCTTCTTGATGATAATTGAGTTTAGGTTAAGTAGAAGATAAACCTAACCTTTGATCCTGTGAACTATCTGTTATTAGGAATTGTAAGGGGTCAAATTTTTTTTAACATTAAAATAAGTTTTTCAAAAAAAAGTTATTACAAGAGAAAAAAAATCAGTTAACATGAAAATACTTATTGAAAATTTTCCATTAAAGTTTAAAAAAGACCTATTGCTTGCTGTTATCTTAGCTTTAAAGAAAGAGTTGACATGATAGATATGAGGGCAGGGTAAATCAAATACAAACAAGGTTTTTGTTCCTGAGTGTCTTCAGTTGGTAGGAGACTGGGCCCGCACTTCTAGTATGCTTGGGTGGGATTATTAGAAGTGGGGAGAGCTGGCCATTCCACACTCCCAACCAATTCGTCAGTAATGCTCACTATGTTGGAGCAACAGGTGCACCCCTCCACTGCGCAGTGCATAATTATAAAATTTGTTGCTCATGAAGAATGTTGAAGCGGTGGAAATTTTCTGGAGATTGACTGCACAATTCGGGGACCAATCATTGTCAAGGACTGGTGTGTTTGCCTGGTATAAAGAGTTCTTTCAACTGTTTTTTTGACTGGCAAGGCATTTTGCTCATTGATTTTTTTGCATGAGCGACGCACAATCAATGCTTAGTATTGCAAGCTATTGAACGAGGTGAGGGCTGCTTATCACTGTAAAAGATGAGACCAACCGATTCAAGGGGCCATCCTCCTCCACGACAATGCCAGACCCCATACTGCAGCTCTAATGGTCTCAAAATTAGAAGAAATGCACTGGACTCAACTTGATCATCCGCTCTATGGCCTGAACCTATCGCCCTGTGATTTTCATTTTTTTGGGCCATTTAAAGAAGCTCTAGCAGGACAATGATTTGAAAATAACGATGGTGGGAAGGGATTCGTGCGCAATTGGCTCCTTACGCAACTAGCTTAATTCTATGATGCTGTGGTAAAAAATCTTCCTTCTTGTTGGGAAAAATAAATATATGTTGAAAATAAATTATATTTGCCTTTTATTTTTCAATAAATAAATTTTTTTAAAAATAAAATCTCATTTATATTTGATTTACCTTCGTATATACAAATGTATATAGTATTTATAGCTTCATTATTTATAATTGCAAAAAAAAAAATATATATATATTGTAATCATTTCAAAACGTTTTAATCTTTATTTTTGCATTTTTTACAGCCCACCAGTCAGCTGTTTGAATTGGTGGTAAATAATTTACCTATAAACTGTGATCCATTGAAAGTTAGAGCAAGGTTAAAAAGACTGGCTGAGAATTGTGGTGGTAGAATTGGACAAATAATCGGACTGACTACAACTGTTAGATTTCCAACTCTTGAATATGCACTTAGGTAGGTTGTATTCTGTTCGGTGGTAATATATTATGTTATGTATATTATTATTTATTATATATCTGTCATGTAAAATCCAATGTTGGATATTGGTCTAGAGCAGTGATTTAGACCTTTTTAGCTCTACGACCCCCAAAAAGTAAAAAAAAATTAATGAATATTGTGACCACCCCTCAACCCCAACCCAGTGAAACCTAGTTATAACTATTTAGCTGCATTGATAATGATGGGTGTCAGCAAGCTTGTATGAAGTGTACAAATATGAGCAATTTACGGGTTTCAGCTTGATGTGTATGTACTCCTTGTAATTAAGTGTACTTGCATAATATTCACTGTGAGAGCATCATATTTGAACATGCATATAAATACATTTAAACACATCATGCTTTCAGTAGCATAAAAAAGGCATAAGGGTTTGCAGTTTCGAATACGAAACTTGCGTTTGGTGCCGTCATTTAAGTTTTTAAAAAAAGTGTTGTTTTATTGAAAATAATAATAATTGAGGTTTTGGTTTTTTATTATTGTGCGGTCAAATGGTGTAACTTTTTTTCAATTAGATTCTTATGCAGAATGGATAAATTTGTGGAAAAAGCAAGTGAGCCATCTACATCTAGTAAATGAATTGGTAAAAAAGACAAGTTTGTACAATGACAGTTATTTAATAAATTATGATTTTAAATTAAGCGAGTTCAAGGGAAGTTTTTAGTATTCAATTTGATCTATCAACAGATGTCATAAAAATTTCTCAATTCGTATGTTTTGGTGAGATATGAATGCGATGACAGATCAATAAAAAAAAATTAAAATGAAAATAAAAAGAAAATAAAGAAATGTTGTGGAAAATACATAAGAAATGTTTTGCAAATCAGTCCCTGGTCGTGCAACAGGATAATTTTTATGAAGCTACAAAAAATTATAACATAGATTGGATGAAATATATTGCAGTGCATAGTGATGGTGTAAAGGTGATAACAGTAGATTTCTGAAAAAGTTGAAAGCTCATCTTATATCAAGGGTGGGGAATGAGTGTACTGCTTTTCAGAGACATGCTAATACCACAAAGAATATGTCACAAAATTTCAAACAAATCCTTTGTAAAACTGTAAAAATGGTTAATTTTATTAAAAGTTGAGGATTACAGAATATGCTGTTTGCTAAACTACGCGATGAAATAGGTGAAAAGAAATAAATCTCTTTTTTCGTGTAGAAATCAGATGGTTATCCCAGGGAAAATTGTTAACTTGGTTATTGAAATTGTGAGGTGAATTAATAATATTTTTCAAGGATAAACAAACACCATTCTCAATGTTTTTACAGAATAATGAGTGTATGTTGCTGGTTGCTTACTTAGCTTCTGTATTTTCGCATTTGGAAGACTTGAATGTGAATTTACAAGAAAGTGATAAAAACATTTTATTAGTGAATGAGAAAGTTTGTGCTTTCATTAAGAAACTTGATATCTAGATAAAACGCCATGAAAGCAAAATTTTGATATGTTTTCACTCACTTGCGATTATATTGAGAAAAATTTGGATGAAGAAGACAGTCTTATTCATCCCGTTTGAATAGCATGAAGACATATGTATTTTTGCGAGCTAAAAATTCAGTTGGTGGAGTATTTCCCAGAAGATAAAAAATGATTTCTCGAAAATGGGTACTGAATCCTTTTACCAAAAATGTTGCAACTGCTACGTTATCAGTTGAGATTCACGACCAGCTCATAGAAATATCTGCAGATAAAACGTTACAACTACAATTAATATCTGAAAATTTAGATAAGTTTTGGCCTGCTTGTCGAAGTGAATATGGAAATTTAGTCAAAGAACCATTGAAAATATTAGTTCCTTTTGCCATGTCTTAGCTCTGTGAAAAGGGTTTTCTTCTATGGTTGCATTAAAAACTAAATTGAGGAATAGTTTTTTATCACTTGAAAACAATTTGCTTTTGTGCATTTCTAACATAGATTCACGTATGGAGAAACTTTTAAATAAATAAAAAATGCAATCATCTCAACAATTTATTTTCCTTACATCTGTAATTATAATTGTAAGTAAACTATGTTTATAATAAATGATATTTTTACTTATTAAATGATTTCATTATTGTTGATGTGTAAAGTTGTACGCTAATTTTGCGACCCCCAGGTTGAGAAACACTGGTCTAGAGCATTTAATATTATTATTTTTACTTCTTTTTATTAAAGTAATTTCAATTTGGTGCTCCGTCTGATCTGCATAGGAAACACCAACTCTATAGCTCTCCTATTTTCTCAAGAATAGACCTGTTTGGTCTGACATGCTCACAGAATCTGAAATTTAGAGGAGTTGAAGAAAATGTGTAGATGATGAGAAAGACCTCTTTAGACAGCAGAGTCTGTTTGCTCGTGATCCCTGGGAGCTAAGGAAATTCTGTTTAGGATGGGAGTAACAATACTGTTCAATAATTTTGTGTTGTTTTGCTCTAATATGTGTAGCAACAAAAAATTGTTTTTTCTTCAGAATTTAAAGTTAATTAAAGTCTAGGAATAAAAACAAAATTTATAACTGTTAATAAAAAGGCACAGAAGAAAGTTTCTGTGCCTAATCCTAAGTGAAACAGAATTCCTGAAAGAAGAACCTTGGCTATTTGTTGAATTTTTGACATGTGAAAATATTCAATTGAACTATAAACCATTTAGACATTCACTGGATAGTAAAGCATTACAAAATTAAAAAAATAACATCAGTCAGTAGAATATAAAAAAGCTCTTAATACAAGGTAGTGAAAAGTTTGTAATGGTACTTTATAAAATGAACAGGTTGGTGGGCATACAATAGAGTGTACATGGTATAGTACTAGGAAGTGCAGTGAAGAAAAACAAACATGGATGGTTTCTATTAGAATATATGAGGCAAATGATTTGGCAGTTAAGCGAATAAATGTCATTTAAATGATGGATGGATATAAAATAAAGATATTTTATGAACTTGTTAAGCATAGAAAAAAATTACATACTGCAAATTGTTAATTAACCATCCCTATAAACTGAAGCACTCTCCTTTTAAATAAAATGTCAAGTTTAGCACACTTATTACAGTAAATTAATATGATGTGATGGTTATAACAACATTTGTAGTGGATGAAATCTTTTTCAGAAGTAAATTATGTTGTTTGTCTTAAATATTGTTACTAATTTATCTCATTATTTAGTTAATATTATTATTTATTGTTGAATCTAGTAGTTGTAATTTTAAATGATAAAGAAATATATTGATTTTTATCTAATAAACTTTCTATTATCTTGTAGAATTTTAATTTGGAAAAATCAAGAAATTTCATTGCAGTCATGTTCATTTTTGGAAGTAGATGATGTTCAGTAATGCTTATATATTGATTTAAATTTTAGTTAGTTTTTTGTTTTATTGTAAATGTTGTAATTTATATTCTTTGAAAAAGAAAATGATTAGATTATTAAATGATTTAATTATTTTTATGGATATTTATTCAGAACCTTCCTTCTGGAAGTAAAAACTTGCAAGGTTTGTATTATGTTAGTTTTATTTTTTTTTTTTTCGTATTTGTTTCTGTTTAGTAAAAAAAATTTGGAAAATTTGAAAAAATAGTTAAATTGGATAAATTTTTAAACTGCTTAATTTATTAAATTTTGTGTTTTTTCTGAATTCACTAGTGTTTAATTTATTTTTCTGGTATATTTCATTTAAATTGTAATTTATTTAATTTTTTTTCAAAATTTCATTTATAATTTTATTTATTTAATATTATATAATATAAATTTCTAGATATGTGTGCTTCCATTTACTGATCTTTCCATGTTGTATATTTTATAGTTATTTTTGGTTTTCAAAATAAATTTTATTTTCTGTGTTTCAATAATAATTACATAATACTCCTATAAATTAATAAAATTCATATATTTAGAGATTTGCTTATAAATTAACTTTGTGATCTTTAAGTAGCAACTTGGTCATTTCAGAATATTAGGTTTCTTTGTCTATTTTGCATATGTGTATTGACTTTATTCAATAATTTTTGAAATGCTTAATTAATTTTAGTGAACTTTTTGAAAATCTCTCCATGAAACTTAAAAGGTTTCCTGTTCATTAGGAGAAAAATTGTCTGAAGTAAATAGATATGACGAATAGTTCCTATCAACCTGGACATCACTTTCAAGTTTTTAGTTTAATTATTTTTTATATCAATTTTTTATTCATTTTGGAGTTCAAAAAATTACTTAGCAGAAAAAAAAGTTGATTAATCTTTGTAAAAATATTCCCCTTATGTAATTTTTCCCTTATTAACGTAGGTTTTTTTTTTAACAAGTTGAGGTTTAACATATTGAGAAGCTGTACTTATTTGTTTCATCAGTGCTTTCTCTCCTGTCAAATATAATACAGTGTGCTATATGCGGTGCACCAGTTTTGTTGTGAATTTTTCACAACACTAATGATGATATATCCTTTATATCTAGAAATAAAGTTAACAGTTAGTTGAACCAAATAGTCATTTTTAGATCTTATTTTAACTACGCAACTATTTTCTTAATTATATTTGAATTAAAGTATTTTGAAGAAGATGATGCAATATTTTATTCTTATGTTCACCATTTCTTAATATTTAAATGTTGCATTAATGTATCTGTAAACAAACAGTCTACGTAAACTTTAACGTATTGCTAATAAGATAAAATTAATAATTGTTGTTGACCCGTCCGTGCCTCAGACATGATATTGTACTACGGTTAATTAGTTTTTTTTTTATTTTGCTTTCCTTCAGCTATCAGAAGTGATATAGAAGTTTAATTATTCTCTTTTACTTATAAATTGTTTCAATGGCGATCACTGGACTCAGCCATATTTAGATTTTAGAATTAGAGGTCTGGCTTTATCTAATAATAAAAATCTCAGACACTATTTTAGTATTTTTATGCATTCTCCTCCTAGGTTTAAGGAAACAGAATCTGTGAGCAGTTCAATAGAAAGAATCACTTATTGAAACTCAGTATGTGCCGCTCAATCCAGTATAGTGACTGAGACAATTATTCTGAGATCACCTGTGAAGGAATGAAAGATTAGGAAAGGGGGAACTTTGGCAGTTTCCTTTGATGTGTTAGTTATATTTGATGATATTAACTAATGTATGGGGATTTAAACTGAGAGATTAAGTTATATCAAGAGTGTTCAGTGATTAGATATTGAATGAAGATTTATAATTACTATGTTAGTCGCTGATGATTCAGTTTGTCATTAAATAATAGTAATTTTTTACTGAGTTCAGTGAAAGGAAGGGATTCTCAATTTAACCTGTTTGTAATTTCAAGTATGTACATTTATTTATATTGTATGTTCATGCAATATTCTTGTAGAGGTGGTTCCTCTAATAGCCTTCCGTTTATAAATTTTTTCTGACAATTTAATGGTGAATTTTTAAGCAAAAATTTGTATGTCTACCTAGACAATTTATTGATTTTTCTTCTTTCTCATCAGTGTTTCAGATTGTTTTATTGTAACTTAAATGGTGTAGTGTGATGCCATTTTGTAACTCAACGTTTTTCAAAGAAGTTATCGGAAAACAGAATAAAAGATATATATATTTTTCTTGTATTCCAAAGGGATTTACATTACACTTGGTAGCAGTCTCTTTACATTATTTTTCTGGCTTTTTTTTTCATTTTTATTGAGATCCAAGTTTCTTCCTTTAAAATGTTTCTTACAAGCATCCTTTTGCATATAAAAAGTGATTTTTTTTTTTTTTTTACTTAAGCAGGTTTTAAATTGAAATATTTTTTTTTTTAAATATCAGATTTTTAAAAAATCCACTTTGCAATTCTTTAAATTTAGAATTTTGATGTCAGCACCAAATTAGTGGAAGCTGTTTTTAATTACATTACTGTGTATAGTTTTAAATAAGGGTTACTAAGTAGTAGCTTCTCTTTTTCCATTGTCTGAAAATTCAATATATTAAGAATTGAAAAAAATATTAAGTTATTAGTACATTTTTTGAAATTGTTTTATTTGATAAAATCTCAGTTTTACGTATCGTGAAAACCTATTTAAATTGTAAAATCTTAGTGCTCTGTCTCATAAGGAGGAAAGTCATCTAGCTGTAATTGTGTTATATCTCTTCTTTCTTAAAGTCCAGAGAAATTTTTTGAAAATAGGCATGAAAGATAAAAAAATTGTTTCATTGAAAGTGTAATAAATAATGAAATGTAGAACTTTTTGTACTGTGTACAAAATCCTGATATTTTTTGAAGAGCATGTCTTAAAATTGTAATATAGTCAGACCTCCAGGTAACAAAATTCACAACTTAAAAATTTTTGTGAATTTTCAGAAAAAATGTTATGTAAAAAAAGAGTGTTTCTATACATTGAAAATAATTTTGATACCAAAATTATTTCAAGATGAATCAGTATTTTATTCCGTTAATAATGATAGTGTAAGAAGTTACAAGAAATGAAATATTGAGCAAAGAGAAAAACTTGGCACCCAGATTCTTTATGATTCCACCAGTTCATGTAGTGAGGTTGGTTCATTACAGTATTCAGCTGCTAAAAACTAATTTTCAGATTATAAAAAACATATTCTTTTTTCATAAAATTTGAAAAAAAAAATTAAAAATACATATTTTAATAAATACTTTTTTAATCAGCTGAATAAAGTTTAGGTTTTCATAAGATTTATTAAGGATCAGGAGTCTTAATTCCCTGTAGTCTTATCATTTAAATCAGGTTTTCTCTTCCACTCTCATCAACCTCCCTCTCTCTCTTTCTCTCTCTCCCCCCTCTCTCCCTCTCCCTCTCCCTCTCCCTCTCCCTCTCCTCTCTCTCTCTCTCTCTCTCTCTCTCTCTCTCTCTCTCTCTCTCTCTCTCTCTCTCTCTCTCTCTCTCTCTCTCTCTCTCTCTCTCTGTGTGTGTGTGTGTGTGTGTGTGTGTGTGTGTGTGTGTGTGTGTGTGTGTGTACATGTACATGTACAAGTGAATGCAAGTATGCTTGGTTGAATGGATGTGCATGCACACTGTTGCACTTTCCTATCTGTGGCTACTGTTTACAGGTAAACAATAATTTTGATTGTTCAAAATTACTTCAAATATAGTTTAACTTATTTATGAGTCGTGTGTTCCAGAGAGCATTTTGACGCTGCAGATAATCTGTTTTTTCTTTGAAAGAATTTGATTTTTTAAAGATTTGTATTAAAATTATTGTAATACTTTTAATTTGGAGTAATGATTGAGCATGCTTTATTAAACTATTTAAAGTGAGCTTTTTCTGCTATGTAATATATACTCCTGATATTAAAATGCTTTCTGATGATCAAAAAGTTGAAGTTCACTTTTTGGCCAGATGCGGAGCAAACATTTATATTGATGATTACGTGGAGTTAATGTGTACGTCAGTTAATTTTACAAGACCCTTGATATGGTGTTTTGACTTAGATTTCATAATATAATCATACACTATCTAGGATAAATTAGTTTCAGTTAATCCCCTGATGGTTTATCACTATCAGTTATAAAGATTGATAACAGTATAAGTCCGTAACAGTATAAAAGTTTGCTTTATTGTATTATTAACCTTGTAATATATTGATTAAATCTCTATTTATTTTCACTCTAAGTTAATCCCACATTTTTTACTCTGGTTTACTAAGAACAAACAACCGATTCATTTTCATTAGATTCATTGTATGTCAGAATGATCCAGGTCTTTTGAGCTTAGAACATTCTTTTTTAAGATATATTTATTACATTTGTCTGCTTATAACACAGATCTCTGTAATCAGTTCTTGAAAATATTATCTGTAGTTTATTATAAAGTATTACGTGGATGAACAATTTTTTTTTCTGGTGTTGTACTGATAATGTGATACTTATGAAACACTTGGAATTTTCATTTAACTGACATTAGTTGTCAGGTCTATTGATTAAAAAAAATCCCATTCTCTATTTTGCATTATCATTTTTGTGAAGGTGTGAATTGAACAACTTTCAATAAAATTCTGCTAGTAAGTTCATTTGATGAGAAAATTAAAATTTTTTTGGCAACTATTGGAAAATATTCTTGCTCCTGCAAGAGTTTAAGCATTGCTCAGTTTCATATCTCTAATTGGTTTTTCTATAAAACTGTCAATAAAATTATTAAAATTTTATTATAATTATATTAAAAAAAAATTTTTATTAAAAAAAAATTGAGAATTTTGTGTTGGCTATGTTAATTATTCTTATCATATTAATAATTTATTAACTTATAATTAATAAAAGATCAAGACTGAAGATAACCCAAAGAACAAAAGACAAACATACTTTGTTATTTTTATTTTTTTACTGTATAAAAAATTCCATATGACTTCAAAAATAAAAGTAAAAATTCACTATGGTGTGTGAATGAGGAGAAAGGTTTTTTTGTGGTTCTCAGGTTATTAGACTGGGACCCACCGGGTTGGTATAGAGGTGAACTCGTCATCACAGATCAGCTGATTGAAGTTGAGCGTTCTAAGGTTCAGAACCTAGTAAATGCAATTACTTTTATTCAGATTTGAATATGAGATCGTGGATACTGGTGTTCTTTGGTCGTTGGGTTTCAATTAATCATACATCTAAGCAATGGTCTCAACCTGAGACTGTACAAGAATACACTTCATTTACATTCATCCATATCACCTCATTCATCCTCTGAAGTAATACCTTATGGTGGTTCTGTAAGCTAAACAGAAAAAAAGAAAGAGTTATTAGACTGGGGAATAATTGAAAATTTTCTCTAAATTACTTTATATATATTTTTTTAAATCTTGAACACATTTGTTCATTGGGGATGGAGTTAAATTTTATCTCTTTAATTTATGTTGCTTGCAAAGTGGACTTGAACAGTAACCATTCTGGATAATTTTTAATTCACGATCAAGCATTTGATTCATGTCACATTAGTTTCCTAGCTTTCCAAAAAATTAACTGTTAATTTGACATAATCTTGCAGCATGTTAATTTCATATAGTTTCTATATGAAATAATATGTTCTTCTCTACTCATTATACCATTTTGGAGAGGAATAGATGCCAATTTGATATAGTTGTGCAGGCATCGTGTTCTGCAATTTTATTGATTGATGCCGTTGTTTGCCTTCTTTGATTGTTTGAAAATCTGTTCTTGCTCTCTAATAACTTAGTCTATCATTTTCCCTTATCTTGTATCATATATCTTCATAATTAAACATTTTTTAATGTATTAGTAATATATTGGTTGTTGTAGTGAAGGGTAAGTTTTGGAGTTGCTGCTTAAGAAAGTTCTGACACCATCTTTCTTAGAATATATTTCATTTCTATGTATTTCTGTTCGCAGTGGTATCCACTAAATGGTATCCTACTAAGTTTCATCTACAACTCTGGAGGAAGTAAATGATCTTATTTGTTGTTACTAGGCAACTGCTGGTCTTGAAGTGATGTTATTGCTTGGGTTGGAGAAACAGAGTAGCAAAATACCACTGTCTTTTTATGCTCGCTTCATTAATTGATGCATTAGAGCTTAAGCCACTTATTGTCTTTAATTCATTATGCTAATTGCAAATAGTACAGTGTGGCACAAGGAACTGGAAATTTTGCAGTAACTCACAAAAGTAAAAAAAAAATGAATGTACAAGTTCTATTGTTGAAAACAAAAAGTAAATTACATTCCGTTAAATGTCCCAACACAAAAAATTTCAATTTCTAAAAACAATGTCTATAAGATGATGGTCATTTGAATGTTTGCATTCCTGGAAGCAAATGTTGAGATTTTGCATGGCACATTGAAACACATCTATCAGAATTCATGGGATCATGTAGTCTTATGAAGATGGTTTCAATGCCCTTGTAAAAAAAAAATGAATTCAGTTGAGGTTCAAATGAGTTCAAATGAGGTTTCAGTTTCTGTACAACTTGAAAACCCTTTTGTAAGGGTGAAACTTCAAATCGCTGTGGAGTATTTGGCAGACAGTTGTTCAGTTTAGGTTCAATTCTGTTGCGCGTTTCCTTGCTAATCATCGTGAGCTCTTTCCAATTGTGGCCCAAACTGTTTCAGTGTCTTTGGGGTTCGTTGATATTCGGTGGTCTCTTTTTTAGAACTGAACCCGTTTCCTCGAAATCTCAGCCCATGTCCTGATGCCATGGCAAAATGGAATGCAACCATGACATCCTAAATTGTAATGACGTTGGAATTCCTGTTGAACAGCAGTCACACTGTCACCATTCTTGTAAAACGCACTTCACAGCAAATGCACTTTTGTACCAGTGCACTGGGCCAAGATTACTAAATGACAGGTAGTTGTGTACAGAAGGATGCCACTCCCATCTTTCTACCAGCTCCTCAGGATTGCCACTGCTACTTTCAAAATTTTCCGTTTCGCTGTGGCACCCTGACTGGCCACAAACTGTTTCAGTGTCTTTGGGGTTCGTTGATATTCGGTGGTCTCTTTTTTAGAACTGAACCCGTTTCCTCGAAATCTCAGCCCATGTCCTGATGGCATGGCAAAATGGAATGCAACCATGACATCCTAAATTGTAATGACGTTGGAATTCCTGTTGAACAGCAGTCACACTGTCACCATTCTTGTAAAACGCACTTCACAGCAAATGCACTTTTGTACCAGTGCACTGGGCCAAGATTACTAAATGACAGGTAGTTGTGTACAGAAGGATGCCTCTCCCATCTTTCTACCAGCTCCTCAGGATTGCCACTGCTACTTTCAAAATTTTCCGTTTCGCTGTGGCACCCTGACTGTACCGTCCTAGAAACTTTTAGAAGCAGAAAACTTTGTTGAAAACCACAGCATGCCATATATCCATTGTCTATAGTCAGTGAGCCTTCAATATAGATGTAAAGTCATTCTTTTTTTATGTAGATGTGATATTTGTCCAAGGTTATGGTTTTAAGAACATCTGTACTGCCAGTTTCTTAATTCTTTTATTTACATCAAGCCTTAACAGAAATGCTTGTTACTAGGCATTTATCAAGAGAACTGGCAGAAGGTACTTTACCTGCTTGTGAGTATAGTTTCTCTCATTGCATTAAACAAGATTTTTCTTTTTTTTAGACAATAAGGATGGTTTTGGGAACTATATGGGTAAATTTCAGAGGTTGTCTGATTAAGTTTTCCTTCAGAATTGCTAATCTTTCTGATGTTAAAGATAAATTATTTGTTTACTGGTAGCCATAACTTGTAAGAACTATGTTTTTAACAGCTCTTCTAGTGAGGCACATGGTTTAATTTTTTTCTAGTTATGGTAGACTTCATCGAAGAAGTTACAAAAGTTTATTCAAGTAATATGTTGATTCTTTGTTTACTTTAGTGATATATTGATTAATTGCCATTTGAAGTGCATTCTGATTATTATAATTTGTTTGTCTAGGGCTAAGAAGCGTATGGAAGGTGAGAAAGTATTTGGTAATGCTATTAGTCTTGGGTATCCTAGAGCCTTACCAATTGATGGTAATTCATCTTCAAATATTCAACAGTCTTCTTCGCCTATGAAACCTCGTTTTAGTAAGTTATGTGAATAATTAAAACTATCTGGATTTGTTTTTCTTAGAATAAACTGCACTAGATTTTCTGATAATATAACAAGTATTGTAGGTTATTTTGAAATTATACAATTCTCATTTGTATTTTTTAAAGGCAAATTATTATTTTTTGCTTTAACTGGGGTATGTTGCCCCAGCAGTTTCTTATGTATTCAGGAGGCAGATTTGGTGAGATTTGCAGTTTACACAGTTATCCATTTATCACTAAATTTTTAACTTGGCATGCTCAAAAATGCTATATTTTTCAATACATTTATTATAATAATATCTTTTAAGTTTATTTATTTAATTGTTTAAACAATGACATTTTTATATGTAGATATACTATATTTATTCGAGTATCCCCACCCCCGAATATAAAAAAAAAATTGAGTGTATACCAGTATTTTAAAGTGCAACAGATATGATAAAAAAATACGTAAATACGAAAATATTCAGAAAGTAAAGCATTTAATTTGTTCATTTAAATTACAATATTAATATTACATTAATAATTAATTACCATAAGTACTAGTTTAGTTCTGAATCAGTAGGCCAGTAAAACGAAAAGAAAGTATCATGTTGAAAAGGATCATTTCAATACACTTTTTAATATGAAATGTTATTTTTAATTAATCACTATTACTGTCAATGTCTGTAGAAGAGTTACCGGTAGTCTCCACGTGCCTCTGCCAATGGTGATCATCTTCACTCACCACCATCAAGTTCATTAGATATTCTGCATTTTTAAAAATTTTTCCTTACTAATTCTGTGGAAATACCTTCCCAAGCATCTTTTATCCAAACACAAACCTGGTGAAAATCTGAGCGTTTGATTCTCCCTGTAGGCATGAGAAAGAAATTTTCATCAGCCATCCATTTACTATATAGTTGTTTTAATGCAGATTTGAATGGTTTATTAATGCAGACATCTAGTGGTTGCAATAGAGATGTCAATTGTATATTACTTGGTCTGTCATACCCTTTTTTAAAATGTCTTTCACTTTATCAGTCTTATAATGGATAACTATCCATTACTAGCATACCAGTATTTTTTTTTATTAAGTAAATATCCTGATCGCTTTTGCCGTACACACCTGATCCAATCTAAAATTAAGATTTTGTCCATCCAACCTGATTCCTGTGCTGTGATAATAACTCCATCATTTACCTGTACGGTAGGAAGAGTTTTTCTTTTAAAAACAATGTACGGAAGTAATTTTGATCCATCAGAAGTAATGCAAAGCATAACTCTACACCTTTGTGTTTCATTACCACCCGTGTGAATCGTAACACTTTTTTCACCTTTTTTGTTTACGGTTTTGTCAAATGGCATTTTAAAATATACGGGGGTTTGATCACAATTTTCTATTTGAGAAGGCAAATAGCCTTTATCTTTTCTAAGATTTATTATGTATTTGTGAAAATGTAATATTTTTTGTTTATAAGCATCTGGAAGTCATTGAGAAATGGTCGTCTTTCATCTTATTGACAAATCATTTCGTGCAAAAAATTGTCTTATCCATCCACGGCCTGCTTTAAAATCAACTTTATTCAATGATTTAGCGATTTCATGAGCATATGAATGACGTATTTCTGTTGTGACAGCATAACCGCATTTCCTTTTTTCCATAACAGTATACAATTTTTTTTCTATGTCTGTGTATTTTGGTTTTAAGCCACGAAAAGCCCTTTTATTACCAGTGCCTTTCACCAGAAGTTGTTTCTTCTTATGCCAGTCTCAAACGCAGCTTTCATCTACGTCAAATTTTTTTCCTGGTGCCCTATTTCCAATTTTTTCAGCCTCTTCTATAACGCACAGTTTTTCATTTACTGTAAAAGATCATACACGCTGTCCTTTTGTACTCATTTTAATGCTGTAATTAAAATAAATCACCTTATTAAATTTTACAAGATAAACTAAACAGATAAAATGCACATAACCGTCCACATATACAAACAGTACAATGACTATGGTGAATAAACAAGACGACGACGGGTAACTGATAATGTAACTGAAGTGTCATTAGAACGGGATGCAACCTACACAGAATGAATGAGTTTTATAAAAATACCGTAACTTTGTTCCTATCGATAATATGAACAGGATGTTAATAATTAAGGATGTATTCTGTATAAGCGGCATCTGGTATTGGTAAACGAAAGCCTAATGTAACTATATTTACGTGATTGAATTTAGGTACTTCTAAGAAAACGTTTACTTTACATAAATTATCCTGGCTAAAGGCTATGTTTCAAGTAAGCCCCGCACCCTTATTTTTTCTCTCCAATTCCAAGAAAAAAAGTGCGGGGGGTACTCGAATAAATACAGTATTAATATATAATTTTAAGATAACTGATGGATTTGTTGTGATTATGTTAATGAAAAAATAATACCGAGGAATAAACATACTTAACATAGATTTCAACTATTATTGTATAAATTACAAAGCTCTAAATAGTCATTAAAAATTCAGATTGTGAAGGAATGTTTGTATAATGACCCATCCCAAGTTGGTGGCAGTGTAGTCCATAGTTGGATACAGAATATTGGTGGGTACACACATTGCTATGTCTTGTAGTTGGGATGGAGTATTATGTAATTAATGACCGTGCATAGCATCTGTTACTGTAGTACACACACACACACACACACACACACACACACACACACACACACACACAATTTGTAAAACAAGTGGGATTGATCTTGGTGAGAGGTGTGCCAAAGTTTAGATTTCTCATAGTTTTTAAACATTTTCTATAACAGCACATGGTGGTAGCAGGCCAAATTTTGTTTCTAAAATACATTAGAAAGTACAAGGATACAAAGTACTTCTTAATCAAAATTGCATCTTTTAGGAAAACAAGTTCCAACATTGAAAACAGTATCATTAGGGAAGTGTTATATTTGAGTATAGTCTATACATTTCATTCACAGAATGTGCAAGCCTCTTGTTTTGCATTATAATATGAGATGCATTGTAAATGGACTGTCATAAAGATGGGGCTCTCTGGATAATTTGTCATCTTAAAGTGCCTGTGTGAATTTATATAGATGAATATGTATGTGTACTTGTATTACGTTTAAATAAATGGAAGTTAGATACAGAACTATTTAATTTTTTAAAGGAGTTCTCACTGAAACTTCCAAAATCAATTCTATGCTTTTTGATAACCATGATGCTAGTGTGAGTAATTAGCTTATGGACAGATACAAAGCTTACATGTTTCTTACAGAAAATTGTTATAAGAATCTTTTTATTGTTGGTGTATTGTTAATTGGTATGAATTTGTAGTGGTTTTTTTTTTTTTTTTTTTTTTTTTTTTTTTTTTATTATACATTTTGTTACTTGCATTTAGTTGTAATCATTATCTGTAAGCTTAATTCTCTGTGGCTTAATCATTATCTGTAAGTTCTTTTATCTTTGGAAGAGGCAAATTAGAACATTTCTTGAAAATTATCAATTTGGAAAAAATATTACTTTTTCCTACACTGGGAATCCTTTGCTGGGGACTCAGTTTTTATAGATAGGGTGTGAATTATTAGAATGGAAATTTGAATTGCATCAATATAAATTCTCTTAAATCAGTATTTATAAAATAACAGTCAATAATATAAAGCTGAACTATAAAAATAATAGTAAAAAACATTCTTCAGGTTTAAAATGTATACCAGAATTAAGTATTTTGCATTATAAAAAATGTATAAAAATCACATAACTGCATTATGTGAGAGATTCAATTTTATTTTAAGAAATCTTTACAGATATTCAAAAATATGTGACAATAAATTTCATAAGAATTTTTCCTAAGCTGTTTTTGAAATATTCTTTTTAAAATTTTGCAAATTGGTAGTTTTTTATTTATTTATTTTTACTTTTTTTTAAGAAAGTATTCACAGCTTTTTTTTTATCCCATTAGTACGGTTTATTAAAATTTCATTTTATTAATTTCAGTGTAACATAGGCGTGTGCTTCTTTTTTAATTCTTGTATTTGTAATATGAGAAAAATGGTAAACTGCCCCAATTTCCTTAGTGGCTCACGGTCTCTCCATGGATTGTCTGTTCCTCCCTCTATTTTCTTACTTCTCTTTCTTCTTCTAATAGAAATTGATCAACCATCACAGAGGGATGGCAGTAGCTGATTGAGCGGTTGTTCTTTAATGGACTCTGGGTCCCTTTTTGTGGTTGTATCCTGATGACTTTATTTTTCCTTTGTATTGTAGAAACAGCCTGACTAGTGGTTGAAGTGCTTATAGGGTAAAACATAAAATGTAGGCAGTAGAATAATATCAGCTCAGTTCTCCTGTGATCAAAATCTAAAAGCCATTAAATGTGATTATTTATTTTTTATGTAGATATGCAACGTAGAAAGATGGATGATAACAGTACATTATTCAGTCAGTATCAGCAAACTACAACAGGAGTTCCTACCACTGCCATAGTACAATATATGGGACCAGCATCGCATCAAACAGTTGGAAGTCACTGGCAAACAACTCAGCATATTCATCCTTCAGCTACTGTTTTGGGGTATAATTTTAATGATTTAATATTTTGTTCATTATTAAGAAACTTATAAATCAGCTATGTAACTTATTGATGTTAAAAAAGTTGTTTTTTTTTTAACTCGTTGCCTTTAAACATGATGTTTTTATTACCTTTTTTTTTCTCTCTTGGACCACCGTTAGGTATTACTTCATAGATTGAAATGAAACGACAATTTTGTAGCATGTGAAAATGCCATGCCTGACAGGGATTCGAATGTGGGATCTCCAGATGAAAGGCTGATGAAAAGGCGAGTGATAGTTACCACTTGTGTCATGGCGGCCGACATGTTTTATTAACTTTGCTGATGATTAAGTACAAATTTCTATACTGGTGCTTTGTTGTTTTTATTTCTTTATGATCTTGGGATTTTGCTGACAACTGTCTGCTTTACACTTGTTATTCTATTTCTGAAATAATATATATCTTGTTTTTTCTAATTTGAGACATGGCCAGTCAGCTAATTATTTTATGTGGCCATTTTTCACAAGTTGTTTTATTCTCATTTGTTCTATTTAGTCTTCTGTAAACATGAGTCATAATTTCATAATTCCGTTTGCATTTTCATAATATGCCGGTTTTTTCTTCAGTACTGTTGCCCAGCTGTCTGGGTGACTTATTAACTATGAGGGTAAGTCAATTATTATCCGCAATTTAGTTATATTTTTGTTTATGTTGGTAGTACTGCTGTATTGCGTAGATGACAGTACTACTAACAGTAGTATGACAGTATTAAACCATGCATACGTGGTTTAATTGTTGTTATATCTGTGCAGGTTTGATGCGCTGCTAGGTTAGTTCCATTATTGCTGCCCTGCTGTTAACCCTTAGCATCATAGTCAATCACTTCCTGAATCTTGCATTTTGTTTTGGTATTGTTATAATCAAGCTTTCCACAAAATTTATTCTTTGATTAATTCCTTTCTCTTAAGGAGTTGAAATTGTATTATGTAACAAGTATTGTTTTGTAAGATCATCATAATATTAATTTTTTTAGTTATTTTATAATATGCTATACTTTTATTATGTTAATATTAATGAAATTAGGATACGTTGAAGAGTTTTTTGTACATCACATTCTAAGACTTTTCTACGAAGGAAAGAAATTTTATTGAACACTGGTCATGTGTATCAGTTGAAGAAAAAAAGGAGTACCAAATATGAAGAGAAAAGGAATACCATATCCTGATTTCTTAATAAAGTGATCCTGTGTGTTTCTCATATCATAATCATTGTCTTTTACTCTATTACTCCTTCTTTAGACCTTTGTATATTAGGCTTGTTAATCATAATAGTGTATTACTTTCCTTGTTTTTCTTTTTCTATCTGGGCTTTTTTTGTTTGTAAATATTCAGATTTACAAACAGACATCTGCTTTCTTACGAATTAAAACGATTCTTAAAACAATAACTTGAATTTTTCCGTAGGTTTTTTAAAGTTGTAGTATACAGTTTTTCTGATACTATTGAGTTTTCTTGTTTTCCTTTAAGTATTAGTTTCTCTCTGGAAGAAAACCCTTTAATTAATTTATTAAATAAAATAACATTTTAATAATTTCTATATGAAACTTTTTTTTGAATGATTGAAACCTATTTGATGTGAAAAATGTTTGTTATTAATATTCTATTTAATTTAATTCTTGTTTTCTGAAATCTTAATATTAAAAGTATCCCTATAAAAAAAAAAAAAAAAAAAAAAAAAAATATAAAAATTATAAAAATAAAGTTGCTTAAAATCCTATCTTTTTTTATTTTTATTTGTTTGAAAACTTTCAGGATTGAAATTCTAAAAAAAAGAATGAGGGCTCTTGTTTACACCTTTAAAATTATACTTTGTTTTTTTTTGAAAACTTTCAGATATTATTTTTGTTTTATTGAAATGATTGCTAAAATACCAGTCATAATATTTCTTTGTCTGACTAAATCAGATAACTAAATAACTGATCTTTCTGTCGATCTGCCTTTCCTTTACTTTGTTGATAAGCATGTATCTCCTTTGGTATGTGATATCATCATTTATCTACATCAAAATGATTTTTTCCATTGTATTAATTTTCCATTTTCATATTCTTTCTCATTTCCATTTATTGTAGCGATTTGTATTCTTTTTGTCATGTACCGGGTTCACTTTCAAACATCTGTACATGCGTTATTTATTTATTCTTAATATAGAAAAAAAAACCAAACGTTTAAATTGATGAATTCTATGTCAGTATATTTTATTTATGAAATATTGTGATTATCTCATATCTTCTTTTCTTATCTCTAGTTCTCTTTCTAGTTTTCTTTATCTTAAATTCTTTTTTGCCAACTTTTTTTATTATTATTGCCTCTATTATTAGTAATTTTTTTTCAGAATATATGGAGGTGGCCATCATTTAATGCAGTTACCTCATATGACACAGCAAGCTCATCTAACCTCAATGCCTACTATAATTCATACTCATGGACCGGCATGTACATCACAACAAACAGTTGATGGTCTTAGTGGTAGTCATACTGGAGCTTTGACATCTAGTGCCACTTGTATATCAGCTTGTAGAACTTCTGCACCGGGCATATGGAGTTACAATAACACATCTGCTGTTACATCATCAGGAAGTCCTGCATCTGCAGCTAATAGTCATCGTATATTAACTAATATATCTAATCATAATACGGTTCAAAATCAGATCTTTAGAGGGCGTCCAATATTAGGTACACATAATGTTATCAATGAACATTTATCTCATAATGTGGAAATTGATAAAAAACAGTTGCAGTCAGAAAGTGTCTTACAGTGGTTGCATAAAAGTAATAATAAATGTAGTAAAAATAATCTTGTTGGTACTGATTCTAATAATGATGTATCTAGTTCTACCCAAACTGAAAGTAAGTTCAAAATTAAATATTTTTCTTTCAGATATGAATTGATATAGAAATTAAGAAATACATATAAGTAACTAATCATCTGGGGTAGTTTTTATTAAGTGTATTAAAGAAATATTACTTATACATGCTTATTACTATGTATCTGACCTTGAGGAGGGATGATAGATGTCTCATGTAAGGAGAAGAATAAACTAACCTAACTCTCCACATGATGACTTTTCATTTCATTTTCAAAACTCAGTAATATAGGCAGTTGTCTTAAGATATAAATAAAAGATGATAATTACTTTTTGTGAACATTGTTACTCAGAAAATAGCTGTCATCAGAACTATAGAACTATTAGAACTGAGTCCTAAAAAGCAATTTGTGTGATTTAATATTCATGTTTTATCATTGACTTGGAATTTAAATGAAAGTTATGATTGAATTGACTGCTGTCTTGTCTTATGTTTGAATATGATATCCCCAGCTCAGAATTTAAAATTAGGAAGTTAGTGCTGGATTAAAAAACAAACTAAAACAACAACTTTTCTTAATTTATTGTTGACTTCTAAAAGTCAAATTAAAGAAGATTTGAAATACATTTTTTTTAATACGTCTTTTGAAGTTTTTTTAACATTTTTTAAAGCCTTATTTCATTTTACATTTTTATGTAAGTTAGTTTTACTTAATTTCTCCCAACATTGATAAAAAATGTTGCTCTCAGGGTATTCAAGGTATGTTATTCTCAGGGTATCAAGGTATTGATAGAAATAAGAGAAAGGAAATAAACTATTTACAAGTGTGAATTGAGGCCTCCTATAAATGTGAGGCTACATATATATTTTTTTTCTTTATGGTCTCTTTGGACCGCGTTGAACTTTTTGCACAACAGATGTCTTCCGTCTGTTATCCCAGTACAATTTCATTTCGTCTCTTGTAACTTGTTTTTGTTCATCAGTCCACTGCGTCCCAGTTCTAGTCTTATCTGTAAGTTTCCGGAAAATGTGTTAATTAATTTTATTTGTAAACTCAGTTCTGTTACACTCATCGCCTTCGTTCAGTTGTAGTTCGCTGAGGTCCTTCTTAACTTCGACTACCCAATCCGTAGTCGCTTTCATATTTGTTAAAAAACTAAAGACGCGCTTCGTTAACCTATCATCCGGCATCCTGAGTATATGACCGTAGAACTTGACCCTTCGTTTTCTCATCGTCAACGTCAGCGGTTCGTTGTTCCCTTTATAAAGTTCTTCGTTTTCTTCTTAGTTTGTAAGATCCGTCTTCTAGTTTTCTTGGTCCCAATATTTTCTTCAAGATTCTTCTTTCACGTATTTCCATTTCCTTCAGTTAAAATATACTGTAATTTGTTGAAATTTTTTTCACAACACGGTAGCATAAGACTATGAAGGGCGGCAATCAGATACCAACATATTTTCGTGGAGCGCGGATCATTGTGATGGGAAAAGGTTAAGAAAGGATTTGAAATTTTCACTTTTCAATATTCATATCACTGAACTTTGGCTAATGTTATGCTTTCTTGCTGCTTTTTGAATCGAGGAATGAGGATTCCCAATAAAATCTTGCCTATTCTCTAATGATTTGTTATTGTTACTTGCAGATTTAGGCCTCCCTGGTTTTTCTCTATTACTATTAATGCTCCCTGTTTCTTCAAATTGTTGCTTGTTGATGCCGTATCTTTTGAAATAGGGTTACGATTATTAAATGTTGAAAATTCACATACTTCATTATATGACCTAACTCTATTGCCAAAGCCCCTCATCATTAAAAGTGTGACCTTCTCCTGTTCACTAAGTGACATGGTGGTAAAAAAGATGTAAATAACAAAAGTGACTTACAAATGTGGTAAAGGCATACAAAATCCATTAGCCAACTGATCAAAATAAATTCTTGTAAGAAACTAACAGTGTAGTAATGAAATGCTTCTAAAAGCATTTATAAAACATATTTAAATTTTAAAAAATTAAATTTAACTTTTAAAATAGATTTTAATTAAATTCAGTTTAAATTTTTTTTATTAATTTTAATATTTGAACTTAGTAAATTTAGTAATTTTCAAGATCCAAACTGTAACCCACCAGTTTGGTCTAGTGGTTAAACGCGTCTTCCCAAATCAGCTGGGATATATAATCATTTATAGGAATTCTAACTCGGGAAGATAATTTATGCAGGAATTTTCAAAGAGATTGCAGCAGTCTGTTTTTAATATCTCAATGACTTGGATCGCTGGCACGGATGGAGAACCATAGAGGGCGGTTTTTTACGCAGCTACTCCGAAATAATTCGCAGGAGTCTAAAATAAAAGCTCATTCTTCTAGCGAATAACTTATTTTACATCTCTACGTGATAATACTTCACAAAGCGAGTTCAGCGGACCGTTTAACTAAAGAAAGCGTTTGCCACTTTAAGAAAGAAATGGGCAGGGACTGTATCGGAGTTATGGCCACCGGTCTTTTGAGCGTAGAGTATTTCGCTTGACTGATGGATGCTAGAAATCTGTAAATGCCCAGAGTTTAGATTTAGAGAGAGTTATTTATTTTTAGGTTCGACAGGCAAACCCACCGGGTTGGTCTAGTGGTGAACGCGTCCTCCCAAATCAGCTGATTTGGAAGTCGAGAGTTCCTGCGTTCAAGTCCTAGTAAACCCAGTTGTTTTTACACGGATTTGAATACTAGATCGTGGATACTGGTGTTCTTTAGTGGTTGGGTTTCAATTAACCACACATCTCAGGAATGGTCGAACTGAGAATGTACAAGACTACACTTCATTTACACTCATACATATCATCCTCATTCATCCTCTGAAGAATTATCTAAACGGTAGTTACCGGAGGCTAAACAGGAAAAAGAAAAGAAAAGATCCAAACTGTATCCCACCACCATTTAGGATACAGGCATTATACAGACTTTTTATTTATACCATTTTCTTATGTTAAAGAGACCTTTAAAATGATTTATCGCACAAAGGGTGTTATCATTTAAAATATTTGAGTTACAACCCCTCACCAACCCCCAAGAAGAAGTTGGGAAATTCTATTTCTCATCAAAAGGTAAAGTAGTTGATTGATGCCTTATCCTGAAAGTACAGTATTCAATCTGGAATGGTTTTTTAAAGTTGTTGAGGGGATTTCCATACTTTCGACTTGCTCTGTATATTGATATTTTTTATGTACTAATTAAATTACATTCATATGAAATAATTGTACAACTTTTGTTTTATCCTCTTTAAAATTTGTGATAACAGTTTGTATATCAGCTGTAATTCTCCTGTGATCAATAATTAAATTTATTTTCCTAAAGACTGTGTTAATATTGCCAAACTTTAATTTTAAAATAATTTGAACTTTAGCAGTATTCTAAACTGTTTAATCTGTTATAAATCACTTAAAATATTTGCAGTGAGACCAAATATTTAATGTACTGAGGGTATAGTGGTGAGGCAATCAATACTTCTTTGTTAATTATTATTATTACAGTATTTATTAATTAAAGCAGCTTATGGAGTTAACTTGGAGTTTTATTAAATATTTATTGCTGTGATTTTCATTTTGTTAAATCTTGATCTCACAATTGAAATAATTATGTTGATTTGATTATTTTAATTGCTTATCCTGATTTCTTAATTTATTGTACAGTTTATAACAATTTATTTTCTCCTTTTCTGTACAGTAACTGTGGTGGAGACTGTGTAAAAACTAGTGTTGTGTTAAGTGTTTTGTAGTTTCCTTAGGTTAGGCTAAATGTTTGCTTTTTCTACATTTATTCTATGTTTACTAACTCCTATTTATTCTAATTTTCCTTTTTGATCTTCATTTCATTTTTGCTTGCCATATTACTTTCAGTGCCTTGTTTCATCCTACTTAACAGTTATTGTACTAAAACACTATTTTTCCTGAATGATAAAAAAATTATAATAATATAAATGTTGTACATTTTGGAGTGATGTTGGTTTTTTCTAGGGAGTTCTGGAATGAGAGCTATACAAGTGATGTCCTTTCTGAGATAATTATGTTTACTTTCAATAGAATATTCTATATGTTGTCTTTTTTGTAATGAACTGGTTCCATTTAGTTGTTACTGGATGAGTATATAAAATTTAAACATCAATATCAAAATGTTGCTGTACATGAAGTTGCGAAATGTTTTATGATGGTATTAACACGTCTTTCCAGAATATACAGTAATTTACTTTAAATCTCTTCCAATTAATTGCGTACAAGTATTAATAATGCTATTAATTTGAACTGAATTCAATTGGTGTGATAACTAAGTCATGCATAAAAATTTACATCCCAATCAGGACTTGTCAGAGAAAGTTATAACTTAACCCTACCGACTACTATGCCTTAGAAAAAATATTACTAGACACATTTTCTTGTGCTTATCCCCTCTTTGTGTATAAAACCACTTAAGTTTTGCCAAATCACAATAATTTTATTTTTTTGTTATTTTCAATCAACAAATATTCTATTTTTATTTAATTCTACCCATATCTGAGTTTAGTGTACTGAAGTAAAATGTATATTACTCTTGTAGTTGTTATAAATTGATATTATAAATTTACAATTTACTTATTAGAAACCCCAATGCTATAGATCTCTTCATACTTTTTAAAATACAAATTTATTTACAAATGCAACTGTTAGCTTTAATTCAAACCTTTTGGTTTATCTATCTTTTTCAGAAAAATTAATTTAAGGAAAATTTATTAAAGTTATATTAAAAAAATTTTTTCCCAAACTTCATTGCTAATTAACAATACGAGTATTATCCAGAAAATTCTGAAGAGCTATTAAAAATGATCAAGAACATACTTACAATTTTTATAGCTTTTTGAAGTACAAATATTATTCTATTTTTCTACATTGTTCCTGTCACTTTTATGGTACTTATTGTAATGGAGCACCACAAGCTACATCTGGAGCACCACAAGCTATATCTCTTCATCATAGAAAGATGCAGCTTGCAATATAAGCCATGTATTAACAACTTGTTTGATTTTGTTGCTATCATGGGACTCCGCCACCAAGGAAGAATTCCAAGAACAGGTGCAAGATCCAAATCACTGGTGTAAGGTTCAGGCTGTACTAAGGATAATTGAACTAAGAAGGTCATGAAAACTATTGCATTGTGGCAGCAGCATGGGCAAACATTGTTGTAAATAAACACATTGACCCTGGGAAGCAAGCCACATTGCTTGTTCTTCATCACATGATGCACTTTTTTCAGTATTTCACAATAAACATCATTACCGATTGTTCAGCTTCAAGGCAAGAAGTCGATCAGAAAACTCCTTTTTTTTACCCAAAACACTGTGCACATGATCTAAGCGGAAAACCATCAGCTTGTATGTTGTATTTCTGGGTGATTGTGTGTTGCCATCCCATAGATTTGTCATTTGATTTCAGGCGTTGTGTATGATACCCATGAACTATCCCCAATGACTATACAGATCAATTCATCGCCTTGTTTACTTTGCATAATAAATTTTAATACGCTGCCCAAATGTTTCATTTTGTGATTTTCTATAAGCATTTTAGGGACCCAGTGTACATACAATTTTTGATAATTCAATTTCTCAAACAATTTTGTGTAGAAACAAACATGAAATTTCTATTTGAATCATCTGTTCTCGTTAATATTTTCATCAGTTGCATGCACCAGATCATCTTTAAAGATTGTCATAGATTCTGTTCATCATCATGCTCATTATCAGCCCTTTATTTAACAATTTCACCCATCTCAACATCATATCAATCATTGCATTTTCTGCACAAACGTCACAAATCTGAATAAATTTTTAACGAATTTAATGTTCCTTGCATTCAAGAAATTGATTATGACCAAATTTCACATTTGGTCATGATTTAAAACTCAATAACTGATTTTAAACTTAATAAACACACTAAGAAGCATAAAGACTGGATGATTGAATAAGAATGGTGTCATTATCATCCTAAGATAATAGGCAGCTCAGCACGCTTTTGTGGAATTGCAATTTTAGTGCTACAGCAATAATTATAAAGAGAACTTAATTTATGGATATTCCTCATACTTTCTTAAGGTTGATTAATCCTTGTATGTTTCTTAATTGTCTGAAATTGTTAAATTTAAAATAAACTATTCTAAATTTCATCATCTAGTGCTGGTGCATTGCATCAGATTCCTAAACTTCCTCAATTATAATTTGTGATTTTTTTTGTTATTATGATTTATTTTTTTGCAGGCTGTGCAATAGTAGAAGATTGTTGTAAATTATCAGATATTAATAAAATTACTAGTGATAATAATACGTCAGCAACTTCTACCGGCTATATGTTGAACAGTATTAACAACATAAAGCAACAAACTAAATGCAGGTCATCATCTCCATTGAACAAGTCCAAGAATATTGCTAGTAATAAGCAATGGCAGCCACTGCAACCTGATAATAGTAGTAATAGTTTTTCAAGAGAAGACAGTCATTCTTGGTCACGAAATAAGGTAATTTTTAGTTTTGTTATACGTGTATTAAATCGATTTTAAATCTTAAATTTAATTTTCTTTTATTTTGCCCATTGATTCTAAATTTTTTAAATTATTATTTATATTAAAATATTATAATTAGCTCCATATTAATAGTATTATTAAAATTGCTGTATTGTATTCTTGTTTCTTGGTTAGACCGGGTCAAATGTAAATCGTAGGTGCCGTACTCCATCTCCCTATACATTGATTGGTGTAAATTTATCTATTCCATCTTCTACAGCCCATGGTGGAAATCGTCAAAATCACTGCCATAGTGACAGTGAGGTAAATATGTACTGTTTTTTGTTTTATTGATTCTAATAAATTTAAAAAAAATTATTTTCTTGTTGCTGTTTTTGTTTTTCTTTACCTTTGTGAGCACTTTTATAGTGGTCATTGTTATTTTATCATACAGTTTATTCAACTCTCGTGTAGATATTTAAAATAAGAGAAAACAATTTCATTTCTTTTGTCAAGAAAAATAAGCTGCTTTATTGTATCGGTTATCTGTGAGTGAAATTTATTGTTCTGTCATGTTTGTTACATAGACAGATGAAATTTATTCTTCTGATATGGATTTTTCATGTATATTAATGACTTATCTATCACATATTTTGACTGATTTAGTAGTTTTTTTTTTCACTGGACCTTGATTAATTTATCTAGTGTAATATAGTATCAATTTGAATGGTCCTTATACACATTTTAATGGGGGTTAAAAATTTACCCTATTGTTAATGGCAGCATTACATTTTTTTTTGTAACAAATACTGTTAAGTAGAATAAAATAATAAAGTATATATTTTCATTCTGATGTATCAAAATAAGTTTATTATTTTACATGCTCATGTATTTTTTGACCTGTAAGTACTTGAGAGAATAACAATTTATTGTTGGTAAATAAATAAAATTCCATGTGGTCTTTTTTGTTTTGCAGAAAATGTTCAATCCTATTGCATCATCATCATCTTCAAGCGGAAGTGGCAACAGCCCTGTTGAACTACATGTAACAAATCTAGATCAAAACATAGATCCGATTGAAATGAAAAAAATCCTGATGAATATGTTTCAAGAAAATGTCATGGTAAGTTTTGTATTTTATAAAGTATTACCCAGAAATAGATTTATTATTCAGTACAGTAAAACCTCCCCAAATGGAATCTGATGGGACCGAGGACGAATTTTGTTTTGAAGAGGTTTCCATCTTGCAGAGTTTTTAATAATCAAGCTAATTTATCGTGAGTTCCTCTGCTATGAATTATACAAATATAAAGTGAAGTTAGACAAGGATAAATGTTTGGAATAATGTGGAAATTATACTGCATATAGAAAACATTAACCACTAATTTTCAAAAATTGTTCAGTTACATTAAAGGAGGGTGTAATTTTATTTTTACAAGTAGTAATCTTTCGTTTAAAAGTTACATTTAATTAGAAGAAATATACTTTAAAACACAACATGACCTAACTCTAATTCTAAAATAATCAAGTACAGTTTTGTTTCAATAACTTAACCTTGGAACTTTCATTTTCAATAATTATACACTTCAGTAGTACAAGAAAGTAGAAAAAATTTACATAGCCTAAAACACAACATGATCTAACACTAATTCTAAAATAAAATCATTTTCTAAACTAGTCAAGTACAGTATTCTGTTTCAATAATATTTCTAGGAGTTAACTTATTTTGTTGTGGTTAATTGCTGTTTTTACGAATCGCAAATTCTTCCAGCTGTGCAACCATATCCAAAGTTTTTTCGAAACTGTTAATTTTGTTTTCTGGGTCCTCTTCTTGTCCTTCTTCTGAACTTTTGTTGATCTTGCTACCTTCAGACAAAATAATTTCATCTACAATCTGAAATCCTTCTGTTATGAAATCAGTATCAATACCCATCTAGTCTTCAGCATGGAACAATGTTTGACCACTTTCTTGCAACAGAAATTTAACTTCACACAATATTGTTTTATTGCGCAAAGTACAAGTGTTGAAAACATAATCATTGGTTTCCATACAGAAACCAGTTTCTTTAAACGCATTTTTAACACAGTTATTTGTAATTTGTTTGTTCGATGAAGAGAGCCATCTTAGTACATCCAGAACCGTAATTTTATGCATCAGTTCTTAAACGGATGAACATGAATCCATACTGGCGACTAGTAACGCCAGAATGTGTTTCCGATAAAGAATTTTTATATTTTTAATAACCCCTCTGATTCATTGGTTGAGTTACACTAGTTTTGTTTGGAGGAAAGAACACAAGTTTTATGTTAGAATAATATCCATGAAGGTGACACAACACATTCTCTAAAAACAGTAGAATATTTCTATTTCCATTAACCATTTTTTCATTTAAATTATGTAGCTATTTTTCCATTATGTTCGACGCCATCCAAGACTTTTTATTTGTGTACCTTTCCAGTGGTAACTGAACAACATTTTTGAAACGGCAAGGCTTCCAAGATTTACCAATCACCAATGGTTTAAGTAACATGCCATCTACAAAACCGTACATCAGAACAGTCACTCTTTCTTTGGATTGTTTGTCTTCAAATACACTTTTCATATTTGAAACGCAGTGTTTTGTTCACAGTGTTTTTTTTTTTTTTTGTCTTCAGTCATTTGACTGGTTTGATGCAGCTCTCCAAGATTCCCTATCTAGTGCTAGTCGTTTCATTTCAGTCACAGTGTTTGTAAAGCTAAAAAAAATAAACCAATTTCATTGCAATTACCAATATTTTTTGGTTCCTAACTGGCAGTTATTTCTTTTATTTTAATTTTCCAGTCTATAACTATTTCTTTGTCTATATCTTTAGCCTCGCCTGAAATTTGATTGTAAGAAACAGAATGCCTCCCGTGAAATTTTTCTAGCCATCCATTAGAAGCGTTAAATGTCCTAACTTAACTTATGTTAATAAATGTTTCCTAATTTGCTGCAATTTCTTTTGCCTGTTGTTGCAGGATAGATCCCAAAATAGGTAGATTTTTTGATTTGGCATGTGTGAACCATTTAAATAAAATTGAATATATTTCTTCATTTTTGCTTTTAGTCTGCCATCTACAATTAGCATTCCTTTTACCTTTCAACCATTCTTCGTTGATTTTATCTTTATTTTTTAAAATGTCGTAAATTTGTTGTTTTTCCATAATTAAACTTTTCACTAAGTTCTTAAATGTTGATTTTTAGGAATTAAATTAATAACCTCTATCTTGTCTTTTAAATGTAAATTTTTTTTTGGCATATATGATCAAAATGTTAAAAGAAGAAAAATGCACGTAACTAAAACTAAAATAGGTTACAATTTTTAAAGTGTAAGGTTAAATTAAAAATATTAGGCCCATATGTACTGTATTTAAACTCTCAACAGATAACTAACAGAAGGCGAAACTATAACAATCTATTTCTTTGTTAAAATGAAAACTATACTGCTGCGTACCATGGTGTTCAAGGCACTGAATAAAATTATTCTCAAAATTGTACATGGATTGTTTACATAAGCTGCCACTCGCTATCAATTTTTATTAATGACTGTCGGCTTATGTGCCGGAAGTTTGGAACCAAGAATGTGGTGGCGTATAATTAAACAAGTTATAGTACTGTACTAAAATAATAATTATGTACTGGATTTATAATTTGCAAATCGTGGGAATATACAATGTTTTTTTTTTAATTTCCTTTCCGTCTTATGGGACAAGATTAATACGTAAAATTGAAAATAAAATCTTGTTTGCTTTCTGTTACTGTATTGTGAAGTTTTCTGTCTTGAAGAGATTAATTTCTATAAAAATATATTGGGACTTGGGAAACTGTTTGTTTTGAGGAGGTTACTGTTTTTTTTTGGAGGTTACACTGTATTAACATTTAGTAATTATAAATGACAGTATGATTATTTGTTGGTATTTATTCTCTTTTTCTCCTTCTTATCTCGTTTTTGGCATTATTGTATGAAGAAACCCATATTACTGGGTTTTTTCTACTTTATCAACGTTATAGAGTCTTCTTTCCTTCCTCAATCATGAAGTATAATTTTCTCATATTTCAATGTATGTTTGTCAGTGTTTCAGAGTTCTGTGTTACAAATATTTTTAATTTCCCCGTTTATATTTTTCCATCTGTTCTGAATCCATTTTCACATGTGAGCCCCAGTTTGGGTTCCATGAATCCATGTTCAATGCATTAAAAAATAAAAATTCCTTGGCCAAATTTTGTTATTGAGACAGCTTTATGCACCTTCTTCAAGTACCAAATTGCCTTGTTTCTTAACCACTTAGGATATTTTTAAAGTTGTAATGTTCAAAATTTCCCAGCTAAAGTTTCTACTCAAATATGGTGAAAGTTGCAATCTGAATATCTTCTACATTCTTCTGTGTATGTTGAAGTTTTTTCTGAACTGTTGTAGAAAAATAATAGTTGTTTGTAGTAGTTTTAAAAAAAATAACATTCATTGTTTAAAATTTTATAGATAATTGAAACATATATAATCTGTCTGATAAAATAATATTTTTTACTGGAATTATAAATTTAAATTTGTGTGAAATAAAAAATTAAATCATTATTATTTAGTAATTATTTGTCTAAAATTTTTTATATCATAATCGTTTCCTTTTTTGTTATTGTTGTTTAGATTAATTGGATAAGAATATTCTAAAAAGTAACTATTATATGTTTTTTAAACATTTAGCAAAAACTAGGTAAGAATAAATGGTAAAGATAAGAAAAAAAAATCATTTACAGATTTATGATGCTGTAAAAGAACACTTTTTATAGTATACAATAAAATGCAAACAATTTTTTTTTTTATTAAGACAACATTGTAAATGTACAAATCAGTCATCAGAGTTATTTTCCACATCAGGAATTTTGTGTTAATATTTTATGTATTTGTTAATAAAACAACATTTTAACTTTAAATTATGTCAGATTTTATATAAAAAAAAGTTAACACAATTTTTGAAAAATAAATTATTTACAGAAGTTTTAAGTAGAGTCCTGTAGATTGATCCATAATAGTTTTCAAGATTAAATTTTTGAGATTGGACATGATATCAAAGGCTTTATAAATTGATAAAAATATTCATTATTTATTTTAAGTTCTTATCAAACTATTTTCATTTGAGCTTTTCATTTATTCTACTCATTTATTTTATTTATTATCTGCTTATGAATAAGTAAATCATAAAATTATTACATTAATCCAGATCGATTAATATATTATGCATTTAGGAGAAAATGTCATAGAATTATGCATTGTATTTAAAATGTTATAAAATTAGTGATTTTCATTTAAAAAAATGATTTTGACCGCTATATTAGAAAAAAAAAAGCAATAGGGTATTTTTAATTTACTAAAAATCAGGCAAAAATTCCCGATTTTCACAACTTTTTTTTGTTTACGAGACTTACAAGTAGTGACACTTAAAATGAATACTTTACAACTATATGTTTGTCAGTATAATATTTAAGTGGTCAACATTTTAATAAGTATAACCTAACTTATACTTTATAATACAATAATGTTTTCACACCCAAAATATTAAGATTTAAAATACTATTTTTTTAATATGTAAAACTTATATCCTGCTATATTCTCTACAGCCAGAGAAATATAGCTTGCTATTATAATGTCTGATTCCATCTCAGAATATTTTGTATTAATTGTTTAATTTTTTCTTTAATGATCTATAGAGTAGAACAAATGTAATTTTGGTGTATTTCTGTGAAAAAAAATTAAGTGGCAGTTATTTTAGTTTAATAATGGTCTTATCCCAAGCATTCTACAGTGGCGCTATGTCTTTATCGATGAGTTTAAAACTTCATAATTTAGTTTGATTCAAAAGTCCTGTTACCCAATCTTTAATGTCTGGTAATTTTTTTGTAAGGATGGTTTATGATATGTAGTTGGAAGTACTCTTTGCCTTATTATGCACAAGACTTTTATTTGAAATGGCACATTACATTAATCAGTTGCTGTATAACTATGCTGTTTTCAGTTGCTAATAGGACAAATTATGGCACTATTAAGTACTGTTTTATGTTAATTTATGCAGTAACTTTACAGCCAATTATTATAACTATAAAAAGATTAATTTTTCCTTGAAATCGCTTAATTTCAAGGAACAATGACAGAGATATTTTAATATCTCATTGCGTAATTAGATTGCTGTAGAGGTTTTGTCGTTGTACAGCATGAGTGGTAAGTTATAAACCATGAGTTCTATTCTACATCCACTCACTGAAGTTAGAAGTTTGATTTTAGGTTGGCACTAATACTTGACCTTTTGATACACAATATATATCTGTATTAATGTATACACAGTAATCAAATAATCTCCCTATTTTGTGTATTGATGGAAGGTGGCCATAAAAAGACTATCATGCATTATACTTTACATTATACTAAATTGCATATACATTATACTTTATATTATGATACTTTATACTAAAGACTTTGTGCAATTATTCTTGATAGTTATTTTAAATCCGAATCATTTTTAAAGTTCCAGAAAGACTTTCTGGTATTACCTTGATCAAACATACTAATAAGTCAACAGTTTCATGCACAGTTATTTGTTTTAGAGAAACTGGTTGTGTGGATGAACAAAAATGCTCCAGCTGGCCATCAGTGTTAACATTTTTTAGAACATGTCCTATGTATTCTTTGAACAATCAGCTTAAAAGTCAAAAGAAGGTTATCTCAGCAGGTTGGAATGTTACATAGGATTATTTGCAAAATCATAAAAATATTTTAATTATGTCTATACTGTTTTCATGATGTACAGGAATTGTGAGAATCTGATCGTGGAAAAGGACACAATTGTTGCAAATGGTTTATGCATTTTGTTCATGACAGTAATCAGATCTTATATAAAATTTTTAAAATCGACAAAGCACTTTTCCAAGTGGTTATGTAAACAGCTAAAACAAGATATTGGAGTTGAGAACGCTCACATTTTCCACAAGATTACATTACATTTAGAAGAGATCAGAGTTTATTCTTGGAAAAAAATTTTGGATCAATATTTTTCATGGAAACTGTAACGTCTGAAAGCTACCAGTAGATTATAATAGACTTCATAGCACTGCTAGAAGAAGATAGACATGACTATTGGTTGCAACAAGACAGTGCAACACCCTACACAGTGAGTAACACAGTGTTGCTTTGCTGTTGTGAGTTCTTTAGGGGGAATGAATCATTTGCTGTAGTCTATAGCCATCTAGGTTTCCAGATTTATCTCCCATGGATATTTTCTTTATGATTTTTACTTCCTTGTACAAAGTAAAGGAAGTATTGTGATCACGAAAAATTTTGGTTTTCAGATTTCAACAGAAATATCCATTTTGACTAGTTTCACCATGATATTTATATTTACGTATGTATGTATGTACATAGGTATCTCGCCCTAACTCAAAAACGATTAGACGTAGGATGTTGAAATTTTGAATTTAGGACTGTTGTAACATCTAGTTATGCACCTCCCCTTTTGATTGCAATCAACTGCACCAAAAGTGACCAGAAAAGCCCAAAACCCCAAAAAGTTGGATTATGGACTTTTTCTTAACTGCAGTAATAAGCCGTTATTGAGAGCTTTTCAACAATATATCATAAGTCGTACTTATTTTCATTGGTTCTAGAGTTATAGCCAAATAAAATTTTAATTATTGAAATATTTAAATCTTACAAGGGAAGGCAATCAGTTTGAATCAGACTTTATCTCTCTCTCTCTCTCTCTCTCTCTCTCTCTCGTTATTGTAAAAAGATTTTTACAATAAATAATTATTCAATAACAAAAAAAAAAAAAAATTAAAATAAAAAAACAGGTTATTAGTGAAATAACATTTTCTATAGTTTTAGAAATGTGTATATGTAATTTTATATGCATACATATGGTGTCCATTTTTTCAATGGATACAGTTTTCAAGAAAAAATGTTCAGAAATAATCCTTGCATAGTCAACTCAAAATAATGTTAAAATCGATATCTTTTATCTGCACTGCTACCATTAAAAAATTACTTCTAGCATAAAGAAACATTTTGATGCCTTACAGCTGCAAATAGAAGATATTTTAAGCAGTTATTATAACAAAATTACTGTTAACTTATGAAATTATTGTATATTTATTTTGTAAAATTTAATAAAGTTTTTTCATATAATGGTTTCCATGTATGTTTTTCTCCATGTGGGTTGCATAATATTTTATTCACTTGTACCTAGGGATTACAGAATAATATTAAAATTTATATGAAATTTGCCTGGAACTCAAAAAATATTTTAAGAGTTTTTTTTGTAACACTTTGGGTTCATTCTCTGGTCTGTGTAGTATGTATGGATGTTGTAGATATTGTTATATGAAGCAGTAAAGTATTTAGTTTTGTTTAAATTCAAAGTCAATACTCAATATTCTTTCATTTTGTTTCAGGTACTACACGTATCAGTCTTTGTTCAGTCCGGAGGAAATCTAGCTGCAGTTGTTAAAGTACCGACTCAGCAAGATGCTCAGTATGCAATATCACAGTTACATAGAAGAAAAATTGGTTATAAACGTATAATGATCTCATATGCTCGTTCTTCTTCACCTCATAATCCACAAGTGGTTCGGTCTCAAGTCATAGCAATTTTATTGGAAGTGCCTGGACATCAATTGCCATTATTTAAATTTAGAGAGATGTTTGAAAGCCGTTATCTTAATCCAATCAGTGCTTCTGATTTAAATCGTCTTCGTGATATTTGTGAAATTAGTGAAGGCGTTAATGGACGTACTATCTTGTTGAATAAAGAACATTATAAATCTACCTCACCACAGTTCCCATCATTTAACAATCAGGTATTATATTTCATTCCTTACATGATATTTGTAATACATTTTACTTGTTTTGCAACTATAATATATTATGTTATGCCAGTACTAATTCCTGCCATTGCTTCAATTAAAATAATATTGATGATTTAAAAATCACAAATAAGATATAGAAGAGAAAATTAAATTTCCTGTAAATATTAATTTTGAATTGTTTATATACGGGGTAGGCAAAAAGAGCCCCTTAATTATTAGGATAGGTGCAGCTTATCTTCTATGCATCTAAAACATCTGTGTGGGTTCCACCATATTAAAAGCATACTTGTATGCACCTCCATCTGTTCTCCAGATGTTCATCTGCAACAGCATATCAGGGGTGATCATTTCAAATGCTGACCAAGCAACATCTTGGAGCTGGTCATTGTTGACATATCTGTGATTTCGGATGTTTTCTTTTACAATACCCCATAGTGCATTGTTAGATGTGGTGAGGTCAGGGCTTCTTGCTGGCGAAGCCAATGGAGCTGTAACTCTTCTGATCAATCCAGCAATTTTGAGAAATTTAATTGAGATGTCTGCACATTCAAAGCAAAATGCGCTGGATGGAGCACTATCTTGCAGAAATGTAATGATGTCAGTAATCCCTTTTGCCATTAATTCTGGAAGCAACCATTCACATTCTTAAATAACTGTGCCATCGAAAAAATGAGAACCAAGATATTCAGTTGTCATCCCAGCCTAAATCATAATATGAGGCTGATAGTGTTCGATTTCCTCAAAAAAGTAAGGATAGTCTTTTGCCTAGAAAAAACATTTCCGTTATGAAAGCTCTGCTAAATCACATACTCATCTGAGAACATGACGTTCTTTTTATCTTTTGCTCTCGGAAAGTGTTGCAACTGACATGCATACACACATCGATCAAGACTATTGTTACTCAACACATTAAATATAGCTGGATGAAAACATTTAACTTTCAAGTCCTTCTGCATGTGGTCTGCAGAATGTTTACGTGTTGATTTCATCGGTGATTGTTGAATCTTTCACAGCAGCAGACGTCTCAGCTTGAGTGCTTGCCCTCCCTTTGTGTGGCACATCAAGAAACTTCCCGTTGCAAAAGCCTTCTTCTCCCATGTTAGTAACCGTTTACCGTAATGGTGAAGATTTTCTAAAATGCACAAAGAAGTCATTCATAATGTTCTCTAATGTTTTACATGTGTGATCATTTCAAATGCTGACCAAGCAACATCTTGGAGCTGGTCATTGTTGACATATCTGTGATTTCGGATGTTTTCTTTTACAATACCCCATAGTGCATTGTTAGATGTGGTGAGGTCAGGGCTTCTTGCTGGCGAAGCCAATGGAGCTGTAACTCTTCTGATCAATCCAGCAATTTTGAGAAATTTAATTGAGATGTCTGCACATTCAAAGCAAAATGCGCTGGATGGAGCACTATCTTGCAGAAATGTAATGATGTCAGTAATCCCTTTTGCCATTAATTCTGGAAGCAACCATTCACATTCTTAAATAACTGTGCCATCGAAAAAATGAGAACCAAGATATTCAGTTGTCATCCCAGCCTAAATCATAATATGAGGCTGATAGTGTTCGATTTCCTCAAAAAAGTAAGGATAGTCTTTTGCCTAGAAAAAACATTTCCGTTATGAAAGCTCTGCTAAATCACATACTCATCTGAGAACATGACGTTCTTTTTATCTTTTGCTCTCGGAAAGTGTTGCAACTGACATGCATACACACATCGATCAAGACTATTGTTACTCAACACATTAAATATAGCTGGATGAAAACATTTAACTTTCAAGTCCTTCTGCATGTGGTCTGCAGAATGTTTACGTGTTGATTTCATCGGTGATTGTTGAATCTTTCACAGCAGCAGACGTCTCAGCTTGAGTGCTTGCCCTCCCTTTGTGTGGCACATCAAGAAACTTCCCGTTGCAAAAGCCTTCTTCTCCCATGTTAGTAACCGTTTACCGTAATGGTGAAGATTTTCTAAAATGCACAAAGAAGTCATTCATAATGTTCTCTAATGTTTTACATGTGTGTGGACATTTGTGGATCTACACATAAGCTAACAGTTAAGCTTTTACATAAGCTCTTTAACAATGAACACATTCATATCCACCATCATTCCACACCACTACGACTAAGGTCATACCACCACAATCAATACATTGAACGATCCCCATCACAGCTTATCCTTCCCACCTTTTCCAGCAGTAGGGTGCAATATCAGCAGTGAGAACTGGCAGCAGTAGAGCCCAATTAAGCTAGATTTATTACAGTGTAAAGAGATTTCCTGCCCTAATCCAGTGGGAAAAAGTATATATAGATGTATTTCCTTATATGTGGCTAATTTTGACATAGGTTTTTCTCAGTTTTATGTTAAATGTTGTGGTTGAAAAATGATATTAATTGTTTAATTTTTCTAGCGTATTTAATTGTGTCTGAATCTTCATTGTAAACTTGTTCTTTGTTAAACAGCACTTAAGGTTAGAAAAAGTACTGAAATGAAGTATTGAAATCTTTTGTTATGTGTAAATTTCTTATTTTCTGTAAAAGATATATTTAAGAGTATTTAGATAGGATTGGTTTGCTTGGGATTTCTCCCACCACCACCCCTTTTGGTTGCCCTAAAGCATACGATTAAATGTCTGTGCCATAAACAGCTACTGAGCCTTGAACAGTTTAGAGACCAGTATCCTAAATATCTGCTAGAGCTTACCTAACAGCGTGGGCGGACTAAGCGCAGTGCCATACACCACCAGCTTATGTGACCCAACCGCTCACTTGTCATATATTTGCTAAAATGGATAGGCACACCCCATCAACTATTAAAAATATATATGACATCCATAAATTAAAATTCATTTCATCGAGACAACAATTAGCTGCCACACATAGGTTGCTGAATGCCAGCAAGTACATGTCCACCATATTAAAGCACTTGGAGTCTTAATTGGCTGGTTTTTTTTTTTGTCTTCAGTCATTTGACTGGTTTGATGCAGCTCTCCAAGATTCCCTATCTAGTGCTAGTTGTTTCATTTCAGTATACCCCCAACATCATACATCCCTAACAATTTGTTTTAGTACTCCAAATGTTGCCTGCCTGCACAATTTTTTCCTTCTTCATGTCCCTCCAGTATTAAAGCCACTATTCCAGGATGCCTTAATATGTAGCCTATAAGTCTGTCTCTTCTTTTAACTACATGTTTCCAAATGCTTCTTTCTTCATCAATTTGCCGCAACACCTCTTCATTTGTCACTTTATCCACCCATCAGATTTTTAACAATCTCCTATAGCACCACATTTCAAAAGCTTCTAATCTTTTCTTCTCAGGTACTCCGATCGTCCAAGTTTCACTTCCGTATAAAGCTACACACCAAACATACTTTCAAAAATCTTTTCCTGATGTTTAAATTAATTTTTGATGTAAACAAATTATATTTCTGACCGAAGGCTCTTTCGCCTGTGCTATTTGGCATTTTATATCACTCCTGCTTTGTCCATATTTAGTAATTCTACTTCCCAAATAACAAAATTCTTCTACCTCCATAATCTTTTCTTTTCCTATTTTTACATTGAGTGGTCCATCTTCGTTATTTCTATTACATTTCATTACTTTTGTTATGTTCTTGTTTATTTTCATGCAGTAGGACTTCATCCATGCCGTTCATTGTTCCTTCTAAATCCTTTTTACTCTCAGCTAGAATTACTATATCATCAGCAAATCATAGCATCTTTATTTTTTCACCTTTTACTGTTACTTCGGATCGAAATTGTTCTTTAACATCATTAACTGCTAGTTCTATGTAAAGATTAAAAAGTAACGGGGATAGGGAACATTTTTGTACGGCTTCTTTCTTATGTTCTTCAATTATTACTGTTGCTGTTTGGTTTCTGTAAATATTAGCAATTGTTCTTCTATCTCTGTATCTGAACCCTAATTTTTTTAAAATGCTGAATATTTTATTCCAGTCTACGTTATCGAATGCCTTTTCTAGGTCTATAAACGCCAAGTATGTTCGTTTGTTTTTCTTTAATCTTCCTTCTACTATTAATCTGAGGCCTAAAATAGCTTCCCTTGTCCCTATACTTTTCCTTAAACCAAATTGGTCTTCTCCTAACACTTCTTCATTCTCCTCTCAATTCTTCTGTACAGAAGTCTAGTTTAGATTTTTGATGCATGGCTAGTTAAGCTAATTGTTCTGTATTCTTCACATTTATCTGCTCCTGCTTTCTTTAGTATCATGACTATAACAGTCTTTTTGAAATCTGATGGAACTTCCCCTTTTTCATAAATATTACACACCAGTTTGTATAATCTATCAATCGCTTCCTCACCTGCACTGCGCAGTAATTCTACAGGTATTCCGTCTATTCCAGGAGCCTTTCTGCCATTCCAATCTTTTAATGCTCTCTTAAATTCAGATCTCAAAATTGTTTCTCCCTTTCATCTTCTTTGACTTCTTCTTCCTCTATAACACCATTTTCTAATTCATTTCCTCTGTATAACTCTTCAATATATTCCACCCACCTATCGACTTTGCCTTTCGTATTATGTATCACTGTACCATCTTTGTTTTAACACATTATTAGATTTTAATTTATGTACCCCAAAATTTTCCTTAACTTTCCTGTATGTTCAGTATATTTTACCAATGTTCATTTCTCTTTCCACTTCTGAACCCTTTTCTTTAATCCACACTTCTTTCCCTAGTTTGCACTCCCTGTTTATAGTATTTCTTAATTGTCGATAGTTCCTTTTACTTTCTTCATCACTAGTACTCTTATATTTTCTACGTTCATCCATCAGCTGCATATATCGTATGAAATCCAAGGTTTTCTGCCAGTTCTCTTTGTTCCGCCTAAGTTCGCTGATGCTGATTTAAGAATTTCCTTTTTAACATTCTCCTATTCTTCTTCTACATTTTCTACCCTATCTTTTTTACTCAGACCTCTTGCAATGTCCTCCTCAAAAATCTTCTTTACCTTCTCTCTTCCTCAAGCTTCTCTAAATTCCACCGATTCATCTGACACCTTTTCTTCAGGTTTTTAAACCCCAGTCTACATTTCATTAACACTAAATTATGGTTGCTGTCAATGTCTGCTACAATGATGTAATCTATCTGATACCTTGCAGTATCACCTTGCTTTTTCCATGTGTAAATTCTCCTATTATGATTTTTAAACTGGGTGTTGGCAGTTACTAAATTATACTTTGTGCAAAACTCTATAAGTTAGTCCCCTTTTTCATTCCTTTTGCCAAGCCCATATTCACCCACTAAATTTCCTTGCCTTTTCCAATGCTTGAATTCTGAGCTCCAACTATTAATAAATTTTCATCTCCTTTTTATGTGTTAATAGCTTCATCAATTTCTTCGTATACACACTTTACCTCATCATCATCATGGTCACTTGTAGGCATATAGACGTGAACAATCTTGTCGGTTTAGGTTTCGATTTTATCCTTACTACAAATTATCCTTACTTCTCCGACTCGTAGAATGTTATTTTTTAATTTTCTGGTGACCCCTTCCTTAGTAGTCCCCACCCAGAGATCCGAATGGGGGACTAGACACCTTCGGAATATTTTACCAAGGAAGCCGTTTCCATAATTTTTATATGAAAATGCAGAGAGCTACATTTTCTTGGAAAAAAGCTGCTGTAATTTTCCATTGCTTTCAGCACATAGTACTCAGAGGATTGAGTGATATGGTCGTTTAAGTCGTCCTAACCTATACCCTTTAACAACTACTGAAAGAGCTGCTGCCCACTTTCATGAATCATTCCTTAGTCTGGCTCTCAACAGATACCTCTCCGATATGGTTGCACTTTTGGTCCGGCTATTCTGTATCACTGAACACTCAAGCCCTCTCACCAACAGCAAGGTCTCATGATTCATAGAGGGAGAATTGGCTGGTGGTCAGCCATATATATATCTCTAGGTTAGCTTCACACAGCAGTGCGGTAGGAGTCTTTTCCCGTAGGTAAACTACTAATGTTGATTGAACAAAGCAACCGCATGAAGGAACTCCCACACGGTCCGACAATGTGGCTGTTGTCACATTGACTTGCCACTTGTTAGTGGCCAGTTTTCCCATTGACTTCTAAATTTCAGGGTGGCCCAGTCTGTGACCCCCCCAAGAGCAGGGCAGTGTTGAGGAATATAATCATTTTCACTGTGTAACATAATACATGGTAATAAACAATTATAAAAAAAAAATTTATTTGAAAAATATTAATCGATGTAGCCCCTAAATAGCAAACATAATGATGTTAGAAAATATATATCCACTGTTTGTTGGTGTTCATAGGTAAAGGAAAGTAACTCAAAGAGGTACTGATAAATCCATTTTATTTTGTTGTAGTTAATGACAGATTTTTATCTATATCTGTCATTTACTACATTATGCAAATAGATTATAACATCACAGATTAGCTTATTATCAAGATAAAATTAATCTTAAGATTAGATCTTTGTGAAAAATTAATCATTGTGCCACCTTGGAATTGAGTTTTTTTTTATTCCATTGCCTCTTTACATCTTCTATTGTTTTGTTACTGATGAATGTTTGATGGATTTTCATTACCATAATCTTGTCTGCAAAATCCTTATACTATTTTTATTGTTTGTTGGGAAATGCTGAGTGTATAATTTAGAACAACTATTTTTCTATCATATTCAGATTACATTCAATGTGAACAAACCTTTTTGTTTCTTGGACTTGTAGTAGCTGTCAATTAACTTGTATTCCATTCATTTGCCATTTGTGTCATTTGCCATACTTGCACCAGAATGAACAGTTCTTTTAAGAAATTTTGCTTTATGAAGGCATTAATTTTAAAAGAGTTGTTATTTTTAATTGACATTGGCATTTTAATGGCTGTGTATGTAATTAAATAAATAAATGTTTTTTTGATATGTGTATTTTGACTTTATTTATATTATGTTGTCTCTTCTAAAGATAAAGAACAGGGTACACTTATACACAAGGTAGTACATATGAATAAAAACTATAATCAGATTCACTAAAGTGCAGTGCATATTTTTAACTTTGATTAAACAATTAAACATTAAATTATTTTTACCATTTCTCTCTTTGATAAATAATTTAATTCCATCCTTGGAGCAGAATGTAATTAAAAATTTTTTTTTTCTTAACGTGTCATTTTTGCGTATTATTTTCATTTAGTAAATAATTCTATTTTATCAGAACATTGATGTATAACATTTAATTAAAAATATCAGCAGCATTTTAGAAATAAATGTTTACAGTCTCAGCAATCAACATTTTTAATTTTTAGTTATTTTTTAAATTAAATTATATTAAATAACTTGCTAAAGTATTAAAAGAGGATTAATGAACAGAAGCAGAGGTAGAAATATTAATTTTAATAATGTTGTCTCATCTGTTGTTTAGTGTCTGAGATGTGTTGTATTTTATTAAAACAAACCTGCTTCAAGGAGTTGGGGATTGTAAAACTATCTGTTGTTTAGATATCCATAAATAGAGCTTTCATAATACAGGATGTAAAAAAAAAGAATATCAGTGTTTTAAAGCTATTTAATATTTCTTAACTTTAACTTACAGTAATGAATTGCAAATAAAATGAAAGAGTAGTTCTTACAGTGTTTCCCTACAATTGTTCCATGTCATCTTCTTTCATCATATGGCACACATCCAACCGTTAGGAGAGTGTCTCATACTTTAACCAGGTGTATGAAGTAATGAGAACAAAAGCTGCTTCAATCCTGTGTCTCAAATCAGGTAGATCAGTAGGTAACAGAAGCAAGCAGGCCCATACACATGATCCTATAAAGATAGAATCCCAAAGGAAAAAAATGACATAGGGTCAGATCAAGTGACCTTAGAGGCCACTGGAAACAAGCTCTGTCGTTGAGTCCATGCCAAACAATCTAGTGGTTAGGGAAAACATTTAACCGATCCTGTTATGTCATTAAGGAGCTGGGCCATCTTGTCAAATAAAATATTTTTGTTCATCTTGTAGTCTAGGAAGAGCCATGTATGTAGCATATCTAAATATGCAACTCTTGTGCTGCTTACTTCAGAGAATAAGAATGACCTGTGAAGTTGCTGTTGCATATTGCACAGAAAACGGTTAATTTTGGGAGTCCCTTTTGTATTGTAAGAGTTCAAGGAAATTTTCTGACACCCCTCCTCCTGAAAGAGCTATTATGTATGTTAACTTTTCTACTAAGATAAAATGTAGACTCACCACTAAACTTAATATGGTAAGGAAAGTCATATCCTCATGCTCCAACAATTCAGTTGGCATGCACTGTGCAGTTGGTAGGCCTCAAATTCTCTAACAACTGTAAACATTATGAACATATATGTAAGCATTTCCTTAAAACATTTCATTCAGGATCTACCATTTTTGTTGGTGGTGCTGTCAAGCAGAAAGATAGGGAATCAATTTATGGCCTTGTGCGCAACTAATAATGTACTTTTTGCTCTTTGATTCTAGCCATAAATTAACATACTATACACTTTATCCAAACGATATTCTAACAAATTAAAACCCCGATATTCTTTTTTTTACACTCTGTATTATACATTTCTTCTTTAGTATGATTTGTTCATTGTAAAGTATAAATACAGGTAATTTGATTTATAAGTACCATTAGCTAAATATGTAAATTGAAAAAAAATTTCAGATGTGTTGGAAATTAATTACTCGTTTTGTGTATAAACCCACTCTTGATCTATTTGCAATTGAAAATAGTGTATTCATAGTTGTCAAAATAAAAATAGAATTCAAAATTTTGTTCAAATTATTTTCATTAAATGTACTGATGATCTGTGATTTTGTTAAAAAAATCAATTTTATTGTTAATACTTGTTTAGCTGTAAAATAAATACCAGGTTAAATATTCAAATACCTGATTTTATATTCTGTTTTGATTGGTGTATTCCTTATTATTTGTTTAAAGATGTGCATATGTTATGTTAAGTTAATCCTATAATGTATATTGTATTTAATTTAAGGACAATTAATAAAAATTAAAAAAAAATAACTACTAAGCATGTATGCACTGAGTAGTAGTAGTATAATATGGCATCCTCAAACACTAACCCAAGATGCTAAATAAACAACCAATGGTTTTTTCTTTTTTTTTTAGGGGGAGGGATTGAACACTTAAGTTGCTTGTTTGAAGTCTAGCTTTATTCCTAAACTGCTTGAAGTTCCAGCAGCTGGGTTACAACCAGCATATTATCTTTTGCTGTTTGGGCAGGTTAATTAGTATAGAATAATGGCATTAATAAGTACTAATTCTCTTGAGTTTGGAAACACCAAACGTTAACTGTAATTATGTTACCAGCTTGTGAGAAGTATATTCTGATCTAGAATAAAATTGGCTTTCTTGGCAATAATATTGTGAATTTCATAATAAAATTTTGATCATTTTTTATTTAAACAAATGAACAAAATATTATCTGAAAATGAGTTGTGTTCCTTAAATTGTTTACATGATGTTTTAATTATGTTTGTGTAGGTACGATTAAAAGCACCTGCAAAAAAAAATTATAAATTTTTTCGTCTTGTTTTTATAGGATAGTAATACTGTGCAGCATTGTCAACAACAAGCGAATCAGTTGCAACAATCTCAACAGTTGCCAGCACAACAGCAAGCAGGGTTTTTGGTTTGCACTATACATGCTCGAATTTTACATTGCAGTAATGATAAAGGCTGGGCTGAGCAGGAGACTCCTGGTTTACCATGCCTAAGGGTTGCATTAGCTGAATTTACTTCCAGAATTCATGCTCTTATACACAGTCATAATAATATGCTACCTCTAACAAGGTATATATTTTATTTTTATTTATTTCAATTTATTATTTTATTACGTGTAAACTATGTGTTCATTGTAGCATTATTTATTTATTTACAATTGTCATTATCTTTTGTTTAGAGCATCAGAATTTTATTTTATGGTTAGTTATAATTTACTTTAGAATAAGTTAATTATTATGTTTGGTAAGAACAGTTTGATAAATCAGTCTATGCCTTATTGCACTCTAGTTTGTTAGCATCATTTCACTGCATATTCTTGTGCAAATATAATCGCAGATGAGTTCTGTTCAAAAACATAATTAAACTTTTTTTCTTTAGTGCTTATAGAGATATTTTGAATTGTGCGGTTCGCATCATTATACAGTGTAGGTATTAATGAACTATTGCTAGCCACCCATGTGTGTCTATGATGAGTAGTTTTGTGTAATGTTCGTACTTAGTAGGGGATGTATAGTGCCTCTGATGATTTTTGTGATGAGTAACTTGCGAAATCAAAAGTTACAGTGAAATTTTTGGTCAACCTTCCAAAAATTTACTGAAATACAAAATTACTAGAGGCTTATGAATAGGAGCTTTGAGGAGTATAAAATGCTGCTTTGCGTGGTATTTGACGCTCACTAGCTGCCTGATTACAATGCTGTGAGCAGTCAGGTATTTTAAAAGCGATTGAGGATCTGATGGTGGTGAATGTTGAGGAAAGGCATTGATATCAATAAACAGGTCCCATGTTGCCCAAGTGAAAAATCTGGTGAGATAGATTCGATATTTAATAGCAGTGAAATAACAGAATAGACTTGGATTTTGGTGGGTTCACATAAAAAAATTGTTCCTAAAAAATTAGTTACTACCAAGTTCATTTTGAAACTCGTGAAACAAGAAAAAAAAGATAATAGTGTAGTAATGTGTCTAAAACTTGTGAATCATGCAAATGATAAAACCTTGTTGTTAACAGTGAGACATGGATGTATGAATATGATGTGTATATAAAGTTTAGTAATTATAGCAGGCTGGAAAATGTCACAGCATGAAAAAAAGCACACAAAAGTTGTTCAAACACAAAGGTGATGTTGGCCATATTTTTTGATACCAAAGGTATTATTTACTGTGAGTTACTGTCTGAATGGCTAACGGTCAGTCATCACTATGACCTAGAAGTCACCACACAAAAATGTGAGAGTGAAGAGATCATAACTTTGGTGTGCCCACCAGCTCAAATAAAAAAGTGTGTACAACAGGCAGGAGAATACAGGGTGTCCATAAAGTCTTTCTACGATCACAAAGATTTATTACAAAAAACTATTGCAGTTAAGCTGTGCGGTTAATGGCCAAAGAAAGAAAAAGTTATCAAGTTTTTTTACCATGTCTATAAACTTCAACATGTGCGCCTTTTGTCGCTCGCAAAATGTCCAATCAATAATCAGTTTCATGCCATGTGTTGGTCAACAACAATGTGTCCAGATCAGGTACGGGTGTTCCATAGACTCTGTCCTTAACATAACCCCAGAGGAAAAAATCTGAGAGAGTTGTGGCTGGTGATTGTGGGGGCCAGAGAGTGGACCCGACGCACCCGATCCATTTGCCGTGAAATGATTCATTCAGAAAATCTCTAACTAGTAATAGCCAATGTGGTGGTGCGCCATCCTGCTGGAAAACCAGTCTAGGTTGAAAGTCATTTATTTGAGGTATAGCAAAGTGTTTCAGCATATCCAGGTAAATATTAGCTGTTATTGATTAGTCAATGAAAAACAAGGGTCAAATGATTCTGTTGTATATTAAACCGCACCAAACATTCACTTTAGGGGAATCTCTAACTTTTTCCTTGGTAATGTACAGATTTTCTGAGCCCCATATTCTCACATTATGCCTGTTTACTTTCCCTGAGGTGTGGAAAGTAACCTTATCTGAAAAACACACATGCTGCAGTTACTCATTGTTATCAATCCAATACAAAATCTCAGTCGCAAAGGTAGCACAACGAGGGCCATCATCTGGCTGTAAATGTTACAATATCTGAAGTTTATACATTTATAAAATTTTGTGCACTTTTTTTGTACACTTGTACAAAATTTTGTGCATTGTTGACCAGGGAATCCGTAGTTCACAAGATGCACGAGGTGTAGATTTGGAAGAGTTAGGTAGAAATGCTTAGCCGGCCTCCGTGGTGCGAGTGGTAACATGTCGACCTTTCATCTGGAGGTCTCTGGTTTGAATCCTGGTCGGGCACAGCATTTTCACACACGCTACAAATCATTCATTTCAAAAAAAAAAAGGTAGTAATGCTTACTGTACAACCTCAAACTTCTCTTCACTAACAGATGACAGATGGCTGCCCTGTGCCCTGTTTGCAGAAGGTTGACTACACTTCCACTCTCTTTAAACTTTGATACTGTACAACAATACTCTTACTATCAGGTGCTGGTTGTCCATATTTCCTTCTAAAATTTCGCTGCACAGTATTCTGTGATTTCGACTCGTGATACCACAACACACATTGCACTTTCTCTTGGATTGACGCCATTTTATAAAAAATTGTTCACAGTGCCCTCTACCTGCAACAATATATAAAAAAAACTTTATAAGTTTTTCTTTCTTTTACCACAAACCCCATAGCTGTAACTGTAATAGTTTTTTTTGTAATCTTGGAAAGACTTTATGGACACCTGTACTTTAAATGATATTAATTGTATATTGCTGTAAATATTCAATAATTTTTTTTTGGATAGACCTTAAATTAATACTTTTTAACATGTTTTACTACATGGTACAATTAAATTTTACCTTATAATGAATATTGTTCCCTGTGTTTATACTTGCATTTATTTGTAGTTTTCATGTTTATCTTATTACATTTTACATTGTTTTGTTATTTTGGGCACTTTTCTTTACTTTGTACTTCAGTTTATTTCTTAAAAAGTATGTTTCAAGGAAACTGAGATTTCTTTTATTTTATACCATTTTCCAGTTTTCTTTATTATTTATCACTATTTGGTTGTATTTGTTAGTGTCAGCTGCATTTTAAATCAAATTCACTTCATTATTATCATTTTTTTTTAATGTTTCATAAAAGAGAAAGACTAATTTCTGTGTAGCATTAAATATTAACCGACTATCAGGGAAACATTACTTATTAGCTATGGTAATCGTAGTCTGTTATCTTGTTATACATTCGGCTGTCATCCATTCTGTTCCATTGCTGATAAAGCAGAGATTAATTAAAAAGAAAACCTTAATATTTTTTTACTATAGTGAAATATCTCTGAGTAATCTATTTTCCACTATAGTTATAGTTTCATTTTAAAGGAAACTCATAAACAGTACTCTAATGTAGAACTACTTGTTAGAAATTTCTTTAGGCTGACATTTTTATGAATCGGAACATACATTTTTTATATAAAATTTCTTTCTACTGCTCATACTATAGTGAATGAAGATATACTAATTGTTTTTAATGATCAGTTCTGTTTACGCAAAGTTAATTTTTTTTTAATTTATGGCTGTAATATGTTTAAGATTATTATAATAAACAAGTGTAAGATTATAACTTTCTTATAAGTCACTAAGACTATAAGGATATATAACAACTAGGGATTAAATATCTGTTGCTGGTAGCTTCATCAGTCTCTTAAAGATAGTATTAATATTATAACAATTTCATTGTTAAAAAATGAAGATATCAATTTAATTTTACTGTATTATGGATTTTTGCAGTTTATGTGATTGTTATGAGGCAGAATTTGGCTCGTTAAAATTGGATGAAAATGGTGTACCACTTGAACATTTATTAACATGTGTCTCTGGTGTAGAATTACAAGTTGGGGATTCTCTAGCAAAATATTTACGTGCTGCACCTAAGAATTCTCAAAGTTATGAAGATAAAAGTGATGGTAATAATACTTATTATTTTATATTTATTGGGTTATGATTATGAGGCCTATTCAAAAACTAATAATTCTTATTGGCCATTACAAATAGACCGACTGCCTTTGTGCAATAGCCACTGGTAACCTGTAAATTTCTTATAAACATTGAAGAAACATTTTCAAAAACAAGCTCTTATTTGAAGATATTTTTGTAATATTCTTGTAAGAAGAAACAATTTCTTGTAAACAAGTTGATGAAACATTGAATCTTCATTGTTACCCTCCCATTAAAGTGTGAAATGATGGCATGATTCTTTTTTTTCTTCAGTGAAAGTACTTAGTACACTGCCAAGATCCATTGATAATGTGTCGTGTTTACACTATGATCCGATGCTATAAGATGTCAGTGACAGAAATTCAGAGAGGTACAGAGATGTGCATGAAGAGGAAAGAGCAATACTCTGTCATATTTAAATGTTAAACAAATTTGCTTGATAAACATCGTTTTGAGATCTCAAGCAAATTCATGAAACCTGGAACTACCTAATGTTAGAAGTTTATTGTAAAGCTTTAGAGGTCATTCTAAAAGAAATCATTAAGATAAAGACTGGCTATACTGTGCAAAGATAGCCTGGCTAACCGATGAAAAAGGTTCTGTATGGGGGTAGGTACCGTAGTGATGGTTCTTCAACAAGTGTGCTTTAAAGCTAGTTTTTATGTTATACGCATCTGTATGTGAACAGTATAATAAGGCGACATAATCTAGTGTGAGAAGAATGTTGGAAATTTTATTTTATAATACAATAGTAACAACATTTTTTGTAGGAATTTTTTTTTGGTACCATCTACCCAGTCAGAACTTAATTTTGAAATAGCCTTCATACTTTATCTTTCAGAGAACCTCATTATATTTTACGTTTAAAGTAGTGCTGTTGGAATTTTTTTGATATGTAGTATGGTGAACTTGTTTAGTGGATCAACATTATTTTAAATTCTGTAAAATGGCTATTATTCAGCTAAATCTTTGCTCTTTTTCTTTAAGTATTATATTTTTAATTCTTTACTCTGAATTTTCTTCTTTTTTACCCTAGAGTTCTTCCACATACTTCACTGATCTTAACTTACGGCTATTTTGAATGTCCAGTTAGATGTATATCTTCCATGCCTGTGGTTTTGTGAAGTTAGATTTGGCCTGTTTTATGAATAAAATATGTTTGTAACATTTTCTAAAATCTAGCAATTTTTAATCGGAGTTTATTTTAATAGTATCTATTCAAAATGACTGTAGTGCGTATAACAGGATTTTCTCAAATTTTGTAACAGTACTATCTCATACTAGTTAAGTGTAGTCTGCGTATTTCTTTTGAAAAATTATATTTCAGTCATTTTTACACAAATACTGAAAGATATTGATGTAAGATGATTAAATAAAAATAATGGTACAAATTGTTAAAATGGTTTTCTAATTGTTTATAAACTATTCCAAATAAAGTCAAGAATGAGTTACATTCATTAATGACCCTACATTCATTTTTTATAGTGATTGTAGCTTGGTGATCTCTTTAAAGCTGTTAATATAATAATACATGTAACGTATTATTAATTAAGCATTTACTATTTTTAAATACATATAAATATTAATTTTAATCATTATTATTGAATTTAATCGATCTGATTGCAGATAGTATTAAAAGTGGAACAGTAAGTCCATCTTTGGCGTACAACTTACATGTGTTCAGTAAAGAATTAGTAGATCTTTTAAAATCACAACCTCATTGTGTTCTGTCATTTAATAAATTTATACCTGCTTATCATCATCATTTCCGTCGTCAGTGTCGTGTTGCTGATTATGGTTTTACTAGACTTATAGATTTATTTGAAGCGATGCCAAATATTATTCAGGTAACTATCAAAACTTGTGTAATACTGGGTTAGGATATCTATAATTAATTGTTTTCTTATATTTTTGATATAATTGAAATGTTAAAAAATAATCAGACCCGTAAGTAATATTATATAAAGAAATTACTTGTACTTTATTTTTTTTATAAAACTAATTCATATCATTTTATATATATTTATTCATTTTTATATATTTAAGTGGTTATTTTACTAGTTTTTCACCATCTTTAACCCTTCCTCTATTACACATATATTGGCATGTAATAAATATTATTTACAGTGAATTTTTTGTATTATTTTTTTTTTTTGATAAATAAAAATCTATTATAAAATGTTTTTTTCATCCAGCCGCAGAGGCTCTAATATCTTTGATATGTTATGAAAAGAATCAAGATCTCGAATATTAATAAAAACTTTATAGAACTAGTGAAAAAAATTATTTAATTTGAAAATATTTCTTTACAACAATCATTAACTGAGGTGTCGCAACCGTAGTGTCACTGAAATATCTAATATATAGAGTGAACATAAATTAAATTAAATTGTGATTTTATTCAAACCTAGTGTAAATACTAGAATTACTGATGATCTTGAATAAACATGCTGGCACAATGTAATGACAGGAGCAATCATCAGTTGAGCAGACTACCATGCAGGAGAAAGTAATGTGCATACTGTGGTTTCATGAAAGCAGATCTGTTATTACGCTTCGTTGATGTTTTTGTTTAGAGAATGGCTGTGATCCTTCTAATAAAAGACTGTTAAATGTTGGTATTAGCATTTTGAATATACAGGAAGTGTAGTAACCAAAAAAGTGCTGGCAGATCTCCTGTCTCCAAGGAAGTTGTAGTTCAAGTAAGAGAAATTTTTCAGAGAAGCCCGAGTAAATCGACTCATCATGCGAGTTTAGAACTGGGAATACTGCAATCGACAATCATGAAAGTTCTTCACAAGCAGCTATAACTTCATGCATGCAAAATTCAGTTGGTGTGTGCAACTGAAGATGATAAACCCCACTCCATTATAATTTTTCAGTGGAAATTCTTGATAAAGTGAACAAAGGTTTTTAGAAAAAGTATTGTTTTTTGATGAAGCAACATTCCATGTTTCTGGTCACATTAACCATCATAATTGTCAGATTTGGAATAGTGAGATCCCTTAAGCCATTTAACAAAGGCAAAGTGTTAGCCCGAACTTTGTTTGCTATCCGTTGACTGCTTATGAAATGAGTAAATCATTCATTGAGCCAATGGTATTAGCGCTGTCTAGACAGTTTAAAGGAGTACATAGTATCTCAAATTGAATATCGGCAACCCAATATTTACTTCCAGCAAGATTGTGTACCAACACTGGGATTTACATGTTAGGGACTATCTACATGAATAATTCCTCAACGTTGGGCTAACTGTGATGGACAATTTCTGTCCACCTCGATCCCTTTATGTTACACCATTGAATTTCTTTCTGTGAGGATTTTATCAAAGATGGGTGTATGTAATGAAGGTTGTCAACATAAATGAACAAAAAAAAAGAATCAAAGGTGTAATTAATGGAATACTTCAGATATTCTTCATAATGTACATAATGAAATTAAATCATCTCAGTTCATATATATGATCACCAGGAGATGGTGATCTGGGGTCTGTGTAGAAAAGTAGTTTGTACATTTTTTTTAGTAAACATTGAGAATCCTTCAGATTGTTTGAGAAGAATTATTTTGCATTTCAATTTTATTCATTAATTAAATACGTAAGATTACTTAACAGTAATTTTAATAGTATTTCCTTTTCTGTTTGAGGTCTCATTACACGCTGTGTTGCAATTTAAGATCTATTAGAATTGGATAGAAAGATTCAGAAAAATAAGATTAAAACTTAAAAAATAATTTAAAGAAGTTTTATTTTTAATAAAACTTGCTTGCGTTTTTAAAAAAAATAAAGCTTAACTTATACTCAATTAATGTTCAATTTTATATCAAGAAACTCTACATTTGGTGAATGCCTGAAAAGGTAAAGTGAACATAGTGTTCACTTTACCTTTTAGTAGTTCCATAGTGGAACTATACCAAAGAACAATATGAACTATACTGAACAATATGGAACTAATGAAATTTTCCAGACTGACAATTTTGTTATGAAGTTATATAATTTTATTCCAGAAATTTACTTGATTAACCTTTTGGATGCAATACTACAACCTGTAAATGAGCACTTTGGAGATATAACAATGGATTTTTCGAGTAGTTGTGTAGAATTTTCGTTTTGATGTTCATATAGATTAAATTCAAAAAATTAATTTGCATGAGCCACACAGCATTTTAATATGTTGACTTGTTTGGAAGGTTGTTGTAGTTTGGCAGTGCAGTATGAAAACATTTTCTAAACGATCTTTTCTACAAGTATTTATAACTAATTTTTTAAACTTTTGCTATTTCAGATTATGGGTGAAGGTAATAAACGTACATTAACATTAACACATAGATCACAGATGCGTCGTTTTAGTACCGATTTGTTAAGAGTATTGCGATCACATTCAAGTAAGCAAGTAAATATTAAAGAATTACCTGTCATGTTTGAACGTCATCTTGGAAAGACTTTTGATCCTGTTGATTATGGTCTTTGTTACTTAACTGATTTGTTGTCACAATTAATGGAAAATACTGTTGTCATTTCAAATTATGGCGGAAATATGTTTGTTGCTATACCTAAACGCGATCAAACTGTAGAAGAAATTGAAAGAACCAAACTATTTGCTCAAGAGGTAAGTAATTATTTTTTACATACATACACACATGCATGTACATAACACATATGTACGCATGTACATAAGTGGAATGCAGATTATTCAGATTGACCTTGGCAAGGCTGAATCTGGATATTTAGAAAATTAAAAAAGGTTAATCATATGTACTGGACATATCATTCTAACATGTAATGGGAATCTTACTTAAAAAAATATGAAAAATAAAAAAATAAATACATTTAAGTAAAATTAAAAGATATTCAGAACTTTCATGTAATATAATAAAACCAGATACAGTAATAAATTATAAAAAATCCAATAAAAGTCAGAATTTAAAAAAATTATCTGATAGAGATTACAGTGTTATCCTACCGATTTGGGTATGAGAATTAGATGAAACATAATATGTAAATTAATGTACGTGAAGTACATAAGAAAAGGAAACTGATTAAGACAAGTGGTTAAACGAAGTGGAATCTTGATAACTACATTAAAAGAGTCAGTAGAAAGAGAAAGGAAGGGAGAAAGAAGAAGGATAAAAAGTTAATAGAAGAGGTGAAGATTGGTAACAAGGGAACGAAGAAGAACTCACCGGGTTGGTCCAGTGGTGAACACATCTTCCCAAATCAGCTGATTTGGAAATGTGAGAGTTCCAGTGTTCATTCAGGTCCTAGTAAAGGCAATTACTTTTATTTGGATTTGATTGCTAGATTGTGGATACCGATATTCTTTGGTGGTTGGGTTTCAATTAACCACACACACATCTCAGGAATGGTCAAACTGAGACTGTAGATGACTACCTTCATTTACACTCATACACATCATCCTCATTCAACCTCTGAAGTAGAGGCTAAACAGGAAAAAAAGGGAACGAAGGAGAATGCTTGGAGCCGAAATGGAGATAACAATGGTATAAGGGACCTGCTGCACCAGACAGAATACCAAATGATGTTTTATATAAAATGTCACTTAAAAAATATGTAAGAAAAAACTTACAAAGGAAAAAAGTATTGAAGAGAAATTGAGTTAAGTTACTTTGTCGTATAAAAAATATTACTTCTTAAAAATTACAGTAAGTTTAATAAATTAAAACAACTAACAATCAGTCTAAACATACCTTAAAAATATTATTTCTTCTTAAAATTTTGTAATCTATACTTGTGTAACCTCGTGCGTAATGTTTATCTTCGTTTACGGGCTGCAAGATCTAAAGATGATTGCATTTTTTTATTGCTCTAATCAGTCCATAGCAATAAACAAACTGTCAAGAGCATTTTCATATGAAGACCCTAGGAGGAAGTTGTTGCCTTCTTTTTCACCTGTTAGTTGATCATCTTCTCATACCACCTCTACGATCTTGGTAACCTGGATCAGGGTCATCATTGATCATCCATTTATTGACACTGTCGAAATGTCAATCTGTACTACCTGGAATCTCGTCTGTGAACTTCTTTATATTTTTTACATCTTCATGATGCATTTCACCAATGTCATGCTTTTGACAGAATTCAGCCACCATATAACAGCAGTTTTTTAAATTAATATCTTTGATCATCTTAATCATGCTGCTTATATCTTCATTATCAGCCAAAAGAAATCGTTTCATTAATTTTTTGCAGTAAAAGCGTTTCTGGGAAACAATAACTCCTTGATCCATTGATTAATAATAGTTGTAACATTTGGAGGTAGAAAGAGAACTTTAAATTCTTCATCCTCTCTTTCTAAGCAGCCTGCTGATGGATGAGTAGATGTATTATCTAATGTTAAAATAACGTTCCCATTTTTACCCATTATCTGCTGGTTTTATTAACCTCTAGAATGAAATAGTTGTACTTATCTGAAAAAATGTTAAAACGTAATAGAAAGCTATTATAGCTTTCTTTTGATTTTTGTAAATAACTGGAGGATAAGCAGCCCTGATCGTCATTCAACAACTGGCAGTAGTATGTCGGATTTACTGTCCTTATATCATGCAGGAAATTAATCAGCAGCACATCTTTTGAGAACAAAAATAGTTACCAGAACTTTTTCAGTTGACAAGCATTTCTTGGCCATGATCAGTGCTCCCTACCCAATTTTCCTTCATACCATATTTGTTCTCTTTCTGGAGTGTGTGGTAGACCTGTATTTCATCACAGGTCAAAATATGGTTAGAAATGCCTACCTTCTTTCTCAAAGCAATTCAGAAGTCACTGACAGATGTCTTTCCGGATATTTCTCTGTGAGATGTAGAACCCAGCTCGCCTGCACTTTTTTGTATCCAAGAGTATCTTACAACATTGTATGCCCATCTCTAATGCAATTTCAGTGACTGTTATGCTGCGGTCACCTTCCACAAGATCACAAATGGCCTAAAAGTTATCATCATTGATGCTGGTCTGTGGTTGAAGTTTGTGACTTGTTCTCCACTGCATCACAGTCACTTACAAACTTTTTGTTGGTGAGAACTCTGATTATAATTTGTTGTGCAACAGAAGATGGTACCTCATGCTCAAACATTCTGCTGCTGACAGGGAACATTACCTACAGGCTTGTTGGTTGCTCCTTTCCACACATATTCAACTAACTACCTGCAGTGTCCCACCATCACCACCACTTCCTCCTCAGTCTGTGCAGCAAAATTCTGAATTATATTTGAATGACTCTCATAATTATTCTTTAGTATTGGTATTATTGTATTATTAACAAGAATTGGTCAATAAGACCACTACTAATTTTTTATAGAATATAGCTATTACCAAAGTTTACACTTTTAGATTGTATGGCCAACCTATTAATTATTTCTTTAGATATTATATCAAAGCAGTTGCCTGGTTGTAAATTTCTTTTAAACTTAAGCATATTTTTTATGAATTGTATAATTTGTTTTGTGTTTAACCAATATTTTTTCATGGAAATTTGATTTTATAATGTGGTCAAAAGTAATTTTAATTTATATTTTTTATAGGTTATTGAATTAATGAGTCATAGTCCACAGTACAGCTTATTATTTGAGAGGTTTATACCAGCATATCATCATCATTTTGGGCACCAGTGTAGAGTCTCTGATTTTGGTTTTACTAAACTTATTGAACTGTTTGAAGCCATACCAGAAATCGTTAAGGTATTCTAAAATCAATATTGTTTAAATTGAAAATTATAGTTGGCGTTAATACAACTATATAATCCCAAGGAAAATGTTAAAAGTTTAACAGAAATATTTATGTTCTATAAATATTTATATCATTCATAAATTAAATTTGTTTGATTTTTACTACTATATTTATATAAAGTTTATTAAATTCTTGCTATGATCCTAGCAGACCAATGTTGTTCAGTAAAAATCTGTTATGATGTTTTTCATGAGAAGGAGGAAATATAATTCTTTGAAATATAATATATTTATTCATACTTAGAAAGTTACTTATGAAAATCATGTGTTTCTTAGTTTCATAAACAGTAGAATATAATCTTACCACTATTTTATACATACTTGACCTTCTTACTGGCAGAATATGAATATAAATGACCCAAGTTATATGCTTTTGGACTGCATTTATTTTCACTATTAAGTTCCTCTGACCAAGATCTTGAAAATTTCAGATATTTACAAACTTAATTTGGGTAGTTGTTTTTATGTTAGTGATGTAGTTTGATAATTATATTTATCAGTGGTGATATATTTTTTAAACTTGTAATAATTTTGTGTAAATTTGATATCATAGAAGTTAAATTTCTTCACCAGACCACCAATTTATTTTTCTTCAGTTTTGTATAGAATTATTTTGTTTAAAAGGAGGGATGATTTAATGAATGCTTGATGCCTCCAAGCAAACTAATGCTTTCATATATAATATGAAATACTCTGCTAGAACACATATAACTGAATAGAGATCATAAATTAATTTTGGAAGTTGAACTAACATCATAAAATCAAATTACCAATAAAGAACTAGTAATATGGTTCTTTATATTTCTTACAAAATTGATGAAATATAGTTACAATCGTTGGCCCTTGTTAATATTTAGTTATGCATTTAAATTATAAAAAAAAATAAAAGACTATCAACAAATTGCCAGTCTAAGCTAAATGTGATTTACACTTCAGTAATTACAGTGGCCTATTAACAGGATGACATTTTACAATGGAGGTTGTTAAACCAATAAAATTCAATTTTATCCTGTTCATTCAAATTTAGATTTGTCTTAATATTATTAATCCGTATACCAGGTTAATGTATTTACTTGTCAAACTGTTAATATATAAAAGATTAATTTTGTAAACACTGTAAAATAATTTTGATTTACACAGACAAGAAATTAATGTACAAGTTATGACTTAATTATAGGCTTTGTATGTTATTAATTTTGCATTTCTGTTTCAATTTCAGGTTGTTATTCTGCATTCTACAACATTCAGTTGTTTTTTAAGTACGTAGATTAATTCTAATTATAATTGATGTTAAATTCACGCGTTCAAAAGTTATGAAAGTTAATACAAAAATATTTTTGAATAATTTTTCTTGCCACAATAAAATTACTATATCAGCATCTACACTTGTAATACCTATGGTACAAACTGTATGTGTTTATAGGCTACTGTATATCAAATGTGCTAACCAGCAAGTGATTACTGATATTAAATAACAATAAACATGAAACAAACAGCCAAATCATCATGATTGCTACATGTGCAGTGTATACCTTCACCAAATCACGTATTTATCAAACATTACCGCTGCTACAGAATGTTGAAACAACTTTTTCTCATATGGAAGTGTAATTTGTCATGATACTCTTTTGATTTTTACTGTTTTTCTGGAAACAAAAAATTCCTCATTACTCTTTTGATTTTTAGTGTTTTTCTAGAAACAAAAAATTCCTCATAGTCATTGAGAAATGTTAAAAATAGCTTTTTTTCTCAGATTAGAAATGATATATGCAAGAAACATCATCATTGCAGGTGTAAACTTTTAATATTGTTCTTATGGATTTTTGGTGGACTAGGCAAAAAATGCTTTTCTCACAGAAATAATTATAACTGGTAATGTTAATAATTTTTACTGTATTTGTTTTTAACAAGTATATGCTGGTTAGTTAATTATTAATACTCCTTTGCGTCTGTTGTATCATAGATTGAGGATGTTGATGGTGAACGTCGTGTAACATTAACAAACGCAGAAAAATTAAAAGTGCTTAGTGAACAAGTGGCTGATTTAGTACAAGTTACATATCCACCTGGTTTACCATTATCTGGTCTATGTGCTGCATTTCAGTGGCAATATGGATATGCGTTAAAACCGTCTGCTTACAACTGTAATTCTTTAAATGAACTCATTACTGAATTAAATTCTACAGTTAAGGTAATTTGATTTTAATATATATTATATATAAAAGCAAAATCCGTTGCACAGATTATTACATATTTATGACTACTTACAGTAAACTTTCTCAAAATAAGATGAAATATTAGATATAACAAGTGGGCATTCATTTTTTATTGCTTTTTTTAGGTTAATATATTTTTCTATTGTTTTCTTGTTTTATAGCAATATTTTTATTTTTATTTTTATTTATGTACTTTGTCTTTCCCATCTGCTTTATGTTCTCTAATCTTTGTTTCATAAGCAGTTTTTCCTCTGAATTTCTTAGGTAACTGTGGTAACCATTGAAAACTTGTCATTCATCTAATTTTCAGCAACATTTTAATTCATCTAATTTATGGGATCCTCTTATAACATTACATAATTAAGGCTTATATTGTTTCTTCCTCTGAATTTTCTTTTTTGTCCATGTTTTGCTGAACCACCATTTGTTAATTATTGGCAAGGATCTAGCAGGATCTGATTTATAACAGATCCAAAAAACGGGGAAAAAGGATAAGAGAAAGAAAAAATAGTAAATGGTGATAAAGCACGATTGACCCATACAGAAACTGTAGCATAAGGTCCCACTTCATCCCTTATACCTTGAATTGTATAGCATGTGGAAGTATCCAACTTTATTAAAACATTCAGCTACAACTTCTCTGCGATAGTAAAGCTAATTGTTTAAGAAGTGCAATTGGCCCTAACAGTTTAGTGGCTGGTCTTACTACTCAGTCAGGGATTGAAGTTTCAGTGGTAAGGAAAGGGAGTAAATAGAAGGGAGGAACAAACAGAAGGATTACAAGATTTTCAGAGGTTTTCGATTAGTTTACTGTCATGGTTAGTATCATCACCCTCTCTGAGTTATATTTAACACCTGTAAGATTTCTTCTTTCTTGATAGAGGTTGTTTTGCACTACTTATGCAAAGATAAATTGAGTATGCTGTTTATTTTGAAAGTATGATTTTAGAGCTGGTGATTTTTCTCATTTTTCAATGCGTATTCTGTTAAGTATTTTTCATTTCCTTTGTCAAGCATCATCCATGCAAAAATTATTGGTTGTTATTAATAGTTTCTTTTTTGGTAGCTATATAATATGATTTACATAATGATATTTTTTAAAAGTATTTTTGTAAATCAGTATGTGTTAAAAAACCAGATATTGACATTACCAATGCCATTATCAAAGAATAAACACATTGTATGAATCTGTGTGTGCCGGAATCATACCCTGCTCAACAATGTACTGGCCTCATATCCCATTTCTTTCAGTTTAGAGCAGCAGAATTGATTGTTATTTTAACGGCTCTAGCTTGCAATATGTGACCTGAAAGTTTTCGCCTCTCCAACTGTTGTGTAGTGCCAAGAACATGCATCGCCTGCTCATATTCATTTCTTTTTATTTTCAATGATTTATATGGTGATAATAAACACAATATAAATTTATTAACTTCATGTATTAATTTATATATATTCTATTTTTGTCTTTTTTTTATTTCACTTATTTTACTTTAGATAGATAATATAGGATAGATAATGCTAATAGCATAAAACTGATTATTTTGACTTACTGTAATGGAGAAATTGTTACTCTTAAGTAGATGCTAAATCTTCATTGCCAAGATTATCTTCACTTGTAGATGAATAGCCACTGTCTTCATTACTACTTTCTTGTAAATTGATAACTAGATTTTTCTTCAACATCAACTAATATTTACCTTCTTGTTTTTTTGACATTCTCACATATTGGTAACCAGTCTTTCTTTGTTATATTAGAGATTCTTTCTTCATGTAACATAATCAGGGCATTTAACTTGGACATGGTGTTTCTTTGGGCCACAAATCCTTTTATGTTTGCCCATAATTTGATGGGGTTTAGACCTGTGGTGTGGTGGCAGGCAAATGGCTGTGTGAACATGAGCTTCCAGAAGGCAATCCAAAATATATATCATGTTTTGGTTTATGCAGTTTAACTAGTTTGTAAAGTTCCAGTGAATGCATTTTAGGATGTAACTGTATTTGCTTCTGTAACTGAGTACCATTTCCGATTTCTTACATTTTGTGGTAGGTGCCATATCATATTGATTATTGTGGTACATAATATTATCCAGCACTACAACTGATCATGGGGTTAGATCTGGGACAGTGTTTTTTCCACCCATTTCATGAAATTTTTGGAGTTCATGTTTTGATAATCTCCACTTGACATGCTACTTTTCCATATCAGCTGAGCATTGTTTATGAATCCCATCTCACCATCACCATGTATGGTTATTGCTCAGTCTCCTTATGATATAGGATGTGTATGCCCTGATCAGAATTGTCTGATCTCATTTTGTTTGAGATATGAGAAGGTAAAATGTATATTTCATGTACATGAACGATGGAAAGTTTTTCTTCTTTGTAATGTTTAATACCTCTTAAATATCGTATTCTTTATTCCTGTATTTCGTCATTTTCTACGAGAATATTTCTATAATTTTTTTTTACAACAAAATCCTAAGGATTTCAACATTTTCCTGATGCTCCATGCACCAACCTGAAAACTAACAGCCCCTTTCAGTTTATTACAGATATGTTTAACTAAAGGAAGCTGAGATTTTTCTTGCAAATAGAAATTGTAAACAATTCATCTAACATAACATTTATCAAAACCATCTAAATTAGTAATTTTGTTGCCTGTTTATATTTTTGAGGTTTGAAATTAACATTCACCCTCTGATATCCCATTCTTTTCTTTTCTAATAGTTTTAACAGTTATGGCTGAAACCCCACACACAGTAGCAGTTCTCTTTATACACTTTTTCACAGGAATAATAAATGGTAGACTTGGAACTACCTGTTCTTGGAACTGTTTTGCCTCTCTTTCCTTAAACTGATTAACATTCCATATAATTTCCTGAGCTTGACTATGGAGAGTTTTCTCTCTCTTAAGTTTTGACATAAAACTCCCATAATTGTTTGGCAAACAGTAAAAAAATGCAAGAAAATAAATATTCACTGATATTAAAATATTATTACAAAAGTATTATACACAGATTAATGCACTTATCACATGAAAAATCAAAATACAGTCAAGTATAAACAAATTAACTTTACATGGCACATACTACTTCACAATTAAACTTTAACAACAAGATTCTTAATATGTTTGCATTTTATATACAAATGTGTCATGTTATTATTAATTGGATAATGTCATCTGGTTAGATAGTACAACAAAACCCACCTCCCGTCCTGCCTAAGCCAGTCAACAGTTCGGTTGACTGGGGCAAGACGGGGGAAACCTTCAGCTCACTTAGTATACATTATAACTTCTTTCTGTATAGTATTCTAATTTTCATGTGTTTTTATTTTATTTTTTTGAGCTTTTCAGAATTATTTTCTTCCAACACATCTTTGTAAAGGTACATTAATTCTTTATAATGTATTATAAAATAATCTAGTTTGTAATCTATTCACTAATTAAAATAACGTTATATTAAAAATAAGATATTTACATCATATTCTAATTTTTGTATCACTCCTTTATCAGAAATGCTATCAAAAGTTTAAAAAAAACTAATAATTTTCTACCTTTCTTATTTGTAAGTTACAGTTATAGAAATAATCACAGCAAAAATGTAATTATGTAATAAAAAAATTTTTCTTTCTTTTTTGTTTTATGTATTAAATATTTTTTTTTATATATGTATTATCTGTATATGTCTTATGTTATTTCTTTTGATTTTTCTTTCCAATATCATTGTTATTGTTCTAAGATATTGGATCTTTTTAGTTATGTAGTTTTTTACAGTCATAAAAATATCTTTGCTCAAAAGAATTTACATCAGTGATGACATGTGTAGATTCTTTGCGTAGATATATTTTTTGGTTTTTTGCATCGTGATTAAAATTTTAAAAAATGTCCTTAATGTTTCATTCTCACATAAATATGCACTATTATAGTGAAATTAATAAAAAAAAAAATTGTGAGAAACACAGCATATATAAGGGTCATTCAATAATTAAAAAATACAAATTATTTTAGTTATTTGTTTTAGCTAAAACTGTTTATTTAAGCAATGTGACATTTTTTCACCTTTCAACATAATCTCCAGCAACTTTAATAAAATTGTCCCATCTCTTTTTGAATCAGCTTATTATGCGTGCTGCAAAGAGATCTTTGTTCTGATGTTAGAACCAATTTAGCATACTTTCTTTGACATCGTCATTGCCATAAACTTCTTACTATGCTTCCTGAATGGTGCAAACAAGTGGAAATCCTATTGGGTCAAGTCAGGACTATGTGGGAGGTGAAGTAGTATTTCCCAATGCTATTTGTAAATAGTTTCTTAAGTTACCTGAACTGTGTGAGGCCGGGTGTTATCGTGAAGCAGAATGATGTCTTTGCACTGACATCCAGGCAATTTTTCAGTTTGCTGGCTTTGTTAATAAGAAGCACAGTTTATTGTTCACTGATCTAGAAAATTGACAGCAACAGGCCTTTTGAATTCCAAAAGATTGTCACATGATTTCTTCTGCTGATGGTGTGGATCAGAATTTTTTCTTGAGAGATGAACTCGTATGCTTCAACTCCATATTCTGTCTTTTTGATTCTGGTTTATAATAGTGAATCCATATCTTGTCACTGGTTAAAACATTGTCAAAACGCATCATTTTCCTGCTGATACTGTTGTTTCAGCTTTGTACATAAGTGAAGTCTTGTCCCCTTATGCTAATCTGTCAACTCTCTTGGATGGAACCCTTCTTGGCGATAATGATATGAATTATATTAACACCTACCTGTAGTTTTTTAGCTATAATCTCAACTTTAATCCATCGCTTTTCTTGGATAAGAAAGTCTGAGAGTTTAAATTGCTGGGATTGAAACTTCAATTGGACATCCAAACAGTGCTCATCAGTCATTGAAGTTCAACCATTTTAAATTTTTCTACCCTCTTGTAAAAATTTTGTGGTTCATAAAACTTTGTCTGTATTGTTTGGACATATTAAAAAAATTGCTAACCAATTTTCTTTGATGGATCAGTCCATCTTACCTATAACACCATTGAACATCATATCACTGCATGGTGTTTAATTAATTCACAAAGTTCAAGAGGACTTGCCATTGTAAAATGAGATTATAAACAGAACAATTTTACTAAAACAGCTGATCAAAATCATCACAGAGTTGGCAGTTTATTGTTCTGAAACTATCATAACACACTTACCAACTGTTTTACCTCCCCAGATATTTGTATTTTTATTTATTGAATGACCCTCATATGTTGTAAAAAGGCATGGAATATGTTATGATTATGCCTTTTTTTGCAAATTATATTTTGTTATTTCAGGTGGAAAAGTATCTTCATGCAACTAGTAATGTACATAAAAAAAAAAACCAGGGTATATTTTCTTTGTAGCAGTGAATGTATACAATATGTACATAGGACTGATTTGATATGTTCTGGTAAATAATTTTATAACATTTTTGTTTTTTTTTATTTTATTACAGCTTGTAGAGTTAGAATTTGGTTTAACAATAGTACCTGTTGATCAGGCACAGATGCGTAATTTATCTCTTCGCGTTTGGAGGATATTAATGGAAACTTCAAAGGGAAAAATGACATGGTCTGAATTGGAGAAAATATATTTGAAATTATATAAACAAAATTGTAGTTTGGATATTATTAGAAATGAATTAAAAGATACTGTAAAGGTAAATAGATATATAAATGTGTTATATTATTTTTATTTTATGAACATTTAAATTAAATTTTTTACTTGTTCATTACTTTGATGTGATATAAAATATGCATCATAAAAGATAAAGCTTATCTTTGAAGAGCTGAATCTTTAACCATTCAATAGAAGAAAAAAATGGTATATATTGAAGCTTTTTTCTTTGTTATTGTTGTCAGTTGCAAATCATTTAAATAAAATCCTATAAGAATTTCAGATTATTATGTACAAAAATATCTCGTTTTCCGGATATTGCAAGTTTCATATTCTATAATCTCAGTAGTAGATTATTTTTGGAAATGTTTGTTTTAGTATCTTTAAGAACACTGCTTAGTTTCTTGTTTAACTGTTTTAAACATTTTCCTTATGGTTTATTTGAATGTGGTAATCATTTAAAAAAAAAAAAAAACTTGTAAATACCATTTCTTTTTTTGCAGTTATTGACATGGTGTTTCATCAAAAAACTTGTCTGTCCTATAAAAACCTGTCTGTCCTATATCTTTCTGGCAACATCGTTTTTGTCAGCTCTTGTAATAATTTTTTTTTGTAAATGGATATATTTTTTGTAATTAAAACAGCTTTAATGTATTCATTATAAGGAATAACATTAGCTTAGCTTTCATATATTTCAATTCAAAGTAAAATTAAAACTACGTTACAGTTTAAATGGTTGATTCTAACAGTGTGGTAACACTGCATGTTTGATTTAGATGTTATTCATCCACAGTCAGTGTGTATTAAGGCTTATTTTATGTTAATGCTCACAAAATATTAGAAAAATAATTAATGTTTTATTTAGCTATTTATGTAGAATAGAAATAAAGTGGTTAAAAAATATATATATATATATATATATTTTTTTTTTTTTTTTCTCCTTAGATACATCAGGATAAGTCTGGTGCCATTACAGTACAGTTAACCAGTCTGCAATTGTTTGCCAGAGATGTTTACCGATTATTGTGTTCAAGTGATGGTAAATTGGCTGTAAGTTCTTTTGAAACAGCATTTTTACGTTGCTTTGATACAGCTGTACAACCTGCTCAGTATGGTTTTAACAATTTGATATCTCTGCTTCAAGCTATACCACATGTTGTGATATTACGTGGCAAAGGTGTCAAACGTTTGCTTATTCTAAATAAAGTTCTTGCCTGTAAGTATTTTTTTTCTTTTTTCTACCTTGATAAAATTATGTGATTATTATAATAAAAATTCTAATATTAAAATTTGTTGTTATACAAAATAAAAAATAAAAACAACATAATTTTTATTTGTTAAAATGTTTTTATGAAAAATCGTTATTTTTGGCCAAAAGATCAACTAGTCAGTTTGGTTTATTGCATATACTACAATAAGTGGCTTGTACATGTACAGCATAGATAAATAAGTTACTATCAATTAACACGGTATTGGTTATGAATGTCCTGTATTAGCATTTATGGTGAGGCATTCTATTATCCCCTCAATTTCCCTTCTGTGCTCCAGGTGTATTTTTCGTCCATCCTCCTTATATATATTTTTTTCTTTCATAATGAGTAATGCTATAAATTAAATTCTGAGATCAGAAGGATTAAATTTGTACCAGACCTGGGTGACCAGTACTGCACCATTTGAAACATTCATAGTGTGTGATAAGGGTCCTTATGCCTGGTATGTAAATAAATATTTTAATTGTCTATTTCATCTTCTGATCATAATTTTTAGATAGTCATAAAAGATGACTTTATTATGCGAGGCATAAGTTTGGCCTACACTTCAGTCTACTTATATTCAGTGGACCCAAACATTATTGAGGTTTGACCAGTTGTATGTTGTTGAATTGGCAATTAGTATATCAAATTCAATTTTGTCTTCTTGGTCCAAATGCCTGATTGAATTGATCACAAAAATTGCCTCAACTGCATAAAGTTCTTCTGAGGATCATTTGGGAATGAATCAAATTTAGATGATACATCTGAAGATTTTATCTTATTCCATCTTCAAGTGAAGAAGAAAGTTTATCAGAAAAAAAAGAGTTTAGTATGCTGATATTACTGCAAATGATACTGTTCTTAAGAATGAAGAGGAATTTGTTGATGATCCACATCAGCCTAACGTGAATAATTGAGCCTCCTTCCAGCATAAACAACAAATCTACAGCAGCATTGTAAGATTTTTCTACCATTGTCAACAGATGTATGTTGTGAATGGACATAATAGCTGCATCACCAGATTTCCCAGGTTACCCACATATTAAGTCTTGAAGCACAAATACAGGTGTGATTACAGCACACTCCAATAAACTTTTCATAAGTGATGATGTATTAGATTTTATTGTTCCTGAAGTAAACTATTATACAAGAAAAAAACGAAGGCAGCCTTAAGGCTAAGTCTTGTGTATGTAGTAGGGTTTCTACAAACAAGGAAGAATTGTAAAATTTATTTTAAGTAATAATAAATATAGAATTGATTTAATTACCTAGTATTAATCTTTACTGGTTAAAAGGTGTAATGTATAAAAATATAATAAATTCATTGCTTCTGTAATGCCAAGGGAAAGGTTCAGTTATTATTCAGATGATTGAATTTTAATATTAATGAAGATGAAGGTATAAAAGGGAAAAGGTTTTGTAAACTGTGTAACTTTGAGTGTTACTTCTGGCAAACGAATGCTTGGGGTACAAAGTTTTACAAAACTATTATGGGCATGATGAAGAATTTTTATTTTAGACAATTTATGACCTGTCTGAAAACAGAAATGATTGTTACTAAAATATCTTATTTCAGAACAAATTAAGTTATTAATTTTAGAATATTTTAGTGATTTGCTTGCATTTTATTCCGTACCCATACCCACTCAAAGTGGTTGTAGTTTACCTGTTATGAGATACAACATTCACTGAAGATGGCTACTCCATTTCAAAAATTAGCTACCTTGCTAGATTTTTAAGTAAAGTTAGAAGTAGAGTAGTTTCCTGTTGCTACTTCACTTAACCAATTATATCTTTGCAATCAGAATGTTACACTCACCAAAATGCTGGTGACATAAGTATTACTTTCTTTCTGTTAACTGTATTATGAACATGATTACTGACAAGGGAGGAAATTTTTATGATATTTTTATACCTCAAGCAAATTATGAATTTCAACTATAAAATTTAGAAAACTAGTATAAAGTAACAAATTGTACTACTTTCAGGTGTGAAACATTGCATTATATGTGCTGCTGCCTGTACACAATAGGGAATATATTCAGTAATATATATTCTGTTTTTTCAATCTTAGTCTGGTTCTGATCATTTATTCTTATTTTTTATAGCTGCTGGGATCAGTTTACCCCCTGGTTTTGTTAGAAACATTGGTAATGTTAAAAATAATTGTACCAGTGAAGTGGAAAACAAAGGTAATTTTAAAAACTATTTTTGTAATTGTTTTTCTTTGTATATTTATTATTCTGATATGATAATGAAAAAACTAGTTTAATCTTTTGGAATGTTGTAGATAGAAGCATGTCATTGGTTTAATTTGAATCGCTATACTATTAAATTTTTATTTTCTTTGTTTATTTATCATTTTTTATGGAATGATTTACCACAGAAGCTTGTACGCAGGAAATGGAATGTTGTAGCATATGAAAAAATGCCATGCCTGATTGGAATTTCTACCCAGGACCTCTGGATGAAAGGCCTAGATGCTACCTCTCCACCATGGAAATCGGCAGAGTGGTTATTATTTTCTTACTTGGTGTTTTTAGTAATATGTGTAATTAAAAGATTTAAAAATTTTTACTTTTAAACAATTATTATATATTCGTATTCAATGATGATTAGCTGATTTATGATCCTATATTTTACATTGCACAGTGACAGTTTTTGTCTGACGTTATATTATTATGGTAGAGTTAATTACTGACCTCTTTGGGAAATTGATAATATCTGTTTTCATCCAGAAATTCTTTGATTTGTTTTTGGTCAAATCTAAAACTTTTCATAAATAATGAAGTTTTCATATCATATACCCACCCTCCAGCAACAATCTTAAAAAAAATTTGAATGTTATAACTATAACCATTTTATAGTTATTATAAAATGGTAGAATGCTATAGGCAATACTGCTATTTTATGCTGAAAAATGTTAGCTCATTAAGTAAATTATGTCTTTATGAACTGCTATTCATTTGAAGTGATATAGTGGACTTCTCTTATTTTTTTATGTTTTATTTCTCTTAGTTTACACATAAATGAAGGTATATTATAATAAATAAAGATATATTTATTAGTTTAGAAAATGATTTAAGTTATGAATTTAATGTGTGCTGTAGTGAATTATAGGTAGTTAATAGTATTTTTTGTTCTTAAACAGCCTGAGTAAAGCTACATGTAGCTATAATAATGGGAATTCTTATGCCTTGAACAATCACCTGAAAAAGTTTGATTTGAGTATTTGTTTGTGACATGACTAAATGTATTTTTTTACACTGCATGAATGAGTATAGTACACATCTGTGTGTATGACAATTATTCTGGATTCTCTTATTTTTACAGATCCAAACAGCAAGAGCAACTGTACTGCCTGGCCTGCAGTAATACCTCCAAGTGAAAGTTTATTAAAAGGCCTAATTTTCCCTAATGAAACTGAAACTACAGAAAATAATGATGATACGGTATTTATTGTAATATTTCTACATTAGTTTGTTTTTAATTTTATGTGTAAGTTTTACTAAATTAAAATAATATTCTGTATTTATTCAGCAGAAGGATATATTGACTACAATTTGTGTGGCCATTTATTCCCTTATGTTTGCTCATTATCAGTTTAATAAGCAATGATTTTTCATAAGCCTGTATGAAGGAGCTGTAAGAGTACTTAGCTATCTTACCAAACTATGCTTTGGAGCCTAAAATTTTGTCTGTGCTTTCTCATTGGCCTGCTGATTATTGTCCTAAAAAACAGGAATTATATAGGATGAAATCAAACGTGTGGAGTCCAGCTTAAAGGTGTGTAGATGGAAAATTAGGCAATAAAAAGTGAGGGGAGGAAAGTTGATGTACTTGTGGACGTTTACTAATTGATATTAGTTATTTTATTTATGACTGATTTGGCAAATTTATGACTGTTATTAAAATCCTTAATACAACCATCCTTAATAAATTTAGACCATTATTAAGACGGAATTATCATTGAGGCTTCCTGAATGGAGGAAGCCTCAGTTTCTCCGATGAAAAGGAAGTAAAGCCTCGGCTAAAAATAATAAATTAGTCTTATGTTGTTTTACATTTTTTCTTGTAAAGTTTTCCTAAATCTTTTTTTAATTCTAGCTAGAAAAACTAAATGGACATAAAAGTTCTGAAAATGACTGAAATCACACTTGTTTTGTTAAGAAAAATCCATAAACGTGAAACATTGACAAAGTGTGGACATTTATTACAGTTATATTATAACGTTTAATAGGAAATAGATGATAAGAATTCTGTTTACATGGGATTTCTTTTTAATGCAAATTAGTTTTAGTTAAAAACATCTTTTCCTTTTAATCGGTTTAAATTATGATGTTACATTGTAGGTGTATAGACTGTAGCTATACACCTACAGTCTTGTGTATATTTCAGTCTTGTGTTCTATTTATTTTGTTTAGTTTTATAACTTAGTCATACTAATATCTATTTTCTGAGTTGATAAATAAAATCAGTGTACTTGTAACTTATTCTACCATCTAGCATTAATTTTTATTTTGAGATGATTTTGCTGTCTTACTTCTTTCTTTATTTTTACATTCTAAATTATGTTTCAAGTTCCAGGCAGTTTATGCTGGAAATTTTCTTCTTTTCACAGCTTAATATATTTATTACCTTTGGCAGTAGTTATGCACAGTATTATAAATTCAGTTGTATAATATATTTATTTAATCATTAAATCATGGTGCCGCAATAAATAAAATACATAAGTGGTAAAAGTATTATATAAATAAAATGTTTATTATAATTTTTTTCTGAAAATGGATTTAACACCCATTAAATGGACATCAAAAAAATTTTCAATTGACATCAGGAAAATTTCTTTTTGGGACCAAAAGTGTCCCAAAAAGCCCAAAATACAATAAAATTTGGATACTTAACTATAATTTGGATCTTAACTATAGTAATAAGCCCTCATTGATAGCTTTTTGGCGATATATCATAAGTGATACTTATTTTCATTGGTTCCAGAGTTATAGCCAAATGAAATTTTAATTAATGAAATATTTGGATCTTAGAAGCAGAAGGCACATCGGTTCGAATCAGACTTAATCTCCTTTGTTTTAAAAATTGTTTAATTTAAGTATATTGATTTATTAATAATTATTAACCCCTGATTGTAAACAAATTTTTATGACAAATCATGTGATTTGTCATGAAATCATGTGGTGCCCACATTAGCTTTTTTATATAACATTGATATTTTTAAATAAGTTCAAGCATCATTCAATTACAATCTAAATTACTTGTAGTCGGGTATAATATAAAAATTATTGTCACTTAATTAATTCTGCCCTTTAAAATAGAATATTTAAATTAAATTATTAAAATTACCTAACAGAAGAAGTCTGTTAACCACTTACATTATTTTCTTGATTTGTTTTTTTTTGTTTTATGAATTTGTTTGTTTATAATGTTTGGTTTAAGTAGTGTCTTAAGTTAAAAATTGCTGTTAGGTTTATTCTAAAATAAGATATTTATAATTTTTTTTTGTGATTAACAAAAGCAGAATGACAAACGAAGTTGTTCATTGTGCTGTTAAGAAATCTTTACCATATAATCCTTCTGTAACTATTTCTCTTTTACATCTTTTTGTTTGATACAAATGCTTCTAGGAATGAAATTGTAATCTTTTGTGTAACTGTAATTAATAAAGTAATACATTAATTAAAGTTAAAACCAGTTAATGTTATAAAATAAATTTTAATTAGCTTATCACAATAACTTTTTAAATAAAAAAAAAAACTAAATCATAAATACTGCAAGCCTTTTGTAGCAAAAAATTTATTTACATTTGCAATAACAGCTTTTACAAAATAAAGTCAAAATAAGCTGATTATACTTAGAAATTCAGTTTTTACAAAAAATAAAAAGCATCTTTACAAACATGAGGTACAGAGAATGGCGGAATAAATTAATTCTTAAATTATACTTTTCAATTTATGACTAATAAATAAAGTAAATTTCATGCAAAACAATAACTTGAGTGCATGTTAAAAAAAGAAGTAAAAAAAAATAAATTGTAAACAATTGCAAGGTATGTTTACCACAGCAAACATGAACAACAAAATTGAATTTGGTTGTAAAAAAAAATCCGAGAAAAGTAAATATGAGTAAAAACGGTCTTGTTGTTTTCACTTATTAAAGAATTCATCTCATCCTCATCAAAAAGTGCTTGAAATCATGAAAATGCTTGTAGTTATATGATAAAAAAAATATTTTGAATTTTTTGTTTATGAATTATTTAAAAAATTTATTTGGACTTGATCCTTTTTTTTATTTTTGGTGTATTACAATGATCATTCAATAATTAACGAGACAGAATGATGTAGAATAAGAAACGGTTTGTTCAATGATAATGAAACTTTTTGAGGGTCGAGTTAGCAACCTTGGGAACACATTTAATCAGCTGTTTGATTATAATTAATCTAAACATAACCATCTTTTGTTGATTTCAGAATGTCAGCTCTGCTTGGAATGTGTACACTGGAAGTGTAACATTCAGTGATAAGATTTTTGCTGTCAGAATGTGTAAAACTGGCAGAAATTTACTTAAGAATGTTGAAAGAGTACGGTGAAAAGTATTTAAACCCCAGTAATGTATATAAGTGGGTGGAACAGTTTGTTTAATTTGGGCATAACAGTTGTGACTGATCTCAATCACTCTGAAAGGCCAGTTGAAGTTTCAACTACTGCACCCCAAAATTGCATAAATGATCTTATTTGCGAAGACAAGGAAGTCAAAATTTCCCATATTGCTATTTGTGTAATATTAGTGTAGGAACTGCGCATTCAAACATTCATGACTTGCTGAATTATCACAAATGTGTTCAGGATGGGTTCCAAGACAGTTGACTTGCAATCGCTCGGAAAACAGGAGAAACGCTTGAAAAGTTGAGTTGGGAGGTGTTGCCATATCCTCCTTACATCCTAGACCTCGTCCCATCTGATTTTCATTTGTTCGGCTCGCTCAAAGATTTTTTACACAGCAAGAAGTTTGATGACAATGAAGCGGTCAAAAAAGCAGTTCACAAATAGTTCAAACAGCAAGGTAAAGATTTCTACGCTGCTGGAATCAGAAAACCTACTTGACATTTGTCTAGTGAGACAAGTGTCTAAATGTTGCTGGAGACTATGTTGAAAAGTAGTGTAAGTTTCATTGTCATTGAATAAATTGTTTTTTCTCCACATCAGTTTGTGTTGTTAATTATTGAAGGTCCCTTGTATTACTGTATTTAGTTATAAGATATGATGACATACAAGATGCCGAGTCTGAAGTGGTTCATATTGTTGAGTCGAATCCTTTTACAGAGGATTCCTCCAATTATGTTTTCTGCTTTTGATTAGTAATTGAAAGCGATTGTACTGATCTTATCTTACTGTAAAGTAATATACCCATATGGATTGTGATTTTAATATATCATATTTTTGTGCATATACATTAAAAAATACTTTATTTAATATAATTTGTATATTGTGTAGAATTTTTTTCAAGTATTTACATTTTTATCGTCATCTTTCATAACCAGTTTGGAAGTTCAATAGATTAGACTATATGTTTATTTTTAATGGTATCCATTTACTAATATTAATCGATTACTTTATATTGCCATGCTAGTAATATTCTTTTATGCGTATCTTATTTTACCTTAGGAAGAGGGTGAACAGTTAAAAACACCACCAAATCAAATGATCAAATTCACTAGATGGAACAGTACTTCCAATGATAATGAAAGCAGTGAACAGGTATGTAATTTATCTTTCGTTGCAGCATACTTGTTTTGTAAAAACAGTGAAATAGTTACTGGAATTTTTAGAAAGCCAATTTATCATAATTCTACTAATCATAGAGAATCAACTCATTTTTGGTTGCACAAAATAAATATATACATTGATATGATACAAAGCCTCCTCTATGAATCATGAGACCTTGCCGTTGGTGAGGGGGCTTGAGTGCTCAGGGATACAGAGTAGCTGGACCGAAGGTGCAACCATATCGGAGAGGTATCTGTTGAGAGCCAGACTAAGGAATGATTCCTGAAAGAGGGCAGCAGCTCTTTCAGTAGTTGTTAGGGGCGTGAGTCAGGACGACTTAAACGGCCGTATCAACATCACTCAGTCCTCTGAGTACTGCGCAGCTGAAAGCAATGGAAAACTACAGCTGTTTTTTTTTTTCAAGAAAATGTGGCTCTGCATTTTCAAAAGCAATAATGGAGGCGCCTTCCTTGGTAAAATATTCCGGAGGTAAAATAGTCCCCCGTTCGGATCTCCGGGTGGGGACTACTAAGGAAGGGGTCACCAGAAAAGTAAAAAATAACATTCTACGAGTCGGAGCGTGGAATGTTAGAAGCTTAAAAAAGGTTGGTAGGCTAGAGAATTTAAAAAGGGAAATGGATAGGGTAAACGTGGATATAGTAGGAATTAGTGAGGTTCGGTGGGAAGAGGAAGGCGACTTTTGGTCGGGTGACTTCAGAGTAATTAACTCAGCGTCAAATAATGGGCAGGCAGGAGTAGGTTACGTGATGAACAAGAAAATAGGGAGGAGAGTGGAGTATTTCAAGACGCATAGCGATAGAGTCATTGTAATAAGGATAAATTCAAAACCTAAACCGACAACGATTGTTAACGTCTATACGCCTACAAGCGCCCATGATGATGATGAGGTAGAATGTGTATACGAAGAGATTGATGAAGCAATTAAACACGTAAAAGGAGATGAAAATTTAATAATAGTTGGAGATTGGAATGCAAGCATTGGAAAAGGCAAGGAAGGAAATATAGTGGGTGAATACGGGCTGGGCAAAAGGAATGAAAGAGGGGACCGACTTATAGAGTTTTGCACAAAGTATAATTTAGTAATTGCCAACACCCAATTTAAAAATCATAATAGAAGAATATACACTTGGAAAAAGCCAGGCGATACTGCAAGGTATCAGATAGATTATATCATGGTTAAGCAAAGATTTAGAAATCAACTCGTGGACTGCAAAACTTACCCTGGAGCAGACATTGATAGCGACCATAATTTGGTGATAATGAAATGTAGATTGGGGTTTAAAAACCTGAAGAAAAGGTGTCAGATGAATCGGTGGAATTTAGAGAAGCTTGAGGAAGAGGAGGTAAAGAAGATTTTTGAGGAGGACATCGCTAAAGGTCTGAGTAAAAAAGATAAGATAGAAAATGTAGAAGAAGAATGGGAGAATGTTAAAAAGGAAATTCTTAAATCAGCAGAAGTGAACTTAGGCGGAATAAAGAGAACTGGTAGAAAACCTTGGGTTTCAGACGATATATTGCAGCTGATGGATGAACGTAGAAAATATAAGAATGCTAGTGATGAAGAAAGTAAAAGGAACTATCGGCAATTAAGAAATGCTATAAACAGGAAGTGCAAACTGGCGAAAGAAGAGTGGATTAAAGAAAAGTGTTCAGAAGTGGAAAGAGAAATGAACATTGGTAAAATAGACGGAGCATACAGGAAAGTTAAGGAAAATTTTGGGGTACATAAATTAAAATCTAATAATGTGTTAAACAAAGATGGTACACCTATATATAATACGAAAGGTAAAGTCGATAGATGGGTGGAATATATTGAAGAGTTATACGGAGGAAATGAATTAGAAAATGGTTTTATAGAGGAAGAAGAGGAAGTTGAGGAGGATGAAATGGGAGAAACAATACTGAGATCTGAATTTAAGAGAGCATTAAAAGATTTAAATGGCAGAAAGGCTCCTGGAATAGACGGAATACCTGTAGAATTACTGCGCAGTGCAGGGGAGGAGGCGATTGATAGATTATACAAACTGGTGTGTAATATTTATGAAAAAGGGGAATTTCCATCAGACTTCAAAAAAAGTGTTATAGTAATGATACCAAAGAAATCAGGGGCAGATAAATGTGAAGAATACAGAACAATTAGTTTAACTAGTCATGCATCAAAAATCTTAACTAGAATTCTATACAGAAGAATTGAGAGGAGAGTGGAGGAAGTGTTAGGAGAAGACCAATTTGGTTTCAGGAAAAGTATAGGGACAAGGGAAGCAATTTTAGGCCTCAGATTAATAGTAGAAGGAAGATTAAAGAAAAACAAACCAACATACTTGGCGTTTATAGACCTAGAAAAGGCATTCGATAACGTAGACTGGAATAAAATGTTCAGCATTTTAAAAAAATTAGGGTTCAAATACAGAGATAGAAGAACAATTGCTAACATGTACAGGAACCAAACAGCAACAGTAGCAATTGAAGAACATAAGAAAGAAGCCATAATAAGAAAGGGAGTCCGACAAGGATGTTCTCTATCTCCGTTACTTTTTAATCTTTACATGGAACTAGCAGTTAATGATGTTAAAGAACAATTTAGATTCGGAGTAACAGTACAAGGTGAAAAGATAAAGATGCTACGATTTGCTGATGATATAGTAATTCTAGCCGAGAATAAAAAGGATTTAGAAGAAACAATGAACGGCATAGATGAAGTCCTACGCAAGAACTATCGCATGAAAATAAACAAGAACAAAACAAAAGTAATGAAATGTAGTAGAAATAACAAAGATGGACCACTGAATGTGAAAATAGGAGGAGAAAAGATTATGGAGGTAGAAGAATTTTGTTATTTGGGAAGTAGAATTACTAAAGATGGACGAAGCAGGAGCGATATAAAATGCCGAATAGCACAAGCTAAACGAGCCTTCAGTAAGAAATATAAGTTGTTTACATCAAAAATTAATTTAAATGTCAGGAAAAGATTTTTGAAAGTGTATGTTTGGAGTGTCGCTTTATATGGAAGTGAAACTTGGACAATCGGAGTATCTGAGAAGAAAAGGTTAGAAGCTTTTGAAATGTGGTGCTATAGGAGAATGTTAAAAATCAGATGGGTGGATAAAGTGACAAATGAGGAGGTATTGCGGCAAATAGATGAAGAAAGAAGCATTTGGAAAAATATAGTTAAAAGAAGAGACAGACTTATAGGCCACATATTAAGGCATCCTGGAATAGTCGCTTTAATTTTGGAAGGACAGGTACAAGGGAAAAATTGTGTAGGCAGGCCACGTTTGGAATATGTAAAACAAATTGTTAGGGATGTAGGATGTAGAGGGTATACTGAAATGAAACGACTAGCACTAGATAGGGAATCTTGGAGAGCTGCATCAAACCAGTCAAATGACTGAAGACAAAAAAAAAAAAATGATACAAAGAACATGCAAATATGCATACTAAACAGATTAGGAATTGACAGTGAACTAAAACAAACCAAATTTATAGTAAACCAAAATGGATACAAGGATATTTAAAAAAAAAATATTAATTAATAAAATTATTTTAAATTAATTAAAAGGAATACAAAAAAATTCATTAATTCCATATGATAAAATCCATATGATATAAAGAAACATAAAATCTGTGAGTTATGTAGTTAGTTTAGATCAAAAGTAGCGAAAATTGTAGTATATCTTTTAGAACGATACATACTTAAGCAGAATACTTAAATTATATTAAAGTTAAATCCCAAGCTAAATTTAATAATTGTGGTATACATAGAATTATTGTAATGAGTGTAAAGAAATATATGAGGTGTGTGAGAAAAGTAATGAGATTGGTAACACTGCGAGTGATCTGGCAATACTGTGTCTACCAGTCTATGCTAGACCGGTTTGTTCATCTCTTTCACATGCTCAGTACAAGTTTCATCTCTGTTCAGCCAACACATTATTTTTGACAGCATCGTCAGTGAAGTTGTGTTTTTGTTGTGTGTTATGAAAATGGAGCATCAGAATTTAAAGCAATGTTGTGCAATCAAGTTTTGTGTTAAACTTGGAGAATCTGTGAGTGTGACCTTTGAAAAGTTGAAACAGGCATATGGGGAACATTGCTTATCACTGGTCTTTAATCAACCCATAATCTTGTATTTGGCATTTTGAGTGTGCCATAGAAACAAACTGGTTATTCATTGTGAGGTTTGTTTGATTTTTCCACTCACCAGTTCCAGTTTAAAAATAGTTAGTTTCACTCTGTCTCAGTCATTAGTCTTCTCACCATAAAAAAAGGTTATAATCGATTTGCAGTTCTAGTTTTATTTGAATGTATTAATTGATTTTTTTTTGCAGGATATCATTGTTCATTTACCAAAATTTGATACACCACCACCACCGTCCGCATCTTTAATCTCACCTTGCAAGTATTTGTTGCAAGCAACTATACAGGAACCTTTGACTACTCCTCAGCCACCTGATCCAAGTCAGCTGCCTAAAATTTTCCCGTTTAAAAATAATGTAAGTTTTTTCTGTATTCTATATATATATATTTAAAATTATTTTACTGAAATTAGTTTTTTAAAATTCATATTAAACCTCTCTACTGAAATTTTAATTATTTTAGCATTTTTAATATGAAATTTTAATTAAACATTTCAATCATGATTGAGGATGCTGGCTCTCGCAAAGGTACTTTCATGGTAAAATTAAGGTAAGTTTATCTTATCCCAATATTCTATACTAGATGGTTTATTTCAATAGAATTAAAAAAAATATATATATATATTTATTTATTTGTATAGAATCATGTATAATATTATTTAAAATCCCCTGAAGTTCCCTCAAGTTAGATCAATTGATTCTGGAAATTTTTTAAAGTTATTAATGATATTTTTTAATGGGATATAATAAATAAATTTAGGAGTTTTGTTTTTGATTAAGAATCAAATATGATAAGCAAAATAGTAGACCTTTAAAATAAGAGATATCGCATGCTTATTGAATCTTGTCTTATAAATGATTTATCAGATGATTCCAAAATAGCAACAGAACAGAGCAAGTAAACATATTACAGAAAACAGCAGAAAGAACAGTTCTACAAATATTTAAAAAAACATAATATATGACAAATATCAAAAATACCCCCAAACATTTTTAAAACTAGGTATGGGAAAACAGAAAGGGATTTGAGTTTAAATACCTCTGTCAAATTATAGAATCAGATAGCCAAGAAAAAATAGCCTTAAGAAATTGGACAAATAAAAAGGAATTGATCTATCTTCTAGCACTGAACTATACAACAAAAAATCTATCTCACACAGATTCAAAGTTAAGGCAATTGAATCTAGTGATTTGGCCAGAAGGATTTGTTATTGAATGATCGATAATGATCTGGATGGATTTTTTAAAAAAATCAAGAAAGAATAAAATTCTAAGGAAAATATTTGGTCTTATAAAGGATGACACACTTAATACATAAAAACTCAGCCCCCCACAAAATCCTGTAACATAAATGTAAAGAAGTAACAGAAATATTGTGTAAGATGAAAATTGGCTTTAATAAGCCACACTTCAATAAGTGATGATAGCATTTCCTAGAAAATTCTACTGTTTTATGTAGAAAGAAAATCTAAAAGCATTTGTAATTATAAGGTTAAGAAAAAATTAATGCAAGAATGGAAATTTTGGACTTACAAAATTGGGAATATGAAAAAATTTAAGAGTTCTTATAAAGGAGAAGTTTCTACAAAGAAGCTCCAAAACAAAAAAAAAAAAGTAATAACAGAAGAAGTCAGGAAAAGTCGAGTTAGAGTTATAAAAATTAATGTCAGAAAGGAGGTGAGAGAGAGATACTGAAAAAAAGTATTAAATGTAGTCCATAGTTCTATGAAACAAAAAAAAAAATTGGGAATGTATTAAAAAAGGCACTGTAATATGAGATGACTTCTTTGAATTTGAAGTCAGCATTGAGACCATCAAAGACCAAACCCTTAATCTATGCTATTCAATCTGGTTTTGAACTGTCATTAAAGCTCTCCATAAGCTGGCTTTGTGGATGTTATATACCAGCAGTATAGTTTTTATAGCAGAGTCCCTACCTAAGGTATGAAACTATTTAACCACTTGGTATGATATGCTAGAGGTTCCCGTCGTCAGTAAACAAGTTGTGGAAGATCAGAAATGACTATGTCTCTGGATCTTTCAGAGTTGTGCAGACACAAGAAAACGTTAGGGAATACTGCACTTATGTTATTATAGCTATGTCATGTCATTTATCAAGATTATAACTATATGATTAATGGTTTTTTGTGATAAATAGGCTGTGGCCTCTCCCAATCTGGATTAAAACCATAGTAAAAATATAGTGACAATGCAAGTCAGTCCTGAAATTGTTAAAGATAGGCCATAATGGTATAAGAGAATTAGGAATTAATCCTAGATGAAATGGGTTAAGGCTCAGGGTTTAGAAAAGAAGGTAATTTAACGTTGCAAATATACACCAAAGCTTAAAAAAATATTTTTTATACCTTAAAATAATTTTCTTAAAAACTGCTAGAAATATAATTCAGCATCCAATTTTTGCTGACTAGAAGATATAAACTGTCAGTTTTGGCCTATATACTAAAATTGTACCTCAGTAATTTCAGTGTAATCATTTTATCATTGGAGCTGAAATAAAAGCAAAGTTTTTCACTAGCCATAACTTGAAAACAAAGCTCTTCTTTGAACTGGTGTGTTTGTCAAGTTTTTTTTCCTACTTTTAATTAGTGAATCTATCTTAAAAGTATTTCTATTTCTTTGTGAGACATTATGTGTCTCTTGAAGTTATGTGTACATACTCGCGTACAATTTTCATTGCTCTTTGAAGTATAAATCTTACTGTGCCTTCATTATTGAATGATCTCACTGCAATGCAAGATATATATATTAATAACTTGTTTGACCTTTTCTTCGTCAGGGTAGAACTTTAGTTCAACAAGGAACGTTTGAGTTATTGGAACAGGTCATAGTCACTTTATACAAGATGCTGTATAGGGATGATAAAACTGTTTCAAGCTGATGGTCATTTGCAAACATTGTAGTTGTGGCAGCATACAGGTGAGCGTTGTTGTGAATCTATATGCCTCAGGTAAACAAGCCATATTAATTGTTCTCAATCAGACGTTGCAATTTTTTCAGCATTTTACAATAAACATCATTACTGATTATGCAGCCTCGAGACAAGGAGTTAATAAAGCAAATCTTCCAAGTGGAAAACTTGATGCATTTTGTCTTAGGATGAGGTGTTGCCATTCTACAGATTATTTCATTTCAGTGTTATGTGCAATGCCCGTGTCTTGTTCCCAGTGACTATGCAACTCAAGAAGTTACCATCATCTTGTTCTGTTTGTTAAGGCAAAAATTCCAATATGCTCCCTAATAAACTGAAAAATCTACCCCACAGAAATTTTTAATCCAACATCGAGGTCGCAAACAGATCTATCAGTAAGAACTCTCCAAATCTATATCGCTGTTATCTTGAAGGTATCTTAATCGTAAAATATAAAAAATAGTCAAAACTCGTATCATTTTGTGATTTTTTTGTAATTTTTTTTGACACCCAGCATGCATACAGTTTCCAATAATCATGCAGATGAACATGACATTTCTGGAAAATACATGAAAAGAGATGTGATGGTGAATCATGTGTTTTCTTTAATCTTGTTTTCAGTTCCCTGCACTAAATTGGTCAATAATAAAAAATTATCACTTTTAATCATCATGCAGTTCTTAAAATGCATCTTTCATCAAACAGCTACACCCATTTCCATAACATGAAATTACTCATTGTATTTTCTGCATAAATATCAAGAAATCTGATTATGAATTTCAGTTGGTTTAATGTTCCTTACATTCAAGAAATGGATCACTGATTGAATTCACATGTAGTGGGTGTCTTTTTTTTTTAAGGAAACATTAAACTAAAAAGTATACAGACAACTGATTAAGAATCCCTTCTGAAAATATCAGGTTACTCACCATGCGTTTGTAGAATTGCAGTTGTAGTGGCAATATTTAAAAATGAAACTTACTTTCTGACTATACCTCATAATACATTAATTTTTCTTTTAATGAAGAATAGATTTACATAAATGTTCGATTTTTTTGTAAAATCTACAGTTTGTTAGAAGTGTTACTTTACTAACTATGAAAAATAATTATTTATTAGCTGAATAAATAAAAAAAAATTTAAATAATAAACATTATGAATGGTCCTGACAATAACTATTCTAAAATGTTCCACATATGGATTTGTTGTGGACTGAGTGTGCTGCTGTTGTTGATTCATCTTGTTTTCAATAATTATGTTTCTTGTTATAAATTGTTACAATATAAGATATTTCTGCTCTTCAAACACAAGCTGACAGTTATATATTTATATTATATATTCATGACAGTTATACAGGGTGATTCAAAGAAACGGGAAATTAAAAAAATAAAATAACGTTAATGAAAATTTTTTTTAGAAAATGAATTTTATTTCATGTAATTGTACAAATGTTGCCATTTTAGGATACATACATTTTGGTTTGTTTTTTAAAGATGACATCTTCCAGGTGACCTCCTCTTCTACGTAAACACTCACGAAGTCTCTTCGTTAAATGGTTCATGGTTTGACGTAACATCTCAACTGGAATTTCCGCAGCTGCTTCTCGGATTTTTGCCTTCAGTTCTTCCGTTGTAGCAGGTCTACTGTGGAACACTTTGCTTTTAAGGTGACCCCACAAAAAGTAATCGCAAGCTTGAGAGATCAGACATTAGATGGGAGGCCATCTAATGTCACCATTTCGTGAAATGACACGTTGTCCAAACAATCGGCGTACAGCTGCAATCGATATTCGTGCAGTATGTGATATTGCTCTGTCTTGTTGAAACCCGGCTGTGTTAAGAATTGGTGGAAATCTCTTTTGTTGTTCCACAACAAAGGTTTCAAGCATGGCTACGTAACGAGCCGACGTCACTGTAATCGCAAGACTGTTGTCGTCCTCAAAAAAATAAAGGCCTATAACACCGTAAGATGACATAGCACACCATACGGTCACTTTCTGGCTGTGCAACAGACGCTGGTGTAGCTGCGTAGGATTTTCTTGTGCCCAGTATCTGAAATTTTGCTTGTTAACAAATCCACTGAGGTTGGAAATGCACTTCGTCTGACATCCACAGTTCATGAACAAACTCTTCGTTATCATTTATCTTCTGAAGCATTACATTACAGAATTGTGCTCGCACAACTGCATCGTTCGGTTTCAGTTCCTGGACGATCTGCAACTTGTGTGGATGGTATTGCCAAGTCCTTCACTAACATTCTTCGAACACTTGAACTATGCAATTGTAAAGATGCTGAGAGACGACGGATTGACCGATCTGGACTTCGTGTGTCAGCATCTTGTAAAGCTTGAACATTCTGTGGTGTACGGACGGTTCGCTCATGGCCTGGAGGTTTCTTTTTCATTGCCGAACGAGTTTCTTCAAAATTAGATATCCATGTTTTAATTGCATGTGCTGATGGAACACGGTCGTGCCGTCCCAGATTAAAATGACGGCAAAATTCTCTACGCGCTCCCTCCACACTGTCATTGTTTTTGTAAAACGCTTTGATAGCAAATGCACGTTGCGCACCACTTCAAGGATCCATGACAACTAAATGGCAGGTAAGGTTAGAGAGGCTGGCACCACTTATCAAGTGGTACCAATTGCCCTCGGCTACCAACACAACTTTCAAAATTTCCCGTTTCTTTGAATCACTCTGTATATTTACACTACTACATAAATTATCAAACAAAATTTTAATGGTATTCCTTATATTAAAGCCAACACAATGCGTAATGGTCTGGGAGATAGAAGAAATTGTTTATATGAAGGTCAGTCAAATATAAATATTTATTACTATAGAATAAAAATACAAAATATACTTATTGCTTTTCTTAGTTTTCTCCCTGATGTTTTGCACATTTTTAACAATGTGCAGGGTGCTTGTTCATATTTGCTTCATAAAAAGTTTAAGGATCTGTCACAAGCCAATTGTACATAAATTCTCCTTTGTCATCACTTTAAAACCTATCTCCTCCAAGTGCCTTCTTCAATGGTCCAAGCAAAAGTAACTTGCAGGGGATAAATTGGGACTGTACGGTGATGTTCTATGGTTTCCCAATAAATTTCGTTCAGTTTACCCTATTGTGTAGGTTCAGTTTACCCTACTATTTTTATTTATTTCAGTTTACTATTGTGTTCGTTCAGTTTACCCTATTTGTGAAAAAGATTAATGAGAAATACACCTTTTCAGTCAAAAAATGGTTGCTAGGACCTTTCCACCATTCCACAACACATTTTTGCCTTTATAGGACAAGGATCCCCACTCCTACCCATTACATATTCGCTGATTTTGACTTGGGAATGTAGTAGTGATGGACTCATTCTTTTATCACATGTGACTATTTGTTAAAAATTATTACCCTCATTGGAATTAATTCAGGAGCCTTTGACAAATTTTCTACCAGGCCTTTTTCTGGTTTTGGGTAAAAATTTCTGGAACAACTCACCTTGCACAGACTTTGTGAAAACGAAGATGCTTTATGTTAATGGAATGGGCACTTCCATGACATCCACTTTTGAAGGAATTTCATCAACCATAAGATGTCAGTTGTCTTCAATGAGATCATGGATTGATCGGATGTTGTCATCCGCCACACTTGTTCTCAAATTCCTATTGAGAATTTCATTTTCTATAGATTCACATTGTTTAAATTTGCTGGCCCCAGAAATTTTTTGTAAGCTGGCTACATGACAATATCATATCCCTAAACTGCACATGCAGTCTAGTCAAATTTTCTGACTTTTTGATGCCCACATTTGTGAAGAACCACAATGTTTTGCTCGACCGATAATGGAACCTCATTTTCTGATGTGGTTGTACTGACCAAAGATGGGAATGGCGGTTGGAGCTTATATCCCTTTCCCACATCTTCACTGTCAATATCCCTCTGCAACAGCCCATATTTTGGCATATTTAACATTATTTTAATTGTTAGTAATTATACATTTTTGGTACATTCGCACAGTAAACATTTGTGCAATGATTACATGAAAGCTTCTATTCCAAAAGAAGTACTGCTTAGTGTTAAGCTAAACATTTAGATCTGTCCTTAGATTTAGCTGTTTTATCTCTGTCTTACTCATAACAAATGATGTCGCATAGGAAAACAATTTTTTTTAAACTACTTTGCAGCATAGTACTTCTGGTCTTTCATTGTAATTTATAAAAATTTAATTGATTTATTCCACTTAAAAAATTTATGTATATTTTAAGGATGAGAGCAATCCAGAAAGTGAAGATAGTGGTGTGAATAAGCTTGATATACCACGTGATATAAGAGATAGTGAGGGGTCTTGCTCTGGCTCTGATAGTGGAACACCAAAGAACAATTCATCTAGACGTGAGTTAATTGATAAAGTTATGTTCATTCGTGTTTATTTTTTTTAGTTTTTTAATGATATAGATATGTTTTCTACTTCTTTTTTTAAGCAAATGTTATTATCAAAATTTATTTTATTTTAATTTATAGATATTTCAGTAAATTATTTGAATACTGTTAGTTAATTAGTTACAGCTAAACAACTGCTCACTTAATAAAATGCATGTATACCTATGCAACTTTATGTCTTATTCTGTTTAAAGCTGAAAATTCTTTCGTTTATCAGTGTTAACATGTTTTCCTTGTTTATATTCCTTTACTACTGTCTACACCTAATTACATTGATAAACATAATTTTTGTTTCCTAAGATGCGATATATGATTGTAATCTGTTTTTTGATGCTGAAAACGAATATGAACTGAGAATCTTTCTATTATCCACCATTTTTGAAAATTTTTTAATTGTAATTAAAAGATTTTTTTCATTTTTCAACGTATAGTTAGCATTTTAAGCTCCTAATTATATTTTGTTAGCTCATTTTTTATTGTTTAACTTTGTTAAGATAATTTGTAAGCTATAAATAAACAATAATAGACAAAGAATTAAATCACATCATAGTCACATATTATGACATCATATCTAATACTGAAGAGTGAGCCTTCATAGACAAGATTAATCATGTCAGGTCAAAATATGTAGCTGAAACCACACCTGTGTTTTTAGTATTAGGCACTGGATTTAGGAATGAATTAATTTTATTCAGTCTTATTACTGTCTTAAGTTTATTAAAAGTGCAGTGTCATAATGCCTCAAATTGTGTAAATGATGCATATGCCTTTTGTTATGTATGTGGTGAGTTTACTGTAAAATCAAATAGAAATAACATTAAACCTTTAATTAAAAAAGCGTATCATTTGTATTTTCAGTGTAAAATCAGTGATCAGGATAAGACGTGGGCTCCTCATATAGTACGCACTAATTGTTCTCTATATTTAAGAGGATGGCTGAAAGTACATTGAAGGCTTTGCCATTTGGTGTACCTATGGATTGGCATGAACCAAAGGATCATGTAACCGATTGTTACTTTTGTTTAGCAAGTGTATCTGGAATTTCTAAAAAATCTAAACATATTATAAAATATCCTTCATTGCAATCTGCAATCAGGCCTGTACCTCACAGTGAAATTATTCCAGTTCCTGAGCCACCTTTGAATGTATGTTTTGAAAACAGCAACGAAGAATCAGGCAGTACTGAAGAAGACAACAATGATTTTGATTTTGAATTACATTAAAATAAGCCACATCTTATATCACAAGGTGAATTAAATGACTTGGTTAGGGATTTAAATTTATCAAAATATCAAGGTGAACTGTTGGGATGAAGACTGCAAGATTGGAATTTACTTCAAAATATTACAAAAATTTTGGGCTTTCGAAGCTGGCAAAAAGAACTTTCTTAGTACTTTATTGATGAAAATAATTTGGCTTATTGCACAAATATTGATGAGCTTATGTTGCACTTAGGATAAGTATATAAACCTGAGGGCTGGCGCCTTTTCATAGATTTGTCCAAGTATAGTTTAGAAGTGGTTCTATTACACAATGGTAACAAATATCCTTTGATACCAATTGCTTAAGGTATTAATTTGAAAGAGACATACAATGTGATGAAAGACGTTCTTGAAAAAAATAAATTATAAAAAACATATGTGGTGATTTGAAAGTTACAGCTGTTTTGTTAGGTATGCAGTTAGGCTATACTAAGTACATGTGTTTTCTTTGCGAATGGGACAGCTGAACTAGGGATAAACATTATGTTACCAAAGAGTAGAAGAAATGAGAAAACTTAATTCCAAATGGGAAAAATGTTATTCCTGAGCTCTTAGTTGAACTAAAAAAATATTTTTCCCCCCTCTCCATATCAAGCATAATAACATTTTTCATTAGTCCTATCAAGCTAGGACTAGTGAAAAATTAAAGGAGGAATATTTGTTCATCCTAAAGTAAGAGAGTTGGTCAAAGATGATGTATTTAACTCAATGTTGTGTAGAAAGTGCAGCTTAGACTTCATCTAAAGATGTTGCAGAAAAGGTTCTCAGCAAACAAAAATCCGACAATTACCACGACATTGTTAATCAACTTCTTACTTCATACAGAGCTATGGAAGAATGTCTTTGAAAATACATTTCCTACACTCACATCTGGATTTTTCCCCGAACAACCTCGGAGGCTTAAGTGATGTACATGGTGAACGTTTTCACCAAGACGGTGATGGAAAGTTGCTGTAAAGGGAAATGGAATACTAACATGCTAGCCGATTACTGTTGAACATTAATTTGGGATATGCCTGAGGTTATTTATAAAAGAAAGCAACAGTGAAATCATTCTAACACAGGTATGGCCATGCAAAATTACAAATTTTACAGATTTTAACTATATTTTTCCTTAATTTTTTTTTGAAGCGTAAAATATTTAAATTTAAGGGTGATAGAAAAATTGTATTTACAGATTTATAATCTACATAAAAAACAATTCAAGAAATGATTCACACTTAGAAAAACAAACATTTTTTTTTTTGTCGTATCAGTGTTATTAATGCTGCTACTGATTTCAATAGTTTCTGCTGTTAATTAATAGAAGAAAATAATAATTGAAATTATTTAGTAAATTTTTTTCTGATTTGATTTCAGTTGGGAAAATTTTACTTTCCTTTTGCTGTTAAATTGATTTTTATAGGAAAAGAGTTTGATGTTTCGTAGCATCCACGTTTTTTGTTATGTGAGGCTGACAATTTTTAAAGCAAACTAAATTAGCCACCCTTACTTGTAGGCAGGAATTCAAATGGTCATGACTTTGCATAACATATGTCAGTTTAAGAACAATAGGACAATGGATTGCTGTACACTATGTGTTTGTAGTGAAAACATGTTTTAAAAATAGTGATTTGGTTGTGATTACACAGTGATTATTCAATCGACATTTCAGTATTATACATCTCAGAGCCTTTCATAGCTGCAGTTGTAGATAAAAAATTTCTACAACAAAAAACAAATCGGTAGATGATGCTGTCCATTTCATGAGAACTCTTCAAACATTTGACAGTCAGGCAGGCGATGATTTGTAGTCATTAGCACTCGACCAGAAAGCACGCTGTAGTCTGTTTATCCCACAGCAGTGTCAGAAGAATTCTACACAGGGATTTGAACTTCATCATATAAACTGATGGCAGTGCAAGATCTAAGTTGTGATCTAAGTGAATGTGAACCCAACCAAATTGGGTTATATTTTTTGCAGATTTTATTAAAATTGTTTACTGATGAAACGGTTTTGCTAGTGAGTTACGATGCACATTTTCATCTATCGGGCACAGCAAATAAACAAAATTATCATTACCAGTTTGATACGAATTCTAAGTGGCTTAATATGCCTTCTCTTTGGAGTCATGTGTATGCTCTGGTAAGTTTTATAATCATTGACCTTATTTCTTCAAAGAGGGAAGACATGTGGTGACAGTCAGTTCTGATTGGTACACAATGGTTACTAAATTTCCATCCTCCTGAACTGCTTTGTTGTGGATTGATTGAATTGGTATGATTACAGCGGGATGAACAACAATTCTTACTGAAAGTTTCTGTGGTGTCGGTTCAAGAGATGTTTTCAAACATCTTGTGAACCAAAGGAGGAGTTGTTTCATGCCAGCACATTCTCCAGACTTGTCAGTATGCGAATGCTTTCTCTTGGGGTATCTAAAATGTAGAGTATTCATGAATAGACTTAATATCATTAACGAACTCTGTCTTCATAGAAGAAAAAAATTAAAGAAACTCCAACACTGAGCAAGCAACAATGTGAAATTTGTGAGACAGACTACAACAATTTATTGAAAGTGATGGAGAATATTTGTCTGATGTTATTTAAAAGTTACACCAATAAATAGCATTATATTTGCTGTAATTACATGTTAAAACATACTTAGGTAAATTACATTTTGTATTTTTTTATTTCATTTTTAAAATTATGTTCCCATGATACTGCATCTGTATGTGCGTGCGTGTATATTTTTATCTATATATTTTAATTTAGTTGTAATTTGGTATTATTGTTATAATCTGGGTTATAAATCAGGACACTTCTGGAAAAAAATTTGTTGGTTAATTTTTTTTCTTATGATTTTAGGTAAACTAAGATTGGCTGCACAGTTTCATACTCCTATCGAACTGGAATATTAGTAATACTATAGTTTATTTAGTATTTATATGTATGTAAAAATAATTTTCTTTTTTAGTCAAATGAACATATTTTTTATATTTATAAAATAATTATTATTTAACAATATATGTATGTATTGTTAAATAAATTATTTTGTATAAAACAATGTATTAATATTTTATATATTATGTACTGTTTTATAAAATAAATGTAATGTAATAATTAATTACTTTGTCCTTTTTCATTTCTCTGAAAAAGGTTTCTAGTGATTAATAACTTGAAAAAAAGATTTTATTATTATTATTTATATTTGAATTTTATTTACATTGAAAAAGATAGTACATAAATTATTATGGTTCACCAATTAAGTAGATGATTGTTCTTCAAAAATTGTTAATTATTTATAATTATAAACTGTTATTACTGAACAAATAAATAAATTACTTTTATTGTGAATTTTCTTCTTAAAAAAAAAAAAGGAGAAATACAATCAGTCAGTTATAAATGATTTCATGATAAACAGTAATAATGCATACCATATCAATTTATTTTGTAAGGTTGATTGCATTAGCGGTTTTTTTTAAAGAAAACAATTAGTTTATCTGTAATTTTTATATATAAATGCATGCATACAAGCTAATCAGTTAATTGATGTATTATTAAAGAAAAAAAAAAAACAAAAAAAATTAGATGAAAATAATAATATCCGTTAGTGTTCTGTTTTTATTTTGTATATTTGTTAAATATTGTGAATCATTTTTATAATTTATTTGTAATAATTGTTATTGCTGTGATTGATAAATGATTTAAATTATTATTTTTATTAATTTATATATTAAAAAATATAGTGTAATTAAAACAAAAGTAAGATTTAGTTACATTAATATACTTTCTCTTGAGATTATTTTGTGTAACAATATTTTATTATGATATTATTATTATTTTGTTTTTATAATCATTATAATGTTATCGATACTACATTTACATTAGATTACCAACTTGAATTTTGTATTACTGCCCAATTAAATAATTTAATCTGTTTGTTTTATTAATATATTACAAATGAGTGATTAAAAATAGTTACTATTTAATACTTTTATCATTTGATGAAAAGTAAAACAGTTAAAATTGTGTTTTTGCCATTGATAAAATGTTTATGGTACAGTAAAAATATACATATGAATTGTTTAGGGCTGGAGTTATTTTATAGTGCATTAATTAAACATAATGTCAGGTAAATACAAACTAGAACATTCAGATGATGAAAAATTTAATTTATACATTATGTTTTGCTTATACAAATAAAACATGTATTTGTATTTTATAATGCAGTCATATAACTAAAAATAATATTGTCTAATAGCTAGCATGATCATAATACAATGATGTTGTAATAATGAAATAACTAGTAATAGTTTTTATTATCAAAATGAGTTACTTATTGGCCTTCCTGTTGGTATGTGGCAGTCAGCTGCTGTAGACTGCTGTATTCCAAATTCTGCCACTATTACAATCAAATAAAAAAATTGGCAGAAATATTGATCTTTAACTAAAACAATTATATATTCCTTTCACTTAAAAAAATACAATTTTTTTCTGTCTCAAAAACCATAATTTTGTGTTAATTTATATCTTTATATGATTGCTGAATATTATATGTAATTTAATAAACATCTTTTATACAAAAACTTTTATCTAATAAAATTTCATATTTTATGAATTAATTTTATGTTAACAGATTTTCTGTGTCAAGCCTAATGTTGTAAAATGCATTTCTTAAGCATAAATTATTGATTTTTAATTTAAATATGGATAGACGATTCTATGCATGCTAGCAAATAATTCATCGGTTCTAGAAATAATTCTTTAAATACTGATTAAAGTATTTTTCACAATTTATAATAATCTTTACAAAATATTTCTGATGTTACAAAAATAAAAATATGCTGGTTGAAATCACAATTTTTACTAAAATAGAAATTATTTTTTTCTTTCAAGATTGATTTTCTTTCTTGATGTATTTATGAATTCCAGTAAAAATTTAGTTAGTTTATTGAACTTTGTATCAAATTTAGGATTTCAATTATGGTATAAAAAATTTGTCACTTAATCGTGCTAAAATTATGTTGAAAAATTTCTAAATTCTAATTTAGATATTGTTCTGTTAATGAAATGATTTGTAAATAAAATTTCCAAAAATGGAACTGTATTTCAAAAAAAGTAGTGCAGAATGTTAGTGGTAAAATCAAAATCTGTTTAATAATAATAATTTCTTAGTTTTTACTTCACTTAATTGTGTTAATATTGATTTTTATTTAATACATATTCTTAGATTTTTTATTTAAAAATTATACTTTTCTATTTGTAATTATAAATTTTGCAAAAAATATTTTCAATTGTTTCTCTTAACCTATATATATATAAAATTTATATAGTTGAAAATGTTTAATGTGAAACAGTTGGTACTGAACATTATTTAATGTGTTTTCTGAATTCATGTTGAAAGATTAACTAAGTTTAAACGAGATTTTTTATTATTTTTTTTTTGTATCCAGTAATTATTGTGGTAATTATTAAATCATTGTCACATTGATTTTAAAATTTAAGAAAACATACATTTAGTTTTTTAATGTTTCTTAAAAAGTCTGGTATTTTCTTTTATATGCAGATTATTTTAAAAATGTATATCATTTAATTATCTGAGACAGGTTAAAAAAAAAATAGATATTCTACAATAATTATAGAGTATGCATAATGATTGAAACTTCTAGTATAAATTTTCCTCTTCTGCATAATATTTTCTCCCTTGTTTTATTGTTTCTTTCAATTTCTCTATTTATAACCCTACCGTTTTGTCTTAGACATATGGATGTGGCAACAAACTGTAAAAATCATACGAAACAGATTTTAATCAAAACATATTATGTCTATCTTTACCATCTTATATTGAACAATCAGTTGACCACATATTTGCTTGACGCGCTTATTTTTAATTGTAAATACTGCTATAAAATTTGATAAGGTTTGAATTATGAATTCTTTTGGGCTAAGTAATGTTTAAATGTATTTACATTATTGGAATGAAGACACATTATTTATAGGTATTTTGTGGTAGATGAATTTTCAATTAAACTTTTTTGACTATGTATGTTGTAAAAAAAAAAACATGGATCAAAGGATCATAAAAAGGTTGTAATAGATATTATTTCACTGTAATATAATCATTTTTTAATGTAATTAATGCAATGTATAAAGGGAATTTTCTTACTATTTCAAGTAATTAGCATTTATTGCTCATTATTGAATATGTTTAGTTAACCGACTGTACAAATTAGAATAATTATAATAATAGTATTTTTAGTGTAATTAATATTGTAATATGTCTATCAATTACATATTTTTTATACATGTATTCTTATATAATAGTATATTTTAATGAAAATGTATAATTACATATAATTGCCATTGTTAATATTATGTCTAAACTTTTTTATTCTTTTATTTTATTTATTTTTTCATTTATTAAAGTGATTAAGCAAGATGTTTTATTATATTTTAATAGTTAATTAATTAAATAAATAATTGTGATTGTGAAGAAATATGTGAAACAAAAAAGAATATTACTGTTGTAAAATATTATAGTGATTGTTTTATACTTTTTATCATTAGGATTTTTCAGGTTTTTAAATAATGATAACAAAAAACTATATATTTAATTTTATATAATATTGTTTGTTTTTCGTTTTATAACTAAATTTAACCCTCAAACTGGCAATTATAAATTCGACAACAATGATGGGTTTTGTTCAATAGGCTGCACCAATAAATTAGATTTGCTATTACATTGTAATATCATTTTTGTTATGAAGATCATATTGTTATACAGTTTTATTAGAGTGTTCAGTAAACCTTTTTGTATAATACTGCAGTTTTTTCTTATTTTTTTATCTTCTGCAACTTTAGCAAAAAAATTTTGAGTGGAGTTTCTTGGTTATGTTTGTTGAATAGTTTGTACTTGTTTGAAGGTGTATTTAAAGATGTTTTAATTATTTACTTATGTGTAAATTTTATGTTTGATTTTTGTTTATTTAAAAATTAAACATAAAATACTAGTATTCTGTATTAGTGATATTAGTATTCTTTTTTATAAAAAATTGTGAAGGGGTGGGTTACAAATTCAAGATTTCTTTTAATGATTTCTTTTCTTCTTTTATATATATATAATTTTATATTTTTGAACAAAACATTTTTATTTTTATTCATATGGTCAATTTTTAATTTTAATGTAAAAGACCTGTATTGATGTGTGATGTGTGTATAATTTTTTAAGGAGAGGTTCGTTAAAAATGTATAAAAAACAATCATTTAATTATATTTAAATTGAAAGGGGAAGTAGAATAAGTTTTACACTATCATACCATCCTCTATGTTTATTTATGATAAACTTTAAAAAAAAATTGGTGATTAATTTTATTTTTTGATAAAAAAAAATTCTAGTTGGTTTGAGGGTTAATAAAAATGTCCCATGTGTGTTTACTGTCGTTCAGTTTTATGAAATTTTCTCAACTTAAACTAAAGATGTTGGAAAATGTTTATGATAAATTTTGTAATTTCTTACATATGTTTGAACAGAATTTAAATTTGATATTGAGCATTTAAAAAAACATAATTTACAGGATGCTCATGTTAGATCTAATGTGTCTGTGTTCAAAGATATTATAAAATCTATGAAAAAAATTTATTTTTCTATTAATTAAAAATGTTTATTTCTTTTTCTTTTGTATTATATTTTTTGCTTTCAGTATTTAAGATATGTTTTTTATGAGTAACTGTTGCCAAGTAAGCACAATAATGTTTATAGAAGAAATCAAAGCTTTCTTCTGTAAATGTATTGTACCGAATATATACATACCCTTTTTTTATAGTTTTTAAAAAATAATTAAATAACATATAAATTGTACATATTCTTTAAGTAAATGAATCTATATAAAAGAAAGGTGGAAAAAATTCACACCTGCCTTTCACCTAAAAATATATATATATATATATATATATATATATATCTTTTTTCATATGATTTCCCATAATGAAAATTTATTTACTTCATGTGTGCTTGGGTATTTATGTATATATAATGTATCATTAATTCTATGTTCTTTATATGTTTGTATGTATACACACAATGAGTACAATTTGTTTATACTGCATGATTTCGAAAAAGAACAATTTTGGATAATTTTTTTATAGGATACAAACAATACATACTATATTAATTAATGCCGCCAGTTTCACCTGCCGTTTATCAGATATGGTTATAGACATTATTTAGATATATTTTTATATTTAAAAGAAAATTATTGTAAATTTCAAGTAATTTTATTCTACCTTATTTAATTTCTCCCATTAAATTAACATACCTACATTTTTACCTTACCATAAATTATTATTTAATATGATCATGTTTATTTTCTATTTGTATATTCGAGTATGGCTGATTATTTAATGTATATTTAGAATACATAAGGATTGTGTAATATAATTTCCTTTTTAAACTGTCATTCTTTTAATCAAAAAATTTACTATAAGTGTATAAAATTTACTTCAAAATAATATCCAAAACATTTTTTTATCTTATACTTCAAGTAATAATAGTAACGCAGATAGATATCTCAATAGCTGTTTGTTAGTTTCATAACATATCTTGGTAGGTCTGGGATACTTCTATACTTGGTGGTTGAACCCCCCACCATAATCACATATATTTCTTTTTATTTTACTGAAATTAATTTTTTTAAGATTCATATTATTCCTCTATATTGTTAAATTATATTGAAATAAACCATCTAGCACAGAATATTGAGATAAGACATATCTTACCTTAATTTTTTAATGAAAGTACTTTCATGGGATCCTGCATTCTCAGTCATGATCAAAATGTTTAATTAAACTGCATATTAAAAATAGTAAAATAATGAAACTGTCATTAGTTTATTATATGAGTGCTGCTGTCTGCTGTTTTTTTTTATTCATAACAACTACAAAAGCATATGTGTGTGCACGCATGTTTGTGGGTATGTGAGTGAGTGTATTTATGTATACTTATACATATATATATATATATATATATACTAGCTGCAGAGCGTGCTTAGGCAGGTTACCCTGGCGGCGGCATCTCAGAATGGGTTTATTTATTAGGTGTCCAAAATTGATTACCTCTTGTGTAAAAATATTTTTTTCTTTTGAATGATGAAAATTGATATAACAAAAGTTAAATTAAAAATTTAACTCTACAAATTGATACAACGAATTAGGATTTTCTACTAGTGATCAGTATATACAAGTGCCTACTTTTTAGTTGTAGTTCATTATTTTATGAAGAAAAAAATATTTAAAATACATGTAAAAAATGTTTAAAGCACCCCTCTTAAATTAAACGCACTAAAAGGTAAAAAATAATTTTGGGACAGTATCTCAAAATGAATTTGACAAGCTTTGATGGTGGTATGTAAGATTATGTGAAAGCCATAGCTTCAAATTAAAAATCTGATTTTTTTCCAGTTTTTTCTTATGTGTGTTTGCACCCCTTTTGCCAATTTTTTTCTTATGCTTGTTTGCACCCCACTCTTTAGACCATTCATCAAAAGAAAAAGTTTGCAAAAACATCAAATTTTTAATTTTAAGCTATGACTTTCACATAATGTTACATATCACCATCAAAGCTTGTTGTCAAATCCATTCTGAGATACCATCCTAAAATTAGTTTTTACATTTTAGTGTGTTTAATTTAAGAGTGGTGCTTAAAATTTTTTTACTTATTTTTTATCTTCCACCTTTTAGTGCATTTAATGAGTGGTTTTTAAAAAAAAAAGTTGTATATATTTTTTTTCTACTTTTAGTGTTCATAAGTTTATAATTTACAGCTGCACTTGCACAGAGGTTTGAGTGTATTTAGCTAAAGATAGGATCTGTATGTTTTACAGTCGGTGAGTGCAGTCAAAACATAGGGCTGAATGATTTAATTTCTGGATAACCAAGATGCTGTTGATCAAGAGTGTACCTGATTTGTTAGCGCTTGACCTGCTGATACATATGCCATTTGAATCATGAAAATCGGTTGCCGAGATATTATGGTGGCACCTCATTGCATCTCCTCGCCAAATTCCAAACGGTGCTCCGGGGCACGTGAAAATATCATTCGATGGTAACACCACTGGGGGGAGCAGATAGGTTTAATCAAGGGGTTGAAAAAATCTTTCAGAGTGCTAGGACCAACCATTTTAAGATATTTGCGATTTTTGTCTGAAAATTCGGATCCGGTTAAAAAGTACTAAATTTTCCCAAAACTTTGATTTATATATCAATATTATATATTTATAATATAACAAGTATACACCTTACCATCACAAGACATGTACTAACAAATCGAGATTTTCTGCTAGTAATCAGTACATTCTGTGCTAAGCTAAGGGAGACTCGCATATAAATGCTGTTTAGTAGGGTAGGATATATATATATATATATATATATATATAGATAGATAGATATAGACTGTCATTTTCTGTCCATTAAAAGCTAGCTTTATGTTAAAAATAATATGTATTAATTATTAAAACTGTAATATAATATTTTTTGTACTCTGGCAATATCTGCTTGTAATTTGGTTAATGAATGTCTAATAATGACAGGGTAAGAACCAAATTGAAGGCCATTGATTATCATTTCCAAGCTTTTTTTTTGTAAAATCTTGCATTTTTGTGTAAATTGTGACTAGAGATTGAACATTTTTTTGGATAAGGTTGAAAAAAGTACCTTCAACAAAGCATATCGTGATTAATTTTATAAGGTTTAAAAATATCTAATTACTTTTTGTGCCAAAATGTTTGTTTATTTGTAAAAAATCAGTTTCTTTCTCTTTTTCGTTTTTTTTTAATTATTTAAAAAACTGCTCAGGAGGTTGTTCCTTAAATTAATCAGTTACTCTTGTGAATTATATATATTAATTGTTATGCGAGAAATCTTTACGTTTTTGTGTGGTTTTGATTGAACCACAAGATATATTTTCTCTGGTAATAAATAATTATAAGCAGCGTTTTGTCTATAATTTTACTCTTGTTTGTACGTAACACTATGTGTTACACATACACTACAACACCAAGTGTTGAAGTATTACAATTAACTTGAACACTATGAATTTTGTATAATTCGATTAATTTTTAATTTTGTTCTTACAGATATCAGATTTTTTATTCTGCAGTAGGCTTCCTCTTAACCGACCTCCATAGGAGCAGAGCACTGAGGTCTGATAAAAAAAAAGGTCATTTAAAACAAAAGTGGTTGAACTCCTTTTTTTATAAGCTCTAAATGCTACAATATTTATCCACCAGTTAAAAAAAAAACTATAATTACTTACCCAGATAAGGAGTTTCAATCCCCATATATTTTCACAACAATAAAATATTGTAGGAAAGATTTGAATAAGATAGTCAAATATTATTGCATCACATTCACAAATCTATTGATTAAAAACAAAACTGATAGATTATGATGCTTTACTATTTTGTAATCAAACTTAAAATGCATTTATTATAAAATATGAAAAGTAAAAAATCATTAATAAAATATTTAGTTTTTTACACAATAACATCTCTGGTTGGAAAAATCTGTAATTCTTGTTTTTTAATATTCAATTTTCTTAAATGCATTTTAATAAATGTTATGAATATCAACAACTGAGGCAACTCTTTTCTGTTATAGATGCAGTTAACTGTAGCGCTTTCCTCTTCTCACCTTGAGTTATTTTTTTATCTTCATCATCAATTTTTCCTTTCTCTTTCTCTACTTTCATTTAAAACAGCCTGAAGAATTTCTTCATTGGTTAAAATTTCATTTTCAAGCTCATCATCAACCCCGTAATTCATTCTTGAACATCTTGCATTTAAAGCTCATTGGTGTTAGACAGTTTTCATACATCATTTAATAAGGTCACGTCATCTGACTCAGACTCTTTAGAATCTTTTTGTGTTTTTATCCAAGGGGTTATCTATCAATTGTATTGTTTTCAACACAAAGTCAAGCTTTTCTCCAACATTTTACAAATATTGAAGCTGGTACTTTAAAAGATTTAGCTACCATATAAATAATATCTTTTAAGTTAATGGGTTTTATAACTTCAAGAAATTCTTTGCCTTCCAATTCCATTTTACTTACTATTTGTGAAAGCATTTTTTTCTTGTAGCATGATTTTAGATACGTCATGGATTTCTTGACCCATTGCCTGGACAATGCTAATCACATGTGAGAAAAAAACATTAATTGACATTTCTAAGTTTTCCAAATATGTTTAACGTTAGGAATAAATTCAATTGCAAACCAATCCATAAAAAATATATTTGTCCATGGAAGCGGAGTTTTGGCCTCTGAGTGGATGTGATGAAATTCATGTTCTAGAGTGCTTGAGTTTTCTGAGACTTCCTGAAGACAAGAAGGGAAAGTTTATGAGTTGCAGATGCATTAGAACATAACACAACAATTGTGATTCTCTCCTTGCTGACTTTGAATCCTGGAGCTGACTTTTCATAGCTGGTGGTGAATTTTTTTACTGGCAGTTATTTAAAATTCAGTCCAGTCTCATCTACATTTTACATTTACTCTGGGTATCAGCCTTCTTCTCAATTAAATTCTTAAGTTTAAAATAAACTCATTCATTAGTTTCAGCTGGATTAGCTGAAAGTTTTTAGCCACAGACACTCAAAAAATAAATGATATAGCATTTCTTCTAACATGTTTGCCTGCCATTACTGGCAGAAAATTCACTTCCATATTGAAGTTTTGAATGGAACATCATCGTAATTTCCTCCAAAATTGGAAGGCTGCTTATGAGAGTTCTTTTTGAATTGATTTTTTTATTTCAGCACCAGTCCCTAAGGATTAAATTCCCTTAAGGAAGTTTAATCCCGTATCCCAACATGATAAAGGATTAGATCCCTTATCATGCTGAGATGGTTATTTATCACCATCCCATCATGACAACATCATGTTGGAATGATGTTATACCAACATCTTGGGATAGCTACATCCCAACATCTTAGGATATAGTTATCCCAACATGTAGCTCACCACTAGTGAATTTTCAGATTCATATTATCAAGGCAGTTTATTGCTTTTAATTTTGATTCCATTGTTACTTCATTATGATTTCTCTTACCTAACTCATTTTAAAACATCTCCAATCATAAATATAAATAAGTAAATAAACCATTATTATTATGTATTAAAATGTCCTGTATCACCAATAAATAATATTGATAAACACACTGCATGAAGTTGCATCTGATTGTGTGGAAGGCAGGAAGCAACTGTTCGAAATTAAAGACGAAAGGCAGTCATTTTTTTATTACTTATTTGTTTGTGGTTTACTGCTGTGGCCTTTTTTTTAAGGTTGACAGTTAAAAAGAGATATTGGTTAAAGGGAAGTCTGCTGTATGTATATACTTTCCGTTACATGTATATTCTATTCTTTATATAATTATTTTCTAATTTGGTTGTATTTTATTTTTATGAGCAAATTTATTAATTTTATTGCATTGTAACTTAAAAAAAAAAAAAAAAAATCTGATGAACATGTAAATTTAGTATATTTATTTTCAGTCATAAAAAATAAATAACTATTAAATTTTTTATTTTTTGTCAGAATATCTAAATTGTTTAATACTATTAATGAAAACAAATTAATTAGTTTATTTTCATTTTATTTATTACAAATTATTTTTACATTTATAAATATGTAATCTGTTAAATCACAAAATTTATTTTAAAGGATCCTTTAATCAAACATAAAATTATTTATTAAAATAATGCATTTTTTTCTCTAATATATTTTTCATGTTTTAATTTTTTATAATGTAGATTTCCTTTGTTTGATATAGAAGATAGTCAGTTTTTTATTAAAATTCAGGAATATATTTCCATATATCTATCAAAATAATGTTTTTACAAAATAATGTTTTACTATTAAACATACAAAAAAAGTTTATCATTATTGTGACAAGTTACATATTTTTATAATAATTGCTTTGGTTTTTTTTCTTTTTATATATATATTATAACAAAAAACTTAATTGATCTATATCTTAATCAGTCAGCTTATAGAGTTTAAGTAAACAAACTGCGCATGTGAGTGTTCAGGTGGCTGATTCACAAGCATCTCCTGTAAATCCTGTTGCATATAAAAGAAATTACGTGACGTTAATATTCAGTAATCAAGTACTATTGTATTTTAAATTGTTATACACATTTTAAATTTAAATAAATTAAGACATTTTATTTGAGTTTTTAAGAATTATAAAATTTTCAATTGTCCACTAAGAGTAAAATTTCACTAATATCTTGGATTAAATTTCTATGATAATAAATAAATAATAAATTCAACCCAGTTCTCATCATCTGATTGCGAGAAATTTGTATTGCTGTCAGTATTAAGAGATACAACAGGAGGCTCAATTTTGTTTTCTATTACATTATCCAATTCCCAATAATTTTGTTCAATAGTATCCATTGCATGTTTTATACAGTTTTTCCATTCCTGCTGGCCTGTTTTATCTATGGCTTTTAAGCATACATTTTTAAATCGTATTTTAAAAGCAGTATTTTCTGACATTGCATAACTTTTGTTTGTCCACAAATTAACTAGGTAATCAAAGCACAGTTTTGCTACTGGTTCTTGTTAACTCATCAGTTTTATACACATTCAAATTATTTTTAATACGTGAAACCTTTTGCAGTAATTGGACTATAAGTTCATCCTCAAAAAATCACTTCTTTTGAACTAAGCCACATTTTGATATCATAATTTTTCCAAGACAGCTGGAATTCTTTCCTTTTTACATGAATGATAAGGGGCGTTGCCTAAGACAGTAACTGAATTATTATCCAGAGGAGGTAACACATAACTAAACCATTTCTCAATAAATAAATTTTGTGTACATTTTTACAAACGCCTTTTTATAAACTTCTTCAATTGATCTGCAGGGTTTTTTTTTCAGGAGACCGTACTTCATTTGTAGATTCATACTCACGAATCACTTTGTACACTGAAGTAGCTCAACTTCCATTTATGTGAGCACTTTATTAACGACATCTGAAATCAATGCCGTTGGATTACGCTTTTGTAAGCATTTAAAATAATGTGTTTTTCTGCTCGATTTAGGGCTTATTTTGCAGCCTTTTTTTCAGAAGGGATATCGTGTTCGTGCACTATTATCAGTTGAATTGGTATTAGACATGGTGTCAAAATAATGGTATAACTCAAGTTGTACCGACACAAATCTAGGAGTACACTACATTCACATTCTGTAAACTTAAAAAAATTCAATTATATTATCTAAATAACATTGGATTAAATAAGTAAAATACACTGGTATCTACTAGATTGTGGATACCGGTGTTGTTTGGTGGTTGGGTTTCAATTAACCACAGATCTCAGAAATTAACCTGAGACTGTACAAGGCTACTCTTCATGTACACTAATACATATCATCCTCATTCATCTTCTGAAGTAATACCTGATGGTAATTCCCAGAGGCTAAACAGGAAAAAGGAAGCACTAAATAAGTAACAGAAACACAAAAATTGAGAACATATGAACAAAAGTGTGATCATATGAAAAATCAAAGGTTTTAATAGAATTGAGAAGACATAACGTTATATAACTATTGATTACATTGACAAATATGTCAGATTAATTATATGAGTAATGATTATAGCGCTGTTTATAGATATGGCCATGTTGTGAATCGGCACTGATTAAAGAGACATGACTAAGCAGAATCATGACAAACACTCATACAAAGGCAATGTTTGTTTATTCCTCATTCTATAATCTAACTGAATACACTACAGACTTTGTCAAGCATTAAAAATAAATTTTGTATCTTCAAAATATTAATGTTTTTTGCTTAAAAACCAAATTTACAAAAAAGCAGGTTTAATATTAAACAAATTTTTATACACATCTTTATTTATTGCCAGTAATAAAATATATTATACATTAAAATATAAAATTAATAAAATATAAAAACTTATAAATTTTCTTGAAATACAGTTTTGTTGAATTCACTTAAGCTAAAAAAGTTAATATTATTTTATAAATTTATTTAACAAATATTAGATTATTTGGCTTCACCAGCGAAAGGTATAAGCTTTGCCTGCTAGTGAGGGCGTTCATTTAATTTTAGTAATAGATCAAACCTGTAAGTTGATACAATAAAAAGATAAACATTGAAAGTGCTATCATTAGTTCATGAGCATAACAAAATTATCGCAGTTAATTGAAATTTTAGTAAAAATTAAACGAAAATGTTTTGACAAAAAAACTAAGAGATAAATTAGTTAAAAATATGTAATAAAATCAATATTAAAGAAAAAACTATTTTTAATCCATTTCCTTAATTCTTTGTTGGTTGTATATTTGATAATTTGATCTTCAGATTTATTTGGTGCAAGGTTGATCAGTTCATCTTATGATGGTCATTTGACCATCATGTGGTCAAATTTAAACAAAACTACTCATTTCTTAGTATTAAATATCATAATTTGCTCTTAATATAAATCATTCTATGTTATGTTGAATGTTGTGTCTCATGCTTTTAACATATAACTGTCTTTAAGTCATAACATCAATTTCCATAAATATTTTATCGCTTGTACCAAAGTCTTGTTTATAATTTTGATTATAATTTTTTGTACAATAAATAAAGTGCTCAAGTGAGAATCAAAAGAATCATTGTAAATAAAGTGCCCAAATTGATAAATCATATTGTAATATTTATTTTTTAAATGTACAATATATTAATCTACTTACTTTCAGTATTGATTTTAGTTTATAGAATAAGTAAGAGATAGATTTCAGTTTTTCACATGAAGGAAGTATGGGCGCCTCTACCTTAAATTTACTATGCCAGGATATTCCTGGCACTCAACTTTTTCAATCACCAGGAATTTACATGTAGATGCACTGTTACAATCCATTTGCAATTTCAGATCTAATTCGTTTTGTGATTGTCCTCTTAAGGAAGGAGAAAACCTATCTGTTCAGTTTTTCTATGTTTAGACTAGGGTGTTTAAAGTGAGCCATTTCTGAATCATCAGCAAGCCCTTTTCGATTAGTAACATAAGCTGTTTCCCAGCTGTTATT